>NC_088306.1:19130242-19501427 GCF_032854445.1 Liolophura sinensis
TATAGAGACATTCCAGTGTTCAACATCAGCCAACAGAAATGGGCCATATTAAATATGATTTTAATATATATGTACGTACAGTTAAATCATTGTAAATGCGTAGGTATATTGCGTTAAACAGCAAACAAATAGATAAATAAATTAGTAAATGAATACAGGAATAAAACATATGCAAAAAAATAAAGAAAGGAATAAATCATTGCATTTTAGAGATATTTGTTTTTTGTGTGGTATTTAACGTTTGTGTGATGTCGGTCTGGTCCATGTCCAGAAGAAAAAAAAACACCGTCTTTAGCCAATTACCCAGAAAATCCTCCGCCTTACAACCGCTGCCAAACGAGCGAGATCTGGATTCGAATTTGCGACCTCATTGGTCAGGGACCGATCTAAATTTATTTAGATTGTGGTTCTCGTGTATCTTTTTTTTCCAGGCAGTGTGGTAATTTGCAGTTGTAATTTTGTGGTTGTCATATATACATTATATCACGGTGGTGGTTTGCAAGGTGGTTGTCACAAATGTATAGTTTTTTCCATATAGGACTGGGATTTACAGGCATGATTTTTTGGTCCATACAGGACTGTGATTTGCAGATTTGACTTTATGGTTATTACATGCAGGGCTGTGGCTTGCAGGTATGAGTTTGCAGTTGTCACGTAAATATATCTTTTTCATACAGGGTGGTGGTATGCAGATGTGATTTTGTGGTTGTCGCTTGTATATATATATATATATATATATATATATATATATATATATATATATATATATATATATATATATATATATATATATATATATATATTTTTGCTACAGGTCTACACGTGTGATTTTGTCGTTGTCACATATCTATTTCTTCGTGCAGAGCGGTGGTTTGTAGATATGACTTTGCAGTGGTCACATATACATTTTTCATACAGGGCGGTGGTTGCATGTGTGATTGTGGCCCGGGGCCTTGCCAAGGGCAGAGTATATGCGTTTCTAAATGTATGAATAAACTTTAAGGCCGTTTGTTAACATTCAGCTGTATTTATTTATTTATGTATTTCATTGGCGTTTTAACCCGATACTCAAGAATATTTCACATATAAGACGGCGGCCAGCATTATGGTAGGAGGAAACCGGGGAGAGCCCGGGGGAAAACCCACGACCATCCGCATGCAGACCTTCCCATGCACGTATGACCGAAGACGAAGTCAACGTGAGCTGAACTTGAACTCACAGAGACCGCATCGTTGAGCGGCTCTTGGGTCATTCAGCTGTACAACTTTACTGCTGATAAACTAGTTTCTCTGCATGGTATTTATATCTCAGTCGAGGGTAGAAATGATGCACATAATTTATTCATTGTCAACTGTATATATACACGCTCCTTGACATGCATTCACACATACCCAAAAAGAAAAAACTATAAACCAAATGACAAACCTGTCAGTGTGGGATACACGCGACTTTCCTGTGCAGCGACTATTGTAGTACACGTATTACTGTTTTTTCTGTATTTTATTTTCTTTTTTGTTGCACACTTTTTGCTATTGCCAGTCGCGTGACGTTAATTAGTACATGGCGTTTTGATTGATCTACCTACATACGATAAGCGTGGACAGGCCTGTATATTGACACGTGCCTTGTATATTTCTAATAATCACCTTAAGCTTGTCAAACTGGTCTGATCAGCAAGCACCCGATTCATCACATCATATAGAACATGTGACAATGATAGTGACGGAAACATCAACTTGTTTTTTTCTTCTTCTTCTCTTTTTTGGTTGTTTTTATGAAGGTAAAATCACATCCGGTGAGGTATATATACCGGGAACATATATGAAATTTCATGACGTGTAATCAGTGCAGATGCCGGCTGGTCACTTTTTCCACTCAAATCATGTTCAATCAATAAGCAACTTGATGAAGAAAAACTTATCCTTAATGAATACAGTCCTGAATTTTCGACAGATTTTCTGGAAACTGATCCATAATTTTGGAATTATTGACAACTGTAAGAATTGCCGCGTTTTCAACCGTCTGAAATAGACACAATATATTCATTATACAAACAAAAAATATAGTTGCAAAGTGAAAGGTTTTTGATCATTTTCAGACGCGTCTTTCCATTCAGACTAAAGTATATGTTTAGCCTTTGGCAACTTGTTTATACTGCCTATTGATTATTATGTAGAGGTGATTTTGCGGTTGTGTAACACATATTATATTAATGTGTGTAACACATATTATATTAATGTGTGTAACACATATTATATTAATGTGTGTAACACATATTATGTTAATGTGTGTAACACATATTATATTAATGTGTGTAACACATATTATATTAATGTGTGTAACACATATATTATATTAATTCAAAATAAAGAGTCTTATGTTCTTAGACTAACAGAATATTCTGAATATTGAATAACATTCTAGCATCACTGACAACAGAACTTCTGTTCAAATGAACAGATTATTTTTTGAGTGTAAGAAAGTTACAGTTGCGATAATAATAATAACAATAATAAAAATTTCTCTCGAAGCGCATGTATATACTAACTTCATTGTATATAAGCAGTGTGTTCTGAGATGCGCCAGATGCAAATCCTTTTTTCCTCCCAAGCATTTTGTACGGATTTCCGTTCTTTTTCATCAGCCGAAATTTAATAAGTTCAGCGTCAAGATACATTTATCTGCTATAATATCGGCAAATCCAGCGGACGTTAAATGTAAATGTATTAAATCCCGATGTTAGCGCTTCTGTAAATTTCTTCATGTTCGTACAGACACCATATATACAGGCCTATAATCTGATCAAGCATTGTTGTCAAAAGCTGTTTGGCGAAGATATTTATCAAAATAATTGCCGGTACCTCTCTTAGCCTAGTTTTGTGATAAAATTGATAATTGTGGCAGGTGGAAAACAGTGTATACGGGGGATGATCTTGACAGGAAACGGGTCTGGCATACAGATAAACCGGACACATGAGGGAAGTGTTGAACCAAAGCTTCTCAGGCCAGATATCCGCGTCGGACAAAGGCACATTGTCCTGCATGGCGATTGTTCAAGTGGAAACTTTGCACGTCGCCCATGAGATTTGCCGCTGCAATGGGCAGTCTGAGGAAACGGGTTGGGGACGTTTAGTTAGGCTTTTCAAAAACGTCCCTGTGGCCCGCATGGATATAATTCCACGAAAAAGTAATTTTGTTATGACATGTTTAAATGACATGCGGATGCAGTATACTGGTAGGGCGTATACACAAATTGCTGGAGATCACCGGAAATTTGTCGGCTCACATACCATCCGAGACGCTGAGGTGTCAATCATAATACTTATTTGTAATTATCAAACGCCGCAATACGCGCGAGGCTATACAGAGCGCCCGTATATTGTAAACGGGATATCCGGTGTTCAAACCTGACTCAGGTCGTGGAGAAGACGTCAATCTTGATATACTTCCTACATCACTATTGTGCATCGATTGTTATTCAACGCTGTACTCGATCAAGCCAGTTTTATGAACTTTGGCAAGTTACTAACGAACTTTTCCAGGCGTTACATACAAGTTATCAATTAATGCGCAAACGCCAACACGAGCGAATAGATCGCCGTCGTCATTGTCGCTGAGGTCCCCAATAATAAGAAAAGTGAATCCCTGCCCAAGGCTGGTACTGAACCTGCAACTCGTGTGCCAGGCTTTGGACAGGGAATTCGTACATTCAACCCTTTCACTGTTGTGTGGGGGAGGGGGGGAGGGGAACTGGTAACAACAAGCGGACAACCGCTCGTGCAGAGTTGGAGCAGTCTAACGTTCGTTGAAGACTTGTCTTGCACAATAAGGTACGTTACATATTGTGAAAGTTCGTCACAAACTTCAAAGGTCAGTGGTATCTATTATTAGTGATGGGCTGTATAATGTACACTTTCATTATCTCAGCTTTTACCATCACCATGATATGCATGAAATATTGCTAATGTGGCGATAAGCCTAATCATTCATGCAAGTTTTACACATCCACACTAGTCTTTTCATGTCTCCAAATCTTGGCAGTACCAGAACATCGACCACTTCCATGGATATATTTATATATAGAGTAGTTATGACCGCTTGGAAAACGACTGACTTCACTCAGCAGCTAACAGATCTTGTATCCCTCCATCCTTGGAGGAATGAGGTCCATGTCTAACAAACTTGAGCCTCGAGCTAATTTCGGCGAAATACCGGTACGCTATTAGTCTGTTCATTTTAACAGCAAGTCTGTTGTCTAAGTGACGATAGACTGTATTCTGTTATTGTTAACTATATTGTCATATTAAATATATCCGGTCAATAATACATTCCGCATGTCGAATTAATAGAATAGGGGGTGCTATGTTTAATAAAACAAACTGCTTCATATTAAAGAATACATTCTAGCGTCAGACAAAAGATTTTCTATTATATTTAACAGGTAATTTTTTGGCGCGTAAGAGGTATATCAAAAATTCTCCTTCTCGCAAATGAACTTAGACAACTCCAATGACCAAAACAAAAAATGACTCTTCTGTTTTTTTTTTCTTTGTGCATGTATGGGCAAATTTCCAGTGGTCAAACCTCCTGCCAGTTGACGTAGACTTTGCAGTGAGTTTGCCATCAATGCATATACTAAGTAATGTCACTTCAACCATAACACCTTAAAGAGTTTCTAGACTAGTTCTGAGGAGAAGGTCAGTGATGATGATACAATCAATCACTGGACCAGTCATTCAATCACTACAATGAGCAACAATAATACACAGATCTATCTTAACTTATTTATTATTACAAAGAAATGACGATGTAGGTGTCGTGATGATGACACAAATTAGTATACTTAATTAATTATTAACTGTTGTATTTGAATGGGCTGTATACAGATGCAACTTAATATATGCTAAAAAAGGACGACAATTTTAGGGAGTTCTATGTTCAGAATACAGAATCCGTCACTCAAAATGAAAATTTCCTTCAGAAGAAACCTAAAGATTAAAACTTGTCCGTTTGTATTATGCCAAAAACCCAGTCATCATGTACATCATCCTCTTCCACTTGGAAAAAAAATCTGCACTTTTAAAACTTCAGAGTGCATTTCAATATTTCATAAATACCTTTTTGTTATTAATTACATCACATATTTTCACACACAGACATGTTATTATATAATGGTTCCTCATCTGAAGACCATCGCTTTGTTTTGAGAACTAAGCCTGGGTTATCTCCCTTTCGTCCGCATATCGACGAGAGTTACTTCCCTTGTCACAAATCTCCTTATGACACAGTTGACAAGGAATAAACACTCTGTAGGATTGGATTCAAACTTTACCTTATATACCAGCAGCGTAGAAAGAACGGTGGATATTACAGCACACCACAATGACGCTTAAGCAGCACTTTACTCTCAGAAATACACCGCTAGATTTGAACTCACAGCAACCGTGTTGGTAAGAGGTCCCTTGACAACTGTGCCACTCGGGCACCCTAACCATCACGGCCCCTGCATGAATTTATCTAATTATATACCTAATTTATATTTTTGTAATATTTCAAACAATGGGAGTTTGTGGTGTACATTGGCGACAGGGTAATGTTAGCCAGACCATGGGATTGTGGCACATCCTCAAATTTAGCAAAGTCTATTCCAATATTGTAGTCTATGTGATGATAATGAGTGATATAAGGGTCTTATGACACATCTTCCAGGTCATCAAGTGCTGCAACTTTTTAGTCAGGATATGAATGGTATTTTTCTTGAGGCAGATCTTCTATGCCATCAACTGTCTCAGTCTTTAAGGTGAAGGTATAAATGGTCCATTAGGCGAGAATTGGGTCCTGTGGTGCATAAGGCCTTTTACACACGTACACTTTGTGGTTAGACACTGTTATCACATACATGATGTCCTCCCATACCACTGAAACATAAAACACATGCCTAGTGGTTAGACACCGTTAACACTAACATAATGTCCTTCCACACCACTAACACATAAAACACACATCCTGTGGTTCGACACCTTTATCACACACATAATGTCCTCTCACACCACTGAAACACAAAACACACGTCTTGTGGTTAGACACTGTTATTACACACATGATGTCCTCTCACACCACTGAAACATAAAACACACGTCTTGTGGTTAGACACCGTTATCACACACATGATGTCCTCCCACACCAATAAAACATAAAACGCACATCCTGTGGTTCGACACCTTTATCACACACATAATGTCCTCTCACACCACTAAAACATAAAACACACATCCTATGGTTCGACACCTTTATCACACACATAATGTCCTCTCACACCACTAAAACATAAAACACACGTCTTGTGGTTAGACACCATTATCACACACATGATGTCCTCTCACACCACTGAAACATAAAACACACGTCTTGTGGTTAGACACCGTTATCACACACATGATGTCCTCCCACACCAATAAAACATAAAACGCACATCCTGTGGTTCGACACCTTTATCACACACATAATGTCCTCTCACACCACTGAAACATAAAACACACGTCTTGTGGTTAGACACTGTTATCACACACATGATGTCCTCTCACACCACTGAAACATAAAACACACGTCTTGTGGTTCGACACCTTTATCACACACATGATGTCCTCCCACACCACTAAAACATAAAACACACATCCTGTGGTTCGACACCTTTATCACACACATAATGTCCTCTCACACCACTGAAACATAAAACACATGCCTTGTGGCTAGACACCGTTATCACACACATAATGTCCTCCCACACCACTAAAACATAAAACACACATCCTGTGGTTCGACACCATTATCACACACATGATGTCCTCTCACACCACTGAAACATAAAACACATGCCTTGTGGCTAGACACCGTTATCACACACATAATGTCCTCCCACACCACTAAAACATAAAACACACATCCTGTGGTTCGACACCATTATCACACACATGATGTCCTCTCACACCACTGAAACATAAAACACATGCCTTGTGGTTAGACACTGTTATCACACACATGATGTCCTCTCACACCACTAAAACATAAAACACATGCCTTGTGGCTAGACACCGTTATCACACACATGATGTCCTCTCACACCAATAAAACATAAAACACATGCCTTGTGGCTAGACACCGTTATCACACACATGATGTCCTCCCACACCAATAAAACATAAAACACACATCCTGTGGTTCGACACCTTTATCACACATATAATGTCCTCTCACACCACTGAAACATAAAACACATGCCTTGTGGCTAGACACCGTTATCACACACATGATGTCCTCTCACACCACTGAACATAAAACACATGCCTAGTGGTTAGACACTGTTATCACACACATGATGTCCTCTCACACCACTGAAACATAAAACACACGTCTTGTGGTTAGACACTGTTATCACACACATGATGTCCTCCCACACCAATAAAACATAAAACACACATCCTGTGGTTCGACACCTTTATCACACACATAATGTCCTCTCACACCACTGAAACACAAAACACACGTCTTGTGGTTAGACACTGTTATTACACACATGATGTCCTCTCACACCACTGAAACATAAAACACATGCCTTGTGGCTAGACACCGTTATCACACACATGATGTCCTCTCACACCACTGAAACACAAAACACACGTCTTGTGGTTAGACACTGTTATCACACACATGATGTCCTCTCACACCACTGAACATAAAACACATGCCTAGTGGTTAGACACTGTTATCACACACATGATGTCCTCTCACACCACTGAAACGTAAAACACACGTCTTGTGGTTAGACACTGTTATCACACACATGATGTCCTCTCACACCACTGAAACATAAAACACACGTCTTGTGGTTAGACACTGTTATCACACACATGATGTCCTCTCACACCACTGAAACATAAAACACACGTCTTGTGGCTAGACACCTTTATCACACACATAATGTCCTCTCACACCACTGAAACATAAAACACACGTCTTGTGGTTAGACACTGTTATCACACACATGATGTCCTCTCACACCACTGAAACATAAAACACACATCCTGTGGTTCGACACCTTTATCACACACATAATGTCCTCTCACACCACTGAAACATAAAACACACATCCTGTGGTTCGACACCTTTATCACACACATAATGTCCTCTCACACCACTGAAACATAAAACACATGCCTTGTGGCTAGACACCGTTATCACACACATAATGTCCTCTCACACCACTGAAACATAAAACACATGCCTTGTGGTTAGACACTGTTATCACACACATGATGTCCTCTCACACCACTAAAACATAAAACACATGCCTTGTGGTTAGACACTGTTATCACACACATGATGTCCTCTCACACCACTGAAACATAAAACACACGTCTTGTGGTTAGACACTGTTATCACACACATGATGTTCTTCCAGACCACTGAAACATAAAACACATGCCTAGTGGTTAGACACTGTTATCACACACATGATGTCCTCTCACACCACTGAAACGTAAAACACACGTCTTGTGGTTAGACACTGTTATCACACACATGATGTCCTCTCACACCACTGAAACATAAAACACACGTCTTGTGGTTAGACACTGTTATCACACACATGATGTCCTCTCACACCACTGAAACATAAAACACACGTCTTGTGGTTAGACACCGTTATCACACACATGATATCCTCCCATTACACTGAAACAAAAAAACAGATCTTGTGGTTAGACACTGTTATCACACACATGATGTCCTCCCACACCACTAAAACATAAAACACACATCCTGTGGTTCGACACCTTTATCACACACATAATGTCCTCTCACACCACTGAAACATAAAACACATGCCTTGTGGCTAGACACCGTTATCACACACATAATGTCCTCTCACACCACTGAAACATAAAACACATGCCTTGTGGTTAGACACTGTTATCACACACATGATGTCCTCTCACACCACTAAAACATAAAACACATGCCTTGTGGTTAGACACTGTTATCACACACATGATGTCCTCTCACACCACTGAAACATAAAACACACGTCTTGTGGTTAGACACCGTTATCACACACATGATATCCTCCCATTACACTGAAACAAAAAAACAGATCTTGTGGTTAGACACCGTTATCACACACATGATGTCCTCTCACACCACTGAAACATAAAACACATCTTGCGGTTAGACACAGTTATCACACACATGATGGTCCTCTCACTCCACTGAAACATAAAACACACGTCTTGTGGTTAGACACCGTTATCACACACATGATGTCCTCCCATTACACTGAAACAAAAAAAACAGATCTTGTGGTTAGACACCGTTATCACACACATGATGTCCTCTCACACCACTGAAACATAAAACACATCTTGCGGTTAGACACAGTTATCACACACATAATGTCCTTCCAAACATTTTCAATTTCTCATGATGAAATTAATAAGTACCCTCAATTTTAGAAACATACTGAAATCTACAGTCAAGTTGTTTCAGTGACAGATGATGGAATAATGACTTTTTACCCATCAAGAAGGACGACACACAGTAATGGATGAATTCACTTAACAATATTTATTTATTTATTTATTTGATTAGTGCTTTTTATGCTGTACTCAAGAATTTTTCACTTATACAACAGCTGCCAGCATTATGGTGGGAGGAAACTGGGCAGGACCCGGGGGGAAACCCACAACCATCCACAGGTTGCTGGAAGGTCTTTCCATGTATGGCCAAAGTGCGCCTAACAAAAAATGAGGTTCTTAATACATTTGTGTAACAAATTTAATGAGATGTGTAGGGACAGGAAAACCAGATATACATGTACACTACACTCATCTTACCTGACACTCGCTTGAAGGTGTCTCGCCTGTCAGACAACTTTACTTTGGAAGTTGTCTGAGCGAGACTCATGAAATAATTGGCTCGTCTCTCATCGTTCTCTAAATCACCGCCAGACTAAAATAACAGAGCAATACCAAATTTTTATTTTTGTATTTACTTCATTATTTACTTCATTATTTACTTCATTATTTATTCATTCATTAATATGTTCATTTATTTCTTTGACGTTTTAAACCTTACTCAGGAATGTTACTTAACGATACGAAGGCAGTCAGCATTATGATGGGAAGAAAACCTGGCAAAGACTGAGGGAAATCAACAATCATCTGCAGATTGGTGACAGAACCTTTCCTTGTATAACTGGAGAGTAACTTTGTTATTTCTTTGTTCATTTCATTTGATTTATTTACTTATTTATTTGATTGGTGTTTTACGCCATACTCAAGAATATTTCACTCATTCAACGGCGGCCAGCATTATGGTGGGTGGAAACCAGGCAGAGTCCGGGGGAAGTCCATGACCATCTGCAGGTTGCTGACAGACCATTTTACTTGAATGTTTAAAGCTGTGTTTTACAATTTTTCACTTACGAGGCTAAATGTACAATTCAGCCATGGGTGAAACTTTAACTCATGTTATTTAATACCGTATTTGATGGTGGTCACATTTATGTATACATTCTTGGGTTTGAATGTCGTACTTAACAATTCCTTAGTCATATGTTCGATGAGAAATAATTAGGTGTGAGAACATACATATACTGTGTCATCTTGTGGCAAGGCGAGTCCATGTCTCTAAATTTAATTATTTGATTGGTGTTAGAACTTTCTGAAGAATATTTCACTTTAATGACAGCACAGAGCCCGGGGGAAACCCACAACTATCCGCAGGTTGCTGCATGAGTTAAGACTTGAACTCACAGCCACTGCATTTGTGGGAGGCTCCTGAGTCATTGAACCGTGCTGGCATGCTAATCCCCTCTGCAAATGGAAGCCCATCCATGCCACTTAAGTGATTCTGCCACTGAAGTATCATGCTGAAGGCACTAGGCATGAAGCCCACCCTGTCAAATTGCACTGACACTGGGCCAACCAGTCCTGTCTCCTTTCTCTAACCTCTCTGTTCTGAGCTTCAAGTAAGGCAAAAACAGGTACCTTGTTTTGAAGAAGTGTGATCCCAGGTCTTTGGACTTCGAGGTGGATGCTCCATTACGCTACCGAAGTAGACTGCCAGATTTATGGGTGGAGGAAACTGCTCTGTTTTATTTTAAGCTTCAAGCTATTTTGCTTATACCAAATTGATGAGAAAGCTCAATGATTATTGATGGATGGGGGCTTAAAGTTGATTTAAAAATTCTTCATTTCACAGTGTCTCCATTTAATAGGTCATTTCCAATGCTGTCATATTTACAGTGCTGTATCACTGGAATGTCATGCCAAAGAAACCAAACAGTATACCAAATTTAGTCCCAGTATACTGCCACTGTACAATCTTTATTGTTCTGCTGAGCTACATACAGGGAGGTGCCAAAACTGTCTAGTTTAAAGCAGAGGCTTCATTAATTTCAGAAAGGTTATGTATAATGACACCTCTACATATAAAGTGAGTGAGTGAGTGCTTGGGGTTTAACGTCGTACTCAACAATTTTTCAGTCGACGACGAAGGAATCTTTAAGGTGCATGTACGTGTAATGTGCCTCCTTGTTGCGGGATGGATTTCCACCGCGATTTTATTTAGTGCTGCTTCACTGAGACGACTTACCAAAGGCAAGTAAGCCGCCCCGCCCGAGCCATTATACTGATACGGGTCAACCAGTCGTTGCACTATCCCCTTCATGCTGAACGCCCAGCAAGTCTTAGGTGTGACTTGATCAATGCATTGATCCTGGATCTACCGGTCCCGAAGCGGATGCTCTACCAACTGTGCTATCCGGGCCGGTCCACAAATAAAGCTACATGTATATATCTTGATTTTGGAGTGCCGGGCACATCAATACTTGATGTCATACACTGGGCTCTCAATGCTAGCTCTGGGTATGCTCGCCTGCCCACCCACTGCTAACCACCATAGGCAAAACCCTGAAGGATCAATGTTTGTCACTGTATTTTCTTGTCACTGTAATAAACTTTTACCTGTGCAAAAATGTGTTGGTTTTATTTAATCTTACCAGTATTTGTGTTGGCAGATTATGCAGCCATTTGGTCAATGTTGCTGCGATTCAAAACGAGACCTGCTGTAGTAACGTAACTTCTACTTGAGTTTTTGGAGG
The DNA here is from genome assembly GCF_032854445.1 of Liolophura sinensis. Lineage (NCBI taxonomy): Eukaryota > Metazoa > Mollusca > Polyplacophora > Chitonida > Chitonidae > Liolophura > Liolophura sinensis. The sequence continues at coordinate 19,142,401 of NC_088306.1, forward strand.
GCTGACCAGACATGGAACTAAACTGTTGATCTCTTGCTTATGGGGCAGACATGCTGCCATTCTTATTTTAGGGTAGATCAAATAAGTACCTATCACAAACTATCAGCCTTGTATGTGCATGTTTTACTGTTCTACATCAGTAATAAAGTTACTAAAATTTATAAAACCTGACAACTTTTTTCAAACTTTAGAATAAATGAAACAATATAAATAATACAATTACGAGTCTGATATTTACCGAGAGGCCATAATTAAAGCTTTTCTTGATAAATAAAAAAAAATCTGATTTGATTACCGAATGTGTATTTATTGCCCCAAACCTCAGGTAAAGCCTCTTTAAAATGCAGCCCCAAAGCTGAACTACGCTGATTAGTATCCGTAATCATGACATTTTAACAATTTTATTGCACGCTACCTCCAAAGCATACAGCAAAAAACTTACGGCAATCACTGCCCCTTCTTCAGTAAGGACTAGATATCCAAGGGAATCCTGTATTCTCTCTAGCCCCTGGGTAGCCATGGTAACTTGGATTTATTCTGGGAAATAAAACAGAGAACAAGTACCCTGATTAAGTTGTACCCCAGTAACTCTACTTCAGTCAAGTCTTACCCAACTTGTCAAGCCATAAATTTAAATAGCCATAATTTACCTTGACCGCACACTTCTGTGTGTTGACTGTTGCTTTACATCTTGCAGCTTTCTGCTCAAGAATATTTCACTTAAAGCACGAGCTACGACTGTGCTAATGAACAATGTTTTTGTTTTTTCCCCTAATACCTTTAATTTCTGTACACAGTATGTCAGAAGAGCTGGTGATTATGTTAAGATTATTGCCCTGTAGGGCCTTCCTACTCACTGAGCCAAAGAAGTTTTAGTGCTTGGAGATTTATTTACCTGGTAGGGCCTACAATAAATTTGGTCTTGTGATCTATTATTTTCGACTAGTTCCATAATTAAATTAGCAATTTTAAAGAATATAAAATAAATCGAATCTGAATAAAGTCAAATCAATTCTTGAACTGTTCACTCAAGAACGGTTGCACTTCTAATACTATTACTAATATTTGTGGAATAGAATGTCAAGATTTGAGAATAGCATGTGTCTTGCAGAAAAAATCGTGTCAGTCGAGTCTATTCCACAAAGTTGTAATCACCTAACGTCTACAGGATATTATGGCAACAACCACGTGTGTTGATAACGCCACTCAGATCACATCATCCCTCCACCACATCTGCTGAGGTGTTCACGTCAACATCACAAGCTTCGTCTGCAAAAAGTCATGTGAATAGGCCAAAATCTCGAATTCTCACGCGATATCTCGATGATACATTAAACAAATTCGACCGTTTTTTGTCACTCCTAACTCTGATTTCGTATTTGATGACTTATTTCTTTCATCAGTCTAGCGCATCAAATTATCAGTTCTCCGCAGATAGGTTTAAGAAATGGAAAAAAGTCAAATAATGCATTGGTCACGTGATATTGACGAGACGATACATTTCCTGAAAATGGTGGATGGAGCCAATGCAAGGGGTCAACCCCCCTTTTACTATAGGATGTATTCTTTAAATTCTTTGTTTGACTTCACGCATTCGGCGCACGGCAATATTTAGGCCTCACAGCAAGTATAATTTCTGCAACGATGGCAAGTCCAGACAAAGCTATCCCTTTGAATCCGTTCGATCTTCCTACCCAACAGGTTTGCGCCCCGTGCTCAGAGTTCGTCTTAGTGTTGTTATTGTTGTTAATTCTGACACTTGACTGTTTTTCAGCTTTTGTATAACTGGTCATTCTTGGTGACTGGAGTGTCTTTTGGTGGCAAGTAATTTAATCCCGCAAAAAAGACATATAATGAAGGACTAACCGTCTTACTCATTTGAGCTTAGGGACAGCTGATAGATCTGCACATTGATCCCTGCTTCGTATACATGGTACAGTGATCAGCTGTTAAGCGGGTGTGTCCAGTGCGGAATTGGAACCATATGCATGTAGCGAAGGGTACAATTTCTCAAGCCCAGATCCCCACTTAACCGTGTCCATTACTACAAAAGCAGATGACAGTTTGCAGTGTGCTAATGACATGTCATACGTTAGTAAGCCCAACCGGTCGGTCATGGATTGTGCGTTTCCCCCGGGCACTGCCCGGTTTCCTCCCACCATAATGCTGAACGCCATCGCATAAGTGAAATATTCCTGAGTACGGCGAAAACACCAATCAAATAAGTAAATAAATAAAAAAAAACCAATCGGCATTTCTGGGGTCTCAGATGTTCACGCAGATTTAGCCAAGACAGAATGGGGGCTCTCGCAGACTACCCCAGCCAAGAGAAGTAATTTTACGTTTAGTGCCAACAGCGTCTTCGAGTCGACAGACACTTGTGCATTCCATCAAGTAACTACCGTCAAATAATCTGACCTCCTTTATCTATATTAGGTTGGGAGAGAACTCGTGAGAACCCTGAAATGCCAGTTGGGCTTATTGAAGTGAACACTGCAGAGTTGTTCATTTAAATACACAAATTTAAGAGGCAGCCTAAAAGGTGACTGACCGTCAGTTGATAGCGTGTGAGTTTGTGGTGTAAGTCTTGGTAAAATCAGTTTAAAAGATCTTGTATGTAGATTGACGGGTCTTGTCCTTACATAGATATACCTTATGTGTCAGAATTGGACAACTGTTTGCCAAGAAATCACCAAATTTTTAAATACGGCGAGTAGTGTTACGTTAGCATAGGGCGGTGTAAATGCCAACTAGATGACAATTAACATGCATCAGCAGTGTTTAGAAATTCTTGTCCAGTTTTGATGTACTGGTATAATATATGTATAGACAGAACAAACACATGATAAAAGCTGTTGTATAACAGTTTTCCCAGCCCTTAGGCGCCAAATTAATAGGCTGTCAGCATTGTGGGTTAACCATCTTTGTTTCCAGATGCATTTGCCTCCAGATATCCACTTACATGTTGTTCCTTTCCCTTCCGGGAGGAAATCAGTGACTCCACAGTCTCCACTGAGTCTTTGGTCAGTATGGTGGCCTGTTTTGTCTTTGCAACTTTGGGATTCGAGATGATATGACTTGTCCGGTGGCCATTGAATGAGTGAATGAATGAATGCTTGGGGTTTAATGTCGTATTTGACAATTTTTCATTCATATGGCAATGATACGTCATTTGGTCTGGGGACATATGCAATGTTTTCTTGTGACCAGGCGAGTCCATGACACTGAAATGTTTCTACCACTGAAGTATGATTTTGAAGACCCCATACATGATGCCCACTCAGTCACATTATACTGACATCAGGCCTACCAGTCAGGTTTCCATGCTCTAATCTCTCAGTATGCCGAGCACCAAGCACAGCAACAACAAGTACCATTTTTAAAGTCTTTGGTCTGACTCAAGCTGGGTTTAATCCAGAGTCTCCTGATTTCACTAACGATTAGGCCACCGAAGTGGTCTGTTGGCCATGTAATTAGCCACCAGTGGAAGGTACATAAGGGCTGTACTTTTGATGGAGCTCATTTCTTATTCTGAATTATACACCCTGGAATTGTTTACTTGTAGAGACGACTGCGCCATTTCAAGTCTCTGGCCGTGAGGAACCTGGTATGTAAAGGTTACATGGGAAGAGATGTGGTCAAACTACAGACTTACTTCACTCTACACAGAGATGTTGAATCAAGAGGTGAGTTGTTTCCTCCCACCATAATGCTGGCTGCCGTTGTATAAGTGAAATATTCTTGAACACGGCTTGAAACTGCAATGATAGAAATAAGGCAAGAGGTGGGTCCATGATGTCATGATATGGTACAAAATTACATGTGGTAAAATATATACAGTATGTCTGAAACATAAATGTGTAGTGCCCTAAATGACTTGAAATTTCGCTCAAAAAAGTGCATTTTTAGAGGCAAATAAATGTCACAAAATATTTTTTTGGGGGGCTGAAACTTACAATTTTCCAGTAGAATATCACCCCATGTTCCAACCAAACATCAGAAAACCTTTCTAAACTCAGTAGAACTCTTAGAATCCGGAGAAATAAGCAAGTTAAGTCATGGACAAAATTTATGGTCATTTAGGGTATTGAAGAATAATTATTCACCTTAGACAAGACACATACTTGCCCAGAGTGTATAAAAGACACAAGAAGAAACGTCTGCAGATACGAGGAGGTGCTTAGCCAGAGACCTGATTATATCAGTACCAAGTTTGTTTTTGCAGAGAAACTGTCAACATGTCAACATGTGACATTTCAGCATATAACAGTGAACATTATTGCACAGAATGGAAATGCAGCATTTTGGCACATCATTATTGTCATCAATCCGAAGTCCATCCTCTCATGGGGGCCTCCGTGGCTCAGTTAGTTAGCGCGCTAGCACAGCTTAATGACCCAGGAGTCTCTCACCAATGCGGTTGTTGTGAGTTCAAGTCCAGCTCATGCTGGCTTCCTCTCCGGTCGTAAATGGGAAGGTCTGTCAGAAACTGTGGGTTTCCCCCGGGCTCTGCCCGGTTTCCTCCCACCTTATCTGGTCACCGTCGTATAAGTGAAATATTCTTGAGTACGGCGTAAAACACCAATCAAATAAATAAATAAATAAATAAATCCATCCTCTCATGATAACAGCAATGGTACACAGTGTTCATTTGGCAAGGTCACTGTCCCTTCTATGCTTTGAAGGCAAAGTAAACACTAAAATGAAGTATATATCAGATAAAAGACCATCACACACTGTCCAGGAAAGTATTTTGATTTATTTATTTAGAATTCTTCCAGCCAAGTAATTTAAAATGGTTTTAGAAGGTGAGATTCTGTGGCAGTCTGTACCGACTGAGATTTTATATGTGACGTCATATCCATATTCTCTGCTGGAAATAGTTTGTTTCATGGTCCATTCGGCTAATGCCTTCTTAGCTTTTTATGATATGCATTTAGAATGATGAAGTCCCGCAGTCTGCTTGTTAAGTGATAAAAACCTCATGTGACGTCTATTGCCCCAATATGGTCAGAAAAGACTACCATAGAATCCCACCTTTCGTATGCATTTTACTGGGTTGAAGACTATTTTTGTGGACAGTGTTTAATAGTCTGTCGTCTGACATATATATATACCACGTATGTGAGTGGGATACATGTAAGTTCCTGCATTTAAGTAGCAATATGTATTTATATGTAAAAGTAGAGTATGTTAGCAAATTTTATTTAACAAGAGACTGCTAATACTAAGTTTGTCTGCACGCTTACATTTGAATGAAGTAAATGTTAAATTTCTCTATACATGGTTCCGTAGTTAAGATGCCATGTTTTTATTAACTCATGTATGTGTGTGTGTTCATGTATGTTTGCTTTTTATGTTCATTGCAGCATTCTACACCAGTGAGAAGATTATTGGCTCCTTGGTAAGTTTTTACTTCACAGATAACATGTGTAGAAATGAATAATGTCGATATAATAAAAGTGGGTTTTAAATCAATGAAGCATCCCCCATTTTAATCTGATTAGTGTATGAATTAATCTACTGTTTGCGTGAAGTGAGTTATGTTTGTGTATTTTAGTACATAATTTTACTTATTTTACTTGTATTGATTATAGTTTACCTGCTGATTAATTCTTTTGACAGTAATGCAGATCATAAAAATCAAAATTCTAGCAATTCACTTGAGAGATCTTGTTGGTATCCAGTGTTAGCCGGTTAGGCTGCAGCAATAGGTTAGGATTTTTGTTAGATACCTACAGAGACCTGTGTTTACTCTGACTATAGGTTTAGCCAGCTACATGGTTTCATCTACCTTTCTAAGAGGATAGGTAAAGTAGAACAGTAGTGCTATTTGAGCTCCCTGTTTCATACACTTTTCATACCCATGTTTAAGGGCTCTGCCGGGTTTCCCCCCACCCACAAAGCTGAACACTATTCTATAAATGAAATATTTTTCAGTACGACAAGAAAGCAGATTCTATATAAAAAGAAAATGCTTGATGAAAAGAACAAGGTTCAATAGTTGAGGTCATTTTATTGCCAACTTTATTCAGTGTCGTCACAGATTTATGATTGACCCTGTCTGTTTTATTAAATTACCTTTAATCATGATTGTTGGCATGTATTTCAGAACCCCAGCTGGCAAAGCTTTGACCTTTCTAGATTGGGTGAAGAAGTTGATATGGCTGCAAAGTGTATCCTTTCTGTTGTGTATAGGAATCGTATTTGGTCTCATTTTTCTCTCAGGTTCTGTTAGGTATCTTATATCCCTGAATCCAACTGCCTTTTAAGTAAGAAGTAGACAATTACAAAAACAAATTGTGAACCAGTAAAATATGAGTTTATATGGGCTGTTTTATCGGATGTTTACATTTTGGTTTTAGTGTAGTGTGAATTTTAACTTTTGACACTGGTGATGGTGTCCCTTCTGCAAGATTCAAACACATTTTTTGATGATGATGTGTCTCATCTACGTGATTTGGACACATTGTTTGATGATTGGGTGTCTCATCTACCTGATTTGGACACATTGTTTGATGATTGGGTGTCTGATCCGGCGCATTCAGACACATTGTTTGATGATCTGGTGCCTCATCTACCTGATTTGGACACATTGTTTGATGATGGGGTTTCTCATCTCCTGGAATTGTACATTTTCTTTGATGATGGGATGTCTCATACTCCGGACTTGGACACATTGTTTGATGATGGTGTGCCTCATCCACCTGATTTGGACACATTGTTTAATGATTGGGTGTCTCATCTGGCGCATTCAGACACATTGTTTGATGATCTGGTGCCTCATCTACCTGATTTGGACACATTGTTTGATGTTGGGATGTCTCATCTTCCGGATTTGGACACATTGTATAGTGTTGGGATGTCTCATCTTCCGGATTTGGACACATTGTATAATGTTGGGATGTCTCATCTTCCGCATTTGGACACACTGTATAATGTTGGGATGTCTCATCTTCAGGATTTGGACACATTGTATAATGTTGGGATGTCTCATCTTCCGCATTTGGACACATCGTATAATGTTGGGATGTCTCATCTTCAGGATTTGGACACATTGTATAATGTTGGGGTGTCTCATCTTCCGGATTAGGACATTTCGTTTAATAATGGGGTGTCTCATCCTCTAGACTCCGACACATTGGTTTGATGATGCAATGTCTCATCTACCAGATTTGGACACATTGTGTGACGATGTGAAATAAGTCTCATAAGTCAAATAAATAAATGAACAGATCCTTGACAGTGGCACAGTTGTTGTTGTACGGGTGTGGGGAGGCCATGACAAGAAGTTTCGTCTGTTGTTAGAGTGGCAGGTACACTTCTCTGGTCTCGTTTTCCTCACAGAAAAGGTGAGTGTTTGATTTGGCTAGTTTAGTACCTGCTTGTGATGCCATCATTGCCAATTTGATATTACCATTGCTAATTTGGCATGTACATTACAAAATTTTCAAACTCTGAACACTGTACTTCCTGGGTTACTAAGCGTAATCTGGCAGGTATCTAATTCTGACGATCAGTTTTGAAGGAAATTAAAGGACTGACATACACATGCATGCATTATGATACTTACATAAATATATGCATGCATACATGTATACAAACATATTGAGATTCCTTCTGTGTGGGAAGGTCTGCCAGCAACCTGTGGCTGTTTGTGGATTTCCCCGGACTCTGCCGAGTTTCCTCCCACCATAATGCTGACCGGTGTCGTATAAGTGAAATATTCTTGAGTACGGCGTAAAACACCAGTCAGATAAATAAATAAATCTGTCATTCATGTAGCTTGATTTGTACACAAAAACCTTTATGATAATGAAAGCATGATGCTATTTGTAAAATGTTTATGCATTTACTTCAACTTCCTTATCTATAATTAAAGCTGTTGAAGAAATAAATAATTTCTACTAGTGTGACATGTAACTCCAGTTTAGTAAATGAATAAATCACTGCAGTTGCAGAAGGATGGAATGAAGTTTGCTGCCAATTCACTTGTGTTTGGACTCTTTGAGAAATACTTCACGATGCTATCTGAGTCCAGAAGACTACAACAGGTAACTGAATGTAATGTTCTGATTTAAAGTGAAGGAGTATCGCTAAAATACATAAGCCTCATTGGAAACAGGCTTGAAAACTTTGTATGAAACTGTCCTCATTTTTTTCTTTTTTAATTTTTTTCTGATGAGCGGGGGCCTCCGTGGCTCAGTCGGTTAAAGCGCTAGCGCAGCGTAATGACCCAGGAGTCTCTCACCAATGCGGTCGCTGTGAGTTCAAGTCCAGCTCATGCTGGCTTCCTCTCCGGCCGTACGTGAGAAGGTCTGTCAGCAACCTGCGGATGGTCGTGGGTTTCCTCCGGGCTCTGTCCGGTTTCCACCCACCATAATGCTGGCCGCCGTCGTATAAGTGAAATATTCTTGAGTACAGCGTAAAACACCAATCAAAAAAAAAAAAAAAAAAAAAAAAAAAAAAAATCTGATGAGCGACTGATTAAAGTGCAGCCGAATGCTTGAAGTTTATAAGAAATATAGTTTATAAAGAGAACATACAGCATCAAAACCACTCCAAGTAAAGAAGTAAATAAGATTTTATATTGTGATACAAATGATGCTACTTTTGCTGTAACCTCATTTAAAGGTTTCCTTTTAAAACATTTGTTTGACAGCGTTAGAGATTGTTGCTTGTGAGGTCAGTAAGAGTGTCTCAATAAAATTTTGGGTGCAGGTGATGGTCTATTGGTTGGAAGCGCTTGTCTTTCATTGGCTGAAACACTTGAGCTGCGGGTTTAAAACCGGCCTTGGAGAGGTAGTGTGTAGATTTCTCTGCACTCACTGCTTGTGACAGTAAGCATTCAGTGATGATTGTGAGGCTGTTTGTGCAGTCTGTCTGTTCCATCACACATATGGAAAAGTTTGTCATTAACTTACCAAACTTCCTTGGGCACACCAATTTCTTCCACGCATAAAACTCATCACAGTTTTTCTTGTAACTATAAGTGAAAAATACTTGAGAATGCCATGAAGCAATAATCAATCAATCTATCAATCTATCAGTTAATCTTACAAATTGCAGCCATCATCTGAGGCGAATAACGAGTCTCGACAACCTTCAATCAGAGTGGATCAGATGACCGTGCACAATTCCTATGGAGTTAGCTCCCTTGCCAGGTACGTTCCCGATTATCCAGATAACGCATAACTATAGATTCTAGTACATGATACGTGTGTCAGTCTTTGTTTTGAAATTTGCTGTTATTGATCAAAAGTATGGATAAATAGAGCAACAGCAATATTTCTGCCATCTTACGCTGGAAGGTTGTTCAACTTACCAGGTTCATTAGAATGATTCACCGTAGAGTAAAATGTTTGCTGATAAAATGCAAAACATAAATTGACAGTCAAATTAAAGTCAATTTCAACCCTTCTGGACAGAGTAATACTGTAAGTATTCAGAAAACCCATTCTGGTCCATATAAAAAGAATGTTCATCAGTGTACGCTAGCATCCAGAAATACTTGACAAAAATCAAAAAGATAGGGATTTTAAAGAAATTAAAATCATGAGAAAAATGAAAAATTATTTAAACCAAAATGCAAATAAAAGCTTCAGAGTGAGGCTCTTTTTTGATAGGCTGGTTGCATTGTGCCTAATAAAAACACCTTATAAGATGGCCTTTATATGAGAGTTTTTTTTCATGTTGCATTTTGCTCTAGGATCCACACGGTTCTGCGGGCAATTCGTCAGACTCAGGTCACGGTGAGGAGAGTCCACAGGTCTATTGAGGACAAGCTTTTGGCCTCTCAGGAAACATCCTCCAAGGTACATGTCCTACTCATTTACAGCTCAGTTTTCCTTTGTTAATTTAACCCTTTGATGCAGATAGATCTAATTGGTACTGTTATCACCGAGGGCTCAATCACCTGAGCTTTGTCACTGGTTTCCTCCGCTCTTGAAACTGACCGCCATTGCGTAAGTGAAAGATTTTTGTGTATGACAGTAAACAAAAAGCAATAATATATAAATATTTATTGACTTGAGATGGTGTTTTGCACCGTACTCAAGAATATTTCACTTATACGATGGCGGCCAGCCTTTTGGTGGCAGGAAACCAAGCACAGGCCGGGGGAAACCCACAATCACCCGCTGGTTTCATATATAAGTAAAACTGTTGTTTAACTTGAAATAACGAAGTTAAATATTGGGTGGTTGTTTACACTGGGCTCAACTTGATTTCCTTATTTAAATGAAAGAATTGGGGCTCTCAGGTTTTTGCACTTGCGACAGAGAATTGCTTGTTTATGTCCTAGAGTCATCAAGCAGAATTTCTTTCCATGAGTTAGAGTGAAAAGTAAGTCAACTGTGTGCTATTTTTGTCCACAAGAAGAAAGAAATCTGTGAGGTATTCAATAACCAGTTTCATCAGAGTTTCCAAATTGTCTTGTCTTTCCAGCTGTCGGAGAGAGAGGAATTGTTATTGAAGGTGAATCAGTTGAGAGGAGAGCTCCAGTGGCAAACGACACAGCTTCAGTGTGATAAAGACCGGCATGATCGGCAGAGAAACCTTCTCAAACTGAGGGGTAAGTTCTCCGCATTGCTTCTCGTAAAGCTTGTTCTGCCTGTCTGGAGAGGGATGGGTGGTAGGTGGGGAATGTATCTGAGCGAGTAAGGTGCACATGTCCTAACCATGAATTACAAGGGGTGGAGGTTCAATCCTGAGCATGGTCATGGAATTTGTAGATTTTCCTTGTTCTCACTGTTCATGGTCAATTGAGAGTGCTACTGAGGCCAGTAACGCAGTCTTAAGTTTGTTGCAAAGCGTTTGTTTTCCGCAAGTACGATGTGCAATTCTGTACGTCATACACAGGAAAGCTTGGCAGTAACCTAACATGGTTTACCCTGGACTTGCTGGTTTCCCAGACGCCAGGAAAGCTCAGTTCTTCAGTTACGTGGCATATAAAAACATGAAAGAAGTGTCACTGTTTATCACTTATCACCGAGTTCACAACGCTAGATCACTTTCTCTGTTCACGGGTATGTGGGAGGGTCTTCCAGCAACCTGCGAATGGTCGTGTGTTTCCTCCGGGCTCAGCAGGCTCTCCTCTCACTATTATGCTGGCCGACGTCATATAAGTGAAATATTCTTGAACTCAGTGTAAAACACCAATCAAATAAATAAATAAATAAATCTGTTCACAGTTTTAATGCTCCATTTGCCAGAGCAAAATACAACTGCTCACTTCCTGCCAACTTCCCACGACTTTTATGATTTTACGTTGGTCTCATAACTCTTCTGTGTTGAAGCTTTTAAAGTAACCATTAAACCAGGAAGTGACTTTTGTCCAGAAGAGCATTTATGAACCCTAAAGTTTTGTTTACAGCATTTCAGTTTATTAACTTCATAAATAGGTACTGGGTTGGCTGACAGACCTATTACATAGGCTTCATATTAAAATAGGCACTTGGTTGTGTGACAGACTTATTATTTAGCCTTCATAAATGGGCGCTATGCATTTTGACAGTAAATATTCAAATTCTTCAGTTAGTGTGCTAGCGCAGTGTAATGACCCAGTAGCCTCTCACCAATGTAGTCGCTGTGAGTTCAAGTCCAACTCATGTTGGCTTCCTCTCCGGCAGTACGTGGGAAGGTCTCTCAGCAACATGCGGATGGTAGTGGATTTCCCCAGTGAGAATCTTGAGTAAAACACCAATGAAATAAATAGATAAATCAAATTCTTCAACCTTTTCAGGGGCCTCTGTGGCTCAGTTGGTTACCGCGCTAGAGCAGCGTAATAACCCAGGAGCCTCTCACCAATGCGGTCGCTGTGAGTTCAAGTCCAGCTCATGCTGGCTTCCTCTCCTGCCCCAGCAACCTGCGGATGGTCATGGGATTCCACCAGGCTCTGCCCGGTTTCCTCCCATCATAATGCTGGCCGCTGTGATATAAGTGAAATATTCTTGAGTACGGCATAAAACACAAATCAAATAAATAAATAAATCAGCCTTTTCAGCCGCCTATGCAGCCTATACTTCAAAACACTTTGGGAGATATATGACATTTTTAGAAATGATTTGTACAGTTTTATAAAGCTTGCATCTTTAGTGACATAAATAAATCATTTTAGTTTCGTTTTCATAGGTTTTCACCAGGTTGACTTACTTCATGGTTACACATATTGAACTGCGATGACAGCTCAAGAGTGTCTAGATGGATTATATGTATTTGCTCAGCCAATAAAATAAAAATGCTTTATTTAACATGCAGGCTTGGAACTAAAGGAAAACTTTACAGCCATGTCAAACCAGAGAGAGGAATTGTTGCATGGGAAACAGCAACATATCGTTACGAGGTAAGTCAGACTACTCAGTCAGTTTGTGTTGCTATGAAAAAAAAACAAAACAGAAACATGTTGATGCACCAATAAGCTTAGCATAATGTAATAAGCTATTAAGCATTTTTGCTCGGAAAAAGGTTGCATATTTTGACGTTTCAATATTTCGACAAAATTTTATTTGTGATCTTATCTTAAGTTGATAAATTAAATTTTGTCGAAGTATTGTGTAGCAAAAAAAAATAACTTTTTAATTGTCATCTTCAGTATCAGAATTGTCATCTTCATTATCAGAAGATGACAAATAAAACCAGGTGAGCTATCCAGTATACTTTAAATGCCTTGTTTTCCTTTGCTGTCTTCTGTTTTTTAGGGAAACGCTTGTGAAGACTAATGCTCAATTAAACATGAGACGGAAGCAACTTATAGAAGAATTGGCTACTTACATCTACCCCATCAAAGAGGTAAGAGCCCGATTGCTCAAAGTGTGATAAGGCCACGCCAATGTGAATTGTTGTATTACATGGAGAATAAACATGCTTAAATGCTGAAGGTGGATGTGAAAATAAAACTTGAAAATCATCTTATTTGTGGAAAATGTGAAAAATCCCACCATTTTTGACTGGACAAAATGAAAAGGTGACTTTTCAGTTTTATATTTTTTCCATTTTTTAATATTTTCCAGGGAAAAACAAAATAAATTTGATGTTGGCTAAGCTTAGAATTAAATAGATTCTGGATTTTTAACTTTTCACTACAGTTCGACCGATGGAAAATACTTTGACCTTTTTTAACCGCTTAAAGAGTACTTCTCTCTACCTGGTTTCCTCCCTCGTCGCTGTCGTATAAGTGAAATATTACTGGGTATAGCGTGAAACACCAATCAGATAAATAAATAAGAGTACTTCTTTTTTGTCAAAGTTTAAATCTTTTTTTTTTTTATTGTTTACAACTTCCAAGGTGTGACATTGCTGTCCATTATGAAGAGAGTGTATAGATGCTGGGTTTACTGTAGAAAATGTGGTTATTGGTTTACCAGTGACTGTGACTTACTTTGGAACTATTCTAATTCCTCAACCTTTTTCATATATGAAACAGTAACTGTCAGTGCCTTTGATTCATGTTTTTAATATGATTATGGAGACAGAACTACAATGGTGGGTTTGGCCAGTTTCAATTTTGTCAGTCTGCACAGAATAATGACCTCAGAATTTGCTTGAATGATCACCTTGTAAAAAATGTGAAAAGGTTAAAGAATTACAGTAATGGCTGAAAGTTTCCCCAACTTTTGACCAGTATGAGGCTGCACGTTCGTATCCATATTGTGCTGATTCAGTTGTGAACTTACTAATGGCTGAAAGTTTCCCAACCCTTGACCAATATGAGGCTGCACGTTCGTATCCATATCGTGCTGATTCAGTTGTGAACTTACTAATGGCTGAAAGTTTCCCAACCCTTGACCAATATGAGGCTGCACGTTCGTATCCATATCGTGCTGATTCAGTTGTGAACTTACTAATGGCTGAAAGTTTCCCAACCTTTGACCAGTATGAGGCTGCACGTTCGTATCCATATCGTGCTGATTCAGTTGTGAACTTACTAATGGCTGAAAGTTTCCCAACCTTTGACCAGTATGAGGCTGCACGTTCGTATCCATATCGTGCTGATTCAGTTGTGAACTTACTAATGGCTGAAAGTTTCCCCGACCTTTGACCAGTATGAGGCTGCACGTTCGTATCCATATCGTGCTGATTCAGTTGTGAACTTACTAATGGCTGAAAGTTTCCCCAACTTTTGACCAGTATGAGGCTGCACGTTCGTATCCATATCGTGCTGATTCAGTTGTGAACTTACTAATGGCTGAAAGTTTCCCAACCCTTGACCAATATGAGGCTGCACGTTCGTATCCATATCGTGCTGATTCAGTTGTGAACTTACTAATGGCTGAAAGTTTCCCCGACCTTTGACCAGTATGAGGCTGCACGTTCGTATCCATATCGTGCTGATTCAGTTGTGAACTTACTAATGGCTGAAAGTTTCCCAACCTTTGACCAGTATGAGGCTGCACGTTCGTATCCATATCGTGCTGATTCAGTTGTGAACTTACTAATGGCTGAAAGTTTCCCCGACATTTGACCAGTATGAGGCTGCACGTTCGTATCCATATCGTGCTGATTCAGTTGTGAACTTACTAATGGCTGAAAGTTTCCCCGACCTTTGACCAGTATGAGGCTGCACGTTCGTATCCATATCGTGCTGATTCAGTTGTGAACTTACTAATGGCTGAAAGTTTCCCAACCTTTGACCAGTATGAGGCTGCACGTTCGTATCCATATCGTGCTGATTCAGTTGTGAACTTACTAATGGCTGAAAGTTTCCCCGACATTTGACCAGTATGAGGCTGCACGTTCGTATCCATATCGTGCTGATTCAGTTGTGAACTTACTAATGGCTGAAAGTTTCCCCAACTTTTGACCAGTATGAGGCTGCACGTTCGTATCCATATCGTGCTGATTCAGTTGTGAACTTACTAATGGCTGAAAGTTTCCCCGACCTTTGACCAGTATGAGGCTGCACGTTCGTATCCATATCTTGCTGATTCAGTTGTGAACTTACTAATGGCTGAAAGTTTCCCCAACTTTTGACCAGTATGAGGCTGCACGTTCGTATCCATATCTTGCTGATTCAGTTGTGAACTTACTAAAGGCTGAAAGTTTCCCCAACTTTTGACCAGTATGAGGCTGCATGTTCGTATCCATATCGTGCTGATTCAGTTGTGAACTTACTAATGGCTGAAAGTTTCCCAACCCTTGACCAATATGAGGCTGCACGTTCGTATCCATATCGTGCTGATTCAGTTGTGAACTTACTAATGGCTGAAAGTTTCCCAACCTTTGACCAGTATGAGGCTGCACGTTCGTATCCATATCGTGCTGATTCAGTTGTGAACTTACTAATGGCTGAAAGTTTCCCAACCTTTGACCAGTATGAGGCTGCACGTTCGTATCCATATCGTGCTGATTCAGTTGTGAACTTACTAATGGCTGAAAGTTTCCCAACCCTTGACCAGTATGAGGCTGCACGTTCGTATCCATATCTTGCTGATTCAGTTGTGAACTTACTAATGGCTGAAAGTTTCCCTAACCTTTGACCAATATGAGGCTGCACGTTCGTATCCATATCGTGCTGATTCAGTTGTGAACTTACTAATGGCTGAAAGTTTCCCCGACCTTTGACCAGTATGAGGCTGCACGTGCGTATCCATATCGTGCTGATTCAGTTGTGAACTTACTAATGGCTGAAAGTTTCCCCAACCTCTGACCAATATGAGGCTGCATGTTCTTATCCATATCTTGCTGATTCAGTTGTGAACTTACTAATGGCTGAAAGTTTCCCCAACCTTTGACCAGTATGAGGCTGCACGTTCGTATCCATATCATGCTGATTCAGTTGTGAACTTACTAATGGCTGAAAGTTTCCCAACCCTTGACCAGTATGAGGCTGCATGTTCTTATCCATATCTTGCTGATTCAGTTGTGAACTTACTAATGGCTGAAAGTTTCCCAACCGTTGACCAATATGAGGCTGCATGTTCGTATCCATATCTTGCTGATTCAGTTGAGAACTTACTAATGGCTGAAAGTTTCTCAACCCTTGACCAATATGAGGCTGCATGTTCGTATCCATATCTTGCTTATTCACTTATGAACTTACTAATGGCTGAAAGTTTCCCAACCTTTGACCAGTATGAGGCTGCACGTTCGTATCCATATCTTTCTGATTCAGTTGTGAACTTACTAATGGCTGAAAGTTTCCCCAACTGTTGACCAATATGAGGCTGCACGTTCGTATCCATATCGTGCTGATTCAGTTGTGAACTTACTAATGGCTGAAAGTTTCCCCGACCTTTGACCAGTATGAGGCTGCACGTTCGTATCCATATCGTGCTGATTCAGTTGTGAACTTACTAATGGCTGAAAGTTTCCCCGACCTTTGACCAGTATGAGGCTGCACGTTCGTATCCATATCATGCTGATTCAGTTGTGAACTTACTAATGGCTGAAAGTTTCCCCAACCTTTGACCAGTATGAGGCTGCATGTTTGTATCCATATCATGCTGATTCAGTTGTGAACTTACTAATGGCTGAAAGTTTCCCAACCGTTGACCAATATGAGGCTGCACGTTCGTATCCATATCGTGCTGATTCAGTTGTGAACTTACTAATGGCTGAAAGTTTCCCAACCCTTGACCAATATGAGGCTGCATGTTCTTATCCATATCTTGCTGATTCAGTTGTGAACTTACTAATGGCTGAAAGTTTCCCAACCCTTGACCAATATGAGGCTGCATGTTCGTATCCATATCTTGCTGATTCAGTTGTGAACTTACTAATGGCTGAAAGTTTCTCAACCCTTGACCAATATGAGGCTGCATGTTCGTATCCATATCTTGCTTATTCACTTATGAACTTACTAATGGCTGAAAGTTTCCCAACCTTTGACCAGTATGAGGCTGCACGTTCGTATCCATATCTTGCTGATTCAGTTGTGAACTTACTAATGGCTGAAAGTTTCCCAACCCTTGACCAATATGAGGCTGCATGTTCGTATCCATATCTTGCTGATTCAGTTGTGAACTTACTAATGGCTGACAGTTTCCCAACCTTTGACCAGTATGAGGCTGCACGTTCGTATCCATATCGTGCTGATTCAGTTGTGAACTTACTAATGGCTGAAAGTTTCCCCAACTTTTGACCAGTATGAGGCTGCACGTTCGTATCCATATCTTGCTGATTCAGTTGTGAACTTACTAATGGCTGAAAGTTTCCCCAACTTTTGACCAGTATGAGGCTGCACGTTCGTATCCATATCGTGCTGATTCAGTTGTGAACTTACTAATGGCTGAAAGTTTCCCAACCCTTGACCAATATGAGGCTGCATGTTTGTATCCATATCTTGCTGATTCAGTTGTGAACTTACTAATGGCTGAAAGTTTCCCAACCCTTGACCAGTATGAGGCTGCACGTTCGTATCCATATCTTGCTGATTGAGTTGTGAACTTACTAATGGCTGAAAGTTTCCCAACCTTTGACCAGTATGAGGCTGCACGTTCGTATCCATATCGTGCTGATTCAGTTGTGAACTTACTAATGGCTGAAAGTTTCCCAACCTTTGACCAGTATGAGGCTGCACGTTCGTATCCATATCGTGCTGATTCAGTTGTGAACTTACTAATGGCTGAAAGTTTCCCAACCCTTGACCAGTATGAGGCTGCACGTTCGTATCCATATCTTGCTGATTCAGTTGTGAACTTACTAATGGCTGAAAGTTTCCCAACCATTGACCAATATGAGGCTGCACGTTCGTATCTATATCGTGCTGATTCAGTTGTGAACTTACTAATGTCTGAAAGTTTCCCCAACCTTTGACCAATATGAGGCTGCACGTTCGTATCCATATCGTGCTGATTCAGTTGTGAACTTACTAATGGCTAAAAGTTTCCCAACCCTTGACCAGAATGAGGCTGCACGTTCGTATCCATATCGTGCTGATTCAGTTGTGAACTTACTAATGGTTGAAAGTTTCCCCAACCGTTGACCAGTATGAGGCTGCATGTTCGTATCCATATCTTGCTGATTCAGTTGTGAACTTACTAATGGCTAAAAGTTTCCCAACCCTTGACCAGAATGAGACTGCTTGTTCGTAACCATCTCTTTCTTATTCACTTATGAACTTACTAATGGCTGAAAGTTTCCCAACCTTTGACCAGTATCAGGCTGCATGTTCGTATCCATATCTTGCTGATTCAGTTGTGAACTTACTAATGGCTGAAAGTTTCCCCAACCCTTGACCAATATGAGGCTGCATGTTTGTATCCATATCTTGCTGATTCAGTTGTGAACTTACTAATGGCTGAAAGTTTCCCAACAGTTGACCAGTATGAAGCTGCATGTTTCTATCCATTTCCTCGAGGTGACTTTTCGGCAATTATATTTCATTTTGTTGTTGTTTTTTTTTTTTGCAGATGCCAGATAGCCAAGATCATACAATATGTGGGGTTAAGCTCCCTAATGCAGAAGAGTTTCATGGTAGGTAACGCCCTCAAAACTGGCTTTCCCATTCAACTTTTAATACAGGTTACAGAGTAAAATTTTCATGTGTATTAATCATGTGTTCGAGTCCAATCCTGGCTCTGTTGGTGTCTACATTATACGTTAGATGGCAGCAGGATACCTTCGCAGGGTGGTGGCTCTAACGCATGTCAAACTGAAATTCCTCCAGACAGATCGTCAACCTATACAATGTAGCGCAGTCACTTCATGATGATGATTGGACCCAAGCTGTCATGCACAATAACCCCAGGTGATGTCGCTACATGTACCTATGACAGTTTGTGTTGTGTCATTTGACTTCCTATGATACATACACCAATGAGGTCTGTGAGCAACCTGCAGATGGTCGTGGGTTTCTGCTGGTCTCTGCCGGGTTTCCACCCACCATAATACTTGCCGCCATCATATAAGTGAAATATTCTTGAGTACTGCGTAAAAAACACCAAGCAAATAATAAATAATTGAAGGAAACGCTACTCTTTACCCACACATACCTTCTGGCAAGCTTGTGTAATGTGGGTTTTTATTACACAGTTTTCACACCTTTTGCCTGTCTTTGAACATTGTGGTGATTGTGTGGTTCAAAACGCAGTATGTGTTTCAAAGGCCATTCATAGCAACATTTATTTATTCACATTGAAGGGCAGTGTTCATAAGGTGACGTTACTGCAAACCGACTCTCTACATATTCTTTCGAAATTTATAAAAATTACTATTTTTAGTTTGCTATCTAAAGTTTGCTCCATACACATAGTTTAATTGATTTATTTTTGGTGTATAATAAATAGGTTATTGGATATGTTATTGGTCATGTGGACTTAATCTATTTTTTTTTCCTTTGTGGGAGCGCAAACTTGCGAGCTTGTTCACGCTTTCGGGCCACACCAAAATAGAACTCAGTAACCTATAATTTTATGTGTGTGGTCTGGCAGATGACCTCTCTACAAAAACAGTATGCAGGATCAGGATTTTCACAGTATGTAATCGTTGATCAAAATGGCCAAAACATTTGACTAAATGTGGGGGTCAGCCAGTAAGAAGAAACTCTGCTGATTTTGTTTTAAAAGATTTTTCTTCCCTGAATACGATTAAAATATCAGCATAAAACACCAATAAATTAAAGGAATAAGGAATATATTTGTTTAAGTTCATCCTTGATCTTATAGATTCCGTTGTGGGAAACTCATAAAAGAGCACATCGTTTTTTCAGTCATATCAGTTTGAGATTTTGCCTTTTTCTAAACTCATATTAGTTTGAGATTTTGCCTTTTTCTCTTTACATTCAGGTCATGATGATAGCAGTATAGCTGTTGCCCTGGGTTACACCTGTCACATGGTTGTGATGATGTCAGAGTTTCTAGACACACCCCTTTGGTACCCGCTAGAACATCGAGGATCCAAGTCTGTTATACGAGATCACATTATATCCAAACTGGCTGACAAAGACAGAATGTAAGTTTGCACATTCTTCTCGATCTCCATGCATGTTTTAATCTCTGGTATGAAGGTCAGCCATTGCTGTACACAAGATAACATTATATCCAAACTGGCTGAAAAAGATCACATTATATCTAAGACTACTTCATATCCAAATTAGCTGAAAAAGATTACGTTATATCCAAACCAGCTGAAAAAGATTACATTTTATCCAAGATTACATCATATCCAAACTAGCTGAAAAAGATGGCATTATATCCAGTCTAGCTGAAAAAGAAAGAGAAAGCTTGTACACTCTTCTCAATCATTCATATTACAATCTCTGATATAAATGACAGTCATTATTGGCGGCTGCAGCTGTAAGTGATAGTCTGTTTATACCAATTTTGAAATGTAAGGCCATCATTTAAATATAAATTATTTTTCTTGCCAGAGTTCGTTGGAGCATTTTAATGAATTTTTTAAATGACAAATATATAATTTCTGTACTGTTTTAGGTTTGTTTTGTATGGCAAAAGCAAGGACAGGATCCAATTTCACTATGGTGTCTACCTCTTGAACAAAAATATAAGCCAGGTAAGTCCTTGAGTGAGTGAGTGAGTGCTTGGGGTTTAACGTCGTACTTAACAATTTTTCAGTCACATGATGATGAGTAGGTCCTAAATGTGAATTACATATTAAATTATACTTTTATAACTATTTTATATACTTACATATGCATTTTTTAAGCTGAAAGAATGTAGTCCTGTAGAACTTTGAACCGTCTCACTTTACATCCTGTCCTATAATAGAGCCGAACAAAAGTTTTGTATAGCACTACGGGTTTGCACCTGTTTATGTGTTCGTCCGCCGTCTGTCCGGACTTTTTTTTTTTTTTTGATGAATTGTGTATAAAAATGAAATTTGTTACAGTTCTTCACCATGACAAGTTACATATTAAGTTCGCCTTTTGGCGAATTCTCGAGAATTATTTTTCAAAATGGTTCATCACATCGACAGAAGCTTAGAACATGGCCTGTTGCGTTGTTCCATCCATTTTCAACAAAATTATGGCTGTTTTTCATTCGGTTGTGGTCAAAGTGATTTATTTTGACAGCTCAAGGTGGAAGATCCTCTTTGGTGGTAAATGGGAAGGTCTGCTAGCAACCTGTGGAGTGTCCCCTTGGCTCTGCCCGGTTTCTTCCCACTGTAATGCTGGCAGGCGTTGTAGAAGTAACACGTTCTTGAGTATGTCCTGGAACACCTGTCAAATATTTCCAGAAGCCTTGTTTTTCTCGATTCATGTGATTTTTTGTGTTTCTGTTGTGACTAGCTGAGATATCAGTTTGGCCTAGGCACACAAGATCTTCGTCTGACGCTACACAACCTCAAGTCATTGCTGGAGCTCCGACTGGGCGTCAAGTAGTAAGTTTGTATTTGTCAGTTTCATTCACACATTTCTGAAGGGTTTGATGACTTTGTGTTATGTACATTGGATGTTGATATATGCTTAACGTTAAAGTAGTGGAAGTATTTACAAAATATGCAGCTTACAGGAATGATCTGGAATGTACTGAAGTGTATGGATTGAGGGGAGTTTTTCGTTTTCTGTGTTTTTTTGTTGATACCGTATAAAAATGTGTCCTTGTTGAAATTCAGCATCGGAGATAGACTAAATCCAGCAGCTTTGGACACGCTTGAATAAATGTGCCATACCTAACATTCAGCCTTTCCGTAACATAGCCTGGGCTTGCCTATCTCTTAGCCAGCTAGTCAGTGATGATTCTGTATCTCTTTCAAAGTGAAAGTGAAAGCAGAAGTATTTACAAATATGCGGTAAGTACAACATTATACCCCAAGGTTACATACATACATACAAAATATGCAGTGTACAGGAATGATGTGGGAAATAGGGATATGTACAGATTTAAATTGTGAACTTTTTATTTTCTGTGTTTTTGTAGTGACACCGTACAAAAACCTATCCATCCCTCTGTGAACATGGCTGGCCGTCAAGTCAGTGTTGACACCAACAACACTCATTCCAAGGATGGCCTGCTTAGTGGTAACCATGGAAACGACCTCTGTGAAGGCCGTGGAAATGATCTTAATGATCGCCATGGACACGAGGAACAGATGCTGGAGCAGCTGATGCAAGAGAGTCGTGCGATGACTGGAAACTCCAGCCAGGCCTGGGTTGAAAATTTGAATTCAAAATCCACATGGTCGCCAAGCATGCAGAAAAAGTTTGAAAATAATCACAGTGGACAGGGTAGCTGTGAGGTAGAGAAAAATTATGAAGACATTTTCAAGGCGTCCGATGATGAATTTTTCAAAGCTCAAAATTCTGCGCCTGAGGAATTATTGTCTGGAGAAAAATTGTATGCCGCAAATAATACAGTGGTGGAGATGTTCGGAACTCATGAATCCCGTACAATATTAGAATCTGGTGGAATGCATGCCCCGAACCCTAGGTCACCAGATAAACTGAAAAGACAAAATGCTCAAGAATCTTTTGACTCAGAGTTTCGTCATGTTTTGGGTCAAAAGTGTAGTACACAGACTTCAGAACACACCCACACTCAGACTGAAAGTGAAGCTAAAAGTGCCAATCAGTGTGGTAATTCACAGATCCAGCAAGACTCTTTGTCCAGGGCTGAAAGTGAAAGTGCTGGCCCTAGTGAGGCAAACCTGACACGGGACTCTTCACAGATAACACAGGGCTCTCTGTACTCGGATTCCTCAATTGGCACGTTCAAAACTTCTGCATTTAGTAAAGTAACTAGTATTGATTCCAGCGAAGAAGTGACAGAGCAGACAGATTTATCTCCCCTTGATGCACGAAATTCGGTGGCAGATCCGAGCGATCTGACAAATCGGACAGAGGTTTTGTGTGAAGGGCCTACGTCCTTTCGGCAGATTGATGATTTATCAAAAGCAACCATCAGCAATTGACCGTCAACGTTATCTAGTAATAATGCAATAACTACAGTCAGGATTAGTTGTTCAGATGAGGAAAGCAAGTGATTTTATTATCAAAAAATCAAGTACAAATTTGTAACAGATGTGACATCCCCCCCCCCCCAAAAAAAGTTGACCGTTGACAGTGGATTTTTGTGTTGTATTCTCAGGTCTTAAATGGTCTTCGTTGAAAGATAGAGTTCAAAGATTTAACTGATTAATAAATCAGTTAACAGAGCTGTTTATCACAGCTGAAAATGATTTCGGCATACGTGCAACATTTGTAAAAAATTTTATCTTAAGATGAACATGGCAAAAGTATAAAATTTTGTATCTTAAAATATCTTAAAATGAACATGGCAAAAGTATAAAATTTTGTATCTTAAAATGAACATGGCCAAAGTGTAAAAGTTTGTATCTTAAAATGAACATGGCAAAAGTGTAAAATTTTGTGTCTTGAAATCTGATCTGTTTGGCCACATTTCACACAATTTTCACAAACATGGAAGTTTATCAGCCTGGGCACAATATAAATAATGCATTTGTCATCTTGCCAAAATGCTGCATTTTGCAAATTATCATTATTAAGAAGGAGAAAATGTAATTTTTCTTTTGTGTGCCCAATTACAAACATTTCAGTCACTTGACATCAACGTGACATAGACCAGGTCTGTTCTTGGAAGCTGCCATCTTCCTGTATTAAATACCAGAACTCTTCTTACTTAAAGGTAGAAATTTGTAATTCGATGTTCCTCTCTTCATGCTTCTCATTGCATTGCATATTGGCCAGTGTTCAAGTACAGGAATTTACACCCGTTTCTTCAACGGGAAAATGTGGCAATTGAATGGTTTTAGTTACTATACCAACCACCCCCTTTTCCTCAGCAAATCAAATCATGACTCTTTCTGTGGCCTTTTTTTGCATTTTTTTAAAATGATTTTTTAATTATATACTTGATATAGCTGACAAGTACTTTAACAAAAGATTTAGGCGGATTTAAATATAGATTATAGATATTTATCAGGTTGCACATTACATTCACATGAAATTTATCTATTTATTGATTTTCTTAAAATTAATCAATTAGTGTATATTTCCCGTGGGGAACTGGTTTGATTTCGTGTTGATAAGAAATGCATCGTGCAGGTAAGTTTACAACCATGTTGATAGGGATTAAGCCTTGAATTAACATAGACGTCTAGCTTAATCCCAAGTTAAGCTGAAAGCATGATGAGGAATTAGGGAAAATTTGATCCGTGATAAACTTAGTACTCGCGTAACGCGCTTCACTATTAAGTTAGCAAATCTTCAATCAGCATACCTTTTGTTCCCCGTGGATTTTAACTTGTAAGCATTAACATCTTCTGTTGTCTGGAAGCATTTGTGATTAATAAACCTTTATTTTGTTTCCTCCGGACAGCCCGAAAGTTGAAGATCTCGTTATCTCGCTGGCTTGGGCGAAAACAAAATAGTTCCACAAAATACTCGGGCTATCTGGGAAGCTGAAAATTACACATATCCAACGCGTAATATGTAGCTGAAGGGGATTCCAAAATAAGCATTTTCCTATCCTATTACGGAAGGGGTACATTTTTCACCCACGCGGTCTGTTACTAAGGAGGTCACGTGGTTTTCCGGGACGTATTACAGAATTGTGCTTAATTGAAGAATCGCTCATCGCTTTATGTAGACTAAGGGTTATGGGGCCTCTTCTAGAATGCAGTGATCGTTGGGTCGTCGATTGTGTGTAAGCCAGGAAGTAATAGACTTGGTGCATAATGACATCACGATCTGTTTAACCAATGCATTATGGGATATAAAGTGGGGTAAGACTGGATTGCAGGAGTTCATGAGAGGGCTTTACACAGAAAGCAAGAAGTCCTGTTTGTTCATCTTTATGACAGTACTATGCTCTGTAGGAAAATTGATTCCTAGACGTTTTGTACATTTAGGGATAATTACGGAGGCATATGTGTAAATTTCTTCACATGATTTCTTTCACATTAGAAAAGCCAATTGCACATGTATTCTGTAAGACGTGTCGGAATTTGGGGGTTAATGTGGATACCCTTTCGTGTCTGAAACAAAATGGCCGTCCAGTGTTAAAACATTGGGGAAAAGGTCACTTTGCCATTTCGCTGGCAACAAGTAAGGCCTAGTTGTACAAAATAACGTCGCGAAAGCTCTGCAGAAATAATCAGACTATCTGGAAAACTGAAAACTATAAAAATCTAATCGATGTAAGATCGCTGACAGCGATTCAAAAATAGGCATTTCCTATGCCATAACGTTAGGAGAACCGTTTTCTTCACCCGCGCCATGAGTTACTAAGGAGATCACGTGGTTTCTAACTTCCGATCCGTCTTACAGAATAGCCATCAGTTCTTTTCTAACACTCATTTCTTCTGCTTTCCTTGCCTTATTGTCACTCAAAGTTAGACATCACGCGCGATAGCACTTTTTAAAGGGTCAATATAAGAATGCCGCAACTGATTATTGTCGTATCTCCGTGGAATCACCTGTCATGCGTGACATGTATTTCCGCTTCCGTGTTTCTCCCCACTCCGAATACCATAATGCCTTCGGGAGTTAGGAAGTGGTCATTATTCGCCTGGGCCCTCTTTCACAAAACTGCGTAAATCAGTTTTTCGAAACTTTTATCGTAAATTACGCATGACTTCCGACACTATAACCCAGACAACGTCTTTTGCGAAAAACGTTACGCGAAGTATGACTTAGGAAGTTTTGTGAAAGTGACCCCAGGGTTAAGTACTCCATGGTTGTATGAAGAAAACCGCTCTGCCCAGAAAATGTCCTTCGTCATTTGCCTGTGTATACCTGGATAGTGCCCTGTATCCAGTATTAGCTGTGATCTATAGTGATATACGCGTAACAAAACACCACACACATGTATCAGACTGCATGTGCCACTGTTCACTTTGACAAAGTTTTATCCATACATTTTACCGTGCTTTTCTCTACTTTAGTATCACTACCCTTGCGGTATTATATCTTAGACAACGTCGGTTGAGAGAAAACAAATTCGATCAAGAAAGTCATTTATTCAAGGTTCTTGCCAATGTGGCCCCTTACAGCTGCACCAGCTGATGACCCGTGGTGTATTGTATGGGACATGTGGAATGACTATAAAGCATTTGCTGCTCTATATGTTTTTGTCTGGACTGTGATATTAAACGTGTAACTGTTCGTATATACATGTATTCCTGTCTACATACAAAATATATCCCGGCCGTTCTATGGGTAGATTTTACTTTACGGAAGCGGGCCGTGATACAGTGGTTAGAGAAGATTGCCTTTCAGTAAAGTCTGTCACTAACTTGCCACTGGGCGAGGGTTTACGTCAGGCAGTCTGGTTTCCTTCACCAATAAAAATACTGCCATCGAGTATGGCGTGAAGAAAACAAACGAGCAAATAAGTAAACGTTTGCATTACCACATTCAGATTCAGTCAGTGCCGTTCAGTGTAACCGTTTGTACTGTCAAAATCTGTACTGGATCAGAGGGGGCTTTTGGTTGGACCTTGAAATCTGAGTGAATGACGGTAGTTGTATAACTTTTCAACTCTGTTTAGCTCATGCTGACTTCCATTCCGACTGTACGTGGGAATATCTTGCAGCAACCTGCGGATGCTTGTGGTCTCTGCCCGGTTTCCTCCCACCATAAAGGTGGGTGCAGTTGTGTAAGTGAAATATTCTTGGGCAAGGGGTAAAACAACAATCAAATAATATAATGTTTTTCTTCACTGTTAACACTTAAGTGTATTTTGAGAAAATCACTTTGTCTCTCCTTTGACTTGATAAATTTACAATCTAGAGAGACAGCAATAAGAGAGACAACTCCTACTTCGTGCTTTTGTTAAAGATATTATTTTAGTGCTTTGTCGTGAAATTGTAGAAATACAAATCTTTCAGTACTGATTATCGTTTAAGTTTTGTTTTCATGATTAGTTAAAGTTTGAATGACAAGGGCCATTATATGGAAGGGTCATGTCAAAGATTAAAAAAAAACATGTTACATTTGCTGCCTTGCTAGGCGCTCAGCAGGGAATAATGAGAGCAAGGAAACAGGACTGGTTGATCCGGTGTCCGTATATAATGTGACAAGGTGGGGTGTCATGTCTGGTGTTTTTGAAATGCATGCCTGGCTTGGAGTTTAGCATGAAGGGGATAGTGCAACGACTGGCTTACTTGCCTCCGGGAAGGCGTCTCAGTAAAGCAGCACTAGATAAAAGAGCGGTGGAAATCTGTCCTGCAACAAGGAGGCATATTGCATGCACTACAAGCATTCCTTCGCCGTCATATGACTGAAAAAATGTTAAGTACGACGTTAAACCCCAAGCACTCACTCACTCGACATGCATGAAATATACACAGTTGCGGAAGCCTGCAGGAAAAATATACGCAATATACAGATCGGTTGTTCGAGGTACAAATCAGTGGCAGACGGGACTAGATATGTGCGCGTAATTTTGCCACATGAAGTGAAGTCGTTACCGTGTGCCATGAAATTCCGCACAGGTAATACTGTTGAATATTTCAAAGTTGTTCATGATAACTAAACGGAAGTATGTAGATTATGCCTCAGTGCCGATCAGGCGCACAAATCGTACCCAGAGTTTAGATGTCGTCGCTGTAAATTACAAGGTCAGGTTGTAAGAAATTGTGGGACTGATGTGCGATAAATATGGTTACTATGTCGAGAACTGTGTTGGCGACTATTGTGAAGATCGTGGAGAGTTTCCGTGCGAGTGAGAGCAATTCCACTGTTCAATAATTCTGACGCCTTTGAGTGATGAACAAGTGAAATATAGGAGTTCTCTGGTACCAGCAGAAACTCCATTGCCAGCACGTGCCGATTTCCAGTCTGCAGGTCAACCCTCAGCCAGTATCTCCTCCACCCCACTTACATACCTTAAGCTGGGGAATCGAGGTTCCAAGTGCCTGAAATCTCGGACAAATCCGTATCAGCAGCCAAGAAAGCAATCGTCAAACCGAAGAGGGAGAATGGACAATTGTGGGATCTAAGGAACTCGAACCAGAAAAAGAAAGAGGGTGAGGACAACTTGATTACCAGAAGGTCCTGAAATAAACCGGTACCCAATTTGTCGAAAGCTAGACGGGTTACCCCATATGAAATATTTAATTCGCAATGGATATGCCACTGAAAGTTTTGTTAACAAAGATTTATATACCGTCTTTAACTGTGAATGGGCTTAGAGGCGTGGTTAAGCTTAGAAATGCTTTGAATATTGTTAAGGAGGACATTTTGGGACGACACTTTTGTGCAAAACCACAAAGAAATTTTTGAAGGTGAAATATATCCAAGTAACTGCCCCAATGGATACAATTGTGTGGGTGTAATTGTAGCCAAACACTTAGAAACAATGTTGTTGTAGTCGGTCGGCTTGTAAAGGTTAGATTCAACTTTGACGGAAAATTGTTGATGTTATTAATATCTATGCGCTCATTAATGTCACTGAACGTGTCCGCTTTTTAGAACTGCTTAAACGGTTTTGTACTCATAATAACAATTATTGTGGGCAATTTCAACACCGTCTTTTCCAGTTTTGATCGCTCGTGCAGGTTAGAAACTGACAAATCTCGGGCAACACTAAAGCATATTTTGGAAATGCACGATTTACGTGACTTGTGGCGGTTAGGTAACCATGCACTTAATTGGCGTGGAACCGTTGACAGAATTGTTCGGCAGCGCTGGATTGACTAAGCTTTTGTTTCTAGGGATATCCGAACATGCGGGAAACCTGCGGATGGTCGTGGGTTTCCCCTGGGCTCTGCCCGGTTTCCTCCCACCATAATGCTAGCCACCGTCGTATAAGTGAAATATTCTTGAGTACGGGGTAAAACATCAATCAAATAAATAAATGAAAATAACACGAGTGAAGTCAGTCTATTAAAAACACAACAGCTTTAGTGATCACGGTAGTGTATGTCTAAATATAGACTGTGAAGTGGTTGAACGCGGAACGGGTTTATATGTATTCAACAGTACTCTGTGGTTTGACAAAAAGTTCTTTGAACGCATTAGAAAAATAATCAGCGATCAGCAGCACTGTCCGTTATATGAAATGGATATTATGACTTTGTGGGACAATTCAAACTTTCTACTGAGTATAGAAATGCCGCAAATGGAGGACACTGTCACACCAGGGTTATCGAAATCTTGCAACAAAATTTAATCTTTTTGAACAGAAAAAATGTAATGGTGCTATTTTGAGGAGTAAGGCTATCTTCACGCAGGAAAGTCATTGTAACAAGGTATTTTTTGAAAACAATGTATTTTTTTGAGAAAAGCAGACAGGAAAAGAAACTGATATCTGAACTAGTGGGTAATCAACTGAAGTCCTTAACGAACACAGATGAGATCCTAGATAATATTAATAATTATTACAAAAACTTAAATAGGAGAGATGTCGATGGCTTGGTCATGGAAAGAATTTGTCCTCTGTGAACAAAGTATTATCTACCAGGGATTCAGACTTCTGTGACTTAGACATTACCCAATAGGAACATAAAGTAGCTGAATGTAAAAAAACAAGAGTTTGGGTTAGGATGGGCTGACAGTAGAATTCTGTGTACATTTCTGAGAAGAAGATCGGGCCGATTTTATTTGACCTGTACATAGAAGGTTTTAGCTCAGGTCGTCTTTCAAGATCTGCTCGTCTTTCAAGATCAATGAAATCGGGGGTTATTTCTCTTGTTATTTCCCGCTTCCTTTCAAGGGCCAGCTAATGCTGGCTTCCTCACCGGCCGTACGTGGGAAGGTCTGCCAGCAACCTGTGGATGGCCGTGGGTTTCCCCCGGGCTCTGCCCGGTTTCCACCCACCATAATGCTGGCCGCCGTCGTATAAGTGAAATATTCTTGAGTACGGCGTAAAACACCAATCAAATAAATAAATCAAAATCCTTTCAAGGGGAAAGGTGAAAGGTCTGGTCTGAAGAATTGGCGACCAATTAGTCTTTTAAAGTCGATTATAAATTGATTTGAAGGTTAATGGCTAATAGACTTAAGCGTGTAGTGGATACAATAATAGATAACTGTCAAACGTGTTGTATACCTGGGTGTGATAACGCCGACACTATTAGCTCGATCAGAGATGTAATGTGTTTTGTGGAAGCGACCAGTTAAAAGCTTATTTCATCAATATCGATCAAGAGAAAGCATTCGACAGAGTGTCTCACGAATATCTCTTTAAGGTTTTGTATAATTTTGGTTTTGGGAACAACTTCGTGAAGTGGATTAAAATGTTTTACATCGATAAAAGGAGTTGAGTAAAGTGTAACAGTTTTGTTACAATCATATGCCCTATTTCTGACCTGTTATACGTTCTGACGACAAAATCCTTTGGGGTCATTAATAAGATCTTGTCATGAAATAAACGGTATAGATATTCCAAGATCTAGTGCTGTGTCATTCTCATATTAGCATGCGGACGACACCACGGTTAAAGACCGAAACTCGGTGAAACATATGCTGAATTGAATAAGGTTGTATAGCAATGCGTCTATCGCAAAGCTCAATGTTGATAGGCCGGAGATAGATCTGGTTGAAGCTGATGTAGATGACACTGACACAATTGAAAATATATCTTTTAGGAATGTACGTGGATATCAACAAAGTAAGATGTGAGGAAAGGAATTTTAAAGAAAAATTAAGCAAGGTGAAATCTTTAGTTGATCTGTGGTCACACAGAAGCTTAACCCTACGGGGTAAAGTATGTATTATTTCTAGCTTGCTTTGTCTACAGTGTATTACACAATGTCGGTGCTCCCAACACCAGACTGATTTGTGACTGAAATGAAAGAGACATGTATCGATTTTTTGTGAGAGAAGGGCAAGCACCTGATGTCTTATCAAGCTGTTACAGACGAACAATGTGATGCTAGACTAAATCTGCCGGATGTAAACAAACAATCAAATGAATTTGTTTGGAAGTCATGTTTTTCCATGTACCTGGGTAATTTGTTGAACGTAGGAGTAAATGTGGCTTGGTTATATACTTCTTTAACGGAAGATATTCTGTCACGTTTACCGTCCATTTTGTAGAGAGGTTACAGCTGCTTAGTCTGATTTTCAGCGATGTAAATCCTTAGTCTTGACTATCAAGGAACACATTTGACAGCAGTCTG
Source organism: Liolophura sinensis (assembly GCF_032854445.1). NCBI lineage: Eukaryota > Metazoa > Mollusca > Polyplacophora > Chitonida > Chitonidae > Liolophura > Liolophura sinensis. The sequence continues at coordinate 19,173,385 of NC_088306.1, forward strand.
TATTTTTTAAAAGCTGGCTAATTAGAAATGGGAAAACTTTGTTTTCAAAACTGTTCATTAAATCTGGCTTATTTTGTGTGAGGGACTTTTTTGTACTAAGATCTTCCAGGATTTTTGCCAGACATGGCCGTGCGTGAAATAATCTGGTCTGTTATCCAGGAGGCTGATGGTGGCCGCATTGAAATCTTGTATTATTTTATCAAATTTTAGACTGCGCCCCTTCTAGAGAGCTACATAAATTAGTGGGACAGATTTTAGAAGACCTTTTTTAGTACAGGTTTGCTTATATGCTAAATAATCACGGTTATGATAAATTAAATCTGTTTGACTATGTGGATCGTAGTATTGATGTAAATCATTAGCAAGTCAATATTGTATGTAGACTTGCGCGTTAACTACTTTCCAAACCCGGAACTCAAAGATGTGTTATGACAAGTCAGACAAGTCAGTATGTCCACTGTGACTGTTCAAAACTTATGATAACATATTTATGTGAAAAAAGGTTAAAACTTTGAGACAGGTTAATCGAACACTTGTTTTTTTTTATTTGATGTATAAGGATGTGTACAGGACAGCTTTTTAAAATCCATATATGCTGACTTAGGCACAGATCTCCGTCACTTGTGATGACTTACTTATGTAACACATAACACGTGCACACTCCCAGACGACCTCAGACAAAGGAAGATCGTCCACTTGAATTTTGTGAGAAAACTGCAGACGTTGCGAAAGCCTTTGTCCACTTGAACAGGGATTCTTTCAGGAAAGAATATTTCATTTCTTCTGTGGTTACATTCTAAAGCGAGAATTGGTTGCATAGTCAGCCTTGAGAAGAGTGACGTAATGCATGCATAATAGCAATTCGGCTTGTTGGTCTAGTGGTATGATTCTCGCTTCGGGTGCGAGAGGTCCCGGGTTCAATTCCCGGACAAGCCCTAATGTCTTGTTTTGCTCTTTTTTAATTTACCTAAGGTCTTACGTGTTGTCACTTTTCAAGGACCTAAGATCGGGGTTTTTCCATTTGGGAACGAAAGTGTTGTTGGGGGACATAAATTGTAATTGTTAATGTTTAACATTGCACAGGCGTCAGTGTGAATTTGGGAACCGCTCTTACGTTGATTTCTATATTACTGCCTTTGTCCACTTAAACAGGGTTTCTTTCATGAAAGAATATTTCATTTCCTCTGTGGTTACATTCTAAAGCGAGAAATTGGTTGCATAATTTTACATATCCCATGCAAATTTGTCCAGATAGCAAAACGAAAACCTTATAGTTTAGGTGTACTGATAGTAAACAGAGTTGTACTGTTCTGATATGAAAGCGTTTCATCAGCAAACTCTTTTGAATAGGTTACTGCACGACATAAAAAAAAATAGCGAGTAGGCTTGTTGGTCTAGTAATATGATTCTCGCTTTAAGTGCGCCCTAAGGTTTTGTTTTGCTCTTTTTTAATTCACCGAAGGTCTAGCGTGTTGTTACTTTCCATAGACCTAACATCGGGGTTTTTCCTTTTGGGGACGAAACTGTTGTTGGGAGACATTAATTGTAATTGTTAATGTTTAACATTGCACAGGCGCCAGCTTGAATTTGGGAACCGCTCTTACGTTAATTTTTATATTACTGCTTTTGTCCACTTAGTCATGGTTTCTTTCAGGAAAGAATATTTCATTTCGTCTGTTTTTACATTCTAAAGGGAAAATTGGTTGCATAATTTTACATATCCCATGCAAATTTGTCGAGATGGCAAAACGAAAACTTATAGTTTACGTGTACTGTTAGTAAACAAAGTTGTACTGTTCTGATATGAAAGCGTTTCATCAGCAAACTCTTTTGAATAGGTTACTGCACAACATAAAAAAAATAGCGAGTAGGCTTGTTGGTCTAATATTATGATTCTCGCTTTAAGTGCAAGAGGTCAGGGTTTTAATTTCCGGACAAGTCCTTTCTTTAGTTTGATGTGGAAATAATATTTTACGAAGTTTTTTTTCTGCATAAATCTAAAGCCATGTTAAACTTGTGATTCATAAAAACTGGGCACAAATTTGTCCATTGTGTTTCTAATTCAGTTCTCGTTTTGTGCTGGCTTTGATTTTTGTACAACTGTACGATTGGAGTTGCCTTTGGGAAGGTCGAAATGGGCTGGAGGGGACAAATCTCTTTCTTTTAACTGATAATAACAAGCTTGAGTGACAAAAAGTTTATAAACCTTTAAGACAGGTTTATCGAACAGTTGTTTTTTCATTCGATTTATAAGACAGGATACATTCATGTAGTGAGCCAGTGTAAAAGGTTTTTACACCTTTTAGCAAGCTGCAAAACAATAGTACAGCAAGTTATAGTGTGTAAAATACAAACAATAGTAGAGGAATTTTATCGTGCATCATCAACGTTTAATGTCAATGTGGCAGTATATTCCAATGAGCGTCCTAGCAATCTTCAGTCCGGAGGCAATCCTTGGACCTAACTGCATTAACCGCGCATATGTAACCAATGAAAACGTAGACGGAATACAAACTGTGATTGACAGCTCGTCAGAAGACATGGCGCTGTACGCACCGTGGAGAGCAGAAGAGAATTTTTCAGCGCGGCGGGCGACCAATGGAAGCAGCCACTTTGGGAGGGATATGGCCTCCGATTTACACAAAGATACAGGATGAGGATCTAGTCCAACAGATTGACAAGAAATTGGTTTCAGATGTCTGTGAAGAATATAAAAGCCTAGTAAGTGTCAAAAGCCACAAAACATAGTATTTCACGAACTGTATTGAAGGCGTTTTGTTAGTGCCTTTGTCAAGCTTGAAAAGCCTTCTCGCTGGACATCTCTTTAAAATCCATATATGGTAATTTTGAGACAGACCTGCGGCACTTGTGATGACTTGCTTATGTAAGTAAACATGCACACTCCCAGACGGCGTCAGACGGAGGAAGATCATTGCGTTGGATTTTATGAGAAAACTGCAGACGTTGGGAATGCCTTCGCCCACATGACACCACTTTCACTTGGGCGATAAAACCCCACTGATGGGGATTCTCACAGCTTAGTCGAATTGCGCGACATCACAGTGAGCCTTGAGAAGAGTGACGTAATGCATCCGTGATAGCAATTCGGCTTGTTGTTCTAGTGGTATGATTCTCGCTTAGGGTGCGAGAGTTCCCGGGTTCAATTCCCGGACAAGCCCTAATCTTTTGTTTTGATCTTTTTTAATTTACCGAAGTTTTTACGTGTTGTCACTTTTCATAGACCTAAGATCGGGGTTTTTCCATTTGGGAACGAAACTGTTGATGGGGGACATAAATTGTAATTGTTAATGTTTAACATTGCATGGCGCCAGCTTGAATTTGGGATCCGCTCTTATGTTGATTTCTATATTACTGTCTTTGTACCACTTGAACAGGGTTTCTTTCAGAAAAAAATATTTCACTTCCTCTGTGGTTACATTCTAAAACGAGAATTGGTTGCATAATTTTACATATCCCATGCAAATTTGTCCAGATAGCAAAACGAAAACCTTATAGTTTACGTGTACTGTTAGTGAACAAAGTTGTACTGTTCTGATATGAAAACGTTTCATCAGCAAACTCTTTTGAATAGGTTACTGCACGTCAGAAAAAATAAGCGAGTAGGCTTGTTGGTCTAGGATTATGATTCTCGCTTTAAGTGCGAGAGGTCAGGCTTTTAATTCCCGGACAAGTCCTTTATTTAGTTTGATGTGGAAATAATATTTTACGAAATTTTTTTTGTATAAACCTAAAGCCATGTTTAATTTGTGATTCATAGAAGTTGGGCAAAAATTGGCCCAATGTGTTTCTCATTCAGGTCTGGTTTTGTGCTGGCTTTGATTTTTGTACGGCTGTACGATTAGAATTGCCTTTGGGAAGGTGGAAATGGACTGGAGGGGACAAAACTCTTTCTTTCAACTGATGATAACATGCTCAAGTGACAAAAGTTTATAAACCTTTAAGACAGGTTTATCGAACAGTTGTTTTTTTCCATTCGATTTATAAGACAGGATAAATTCATGTAGTGAGCCAGTGCAAAAGGTTTTTACACCTTTTAGCAAGCTGCAAATTAATAGTACAGCAAGTTATAGTGTGTAAATTACAACGAACAGTAGAGGAATTTTATCGTGCATCATCAACGTTTAATGTCGATGTGGCAGTATATTCCAATGATCGTCCTAGCAATCTTCAGTCCGGAGGCAATCCTTGGACCTAACTGCATCAACCGCACATATGTAACCAATGAAAACGTACAGGGAATACAAACTGTGATTGACAGCTCGTCAGAAGACATGGCGCTGTACGCACCTGTGGAGAGCAGAAGAGAATTTTTCATCACGGCGGGCAACCAATAGAAGTAGCCACTTTGGGAGGGAGGTGGCCTCCGATTTACTCAAAGATACAGGATGAGAATCTAGTCCAACAGATTGACAAGATATTGGTTTCAGGGGCCTGTGAAGAATGTAAAAGCCTAGTAAGTGTCAAAATCCATAAAACATAGTATTTCACGAACTGTATTGGAGGCGTTTTGTCAATGCTTTTGTCAAGCTTGAAAAGCCTTCTCGCTGGACATCTCTTTAAAATCCATATATGGTAATTTTGAGACAGACCTGCCGAACTTGTGATGACTTGCTTATGTAAGAAAACATGTACACTCCCAGACGACGTGAGACGGAGGAAGATCATTGCGTTGTATTTTATGGGAAAACTGCAGACGTTGGGAATGCCTTCGCCCACATGACACCACTTTCACTTGGGCGATCAAACCCCACTGAAGGGGTTGTCACAGTTCAGTCGAATTGCACGATATCACAGTGAGCCTTGAGAAGAGTTACGTAATGCCTTGATAGCAAGTCGGCTTGTTGGTCTAGTAGTATGATTCTCGCTTAGGGTGCGAGAGGTCCCGGGTTCAATTCCCGGACAAGCCCTAATCTTTTGTTTTGATCTTTTTTAATTTACCGAAGTTTTTACGTGTTGTTACTTTTCATAGACCTAAGATCGGGGTTTTTCCATTTGGGAACGAAACTGTTGATGGGGGACATAAATTGTAATTGTTAATGTTTAACATTGCACAGGCGCCAGCTTGAATTTGGGAAGCGGTCTTACGTTGATTTCTATATTACTGCCTTTGTCCACTTGAACAGGGTTTCTTTCAGGAAAGAATATTTTATTTCTGCTGTGGTTACATTCTAAAGCAAAAATTGGTTGCATAATTGTACATATCCCATGCAAATTTGTCGAGATGGCAAAACGAAAACCTTATAGTTTAGGTGTACTGTCAGTAAACAAAGTTGTACTGCTCTGATATGAAAACGTTTCATCAGCAAACTCTTTTGAATAGGTTACTGCACGTCAGAAAAAAAAGGCGAGTAGGCTTGTTGGTCTAGTATTATGATTCTCGCTTTAAATGCGAGAGGTCAGGCTTTTAATTCCCGGACAAGTCCTTTCTTTAGTTTGATGTGAAAATAATATTTTACGAAGTTTTTTCTGTATAAACTTAAAGCCATGTTTAACTTGTGATTCATAAAAGTTGGGCACAAATTTGTCCATTGTGTTTCTCATTCAGGTCTCATTGTTTTGCTGGCTTTGATTTTTGTACGACTGTACGATTGGAATTGCCTTTGGGAAGGTCGAAATGGACTGGAGGGCACAAAACTCTTTCTTTCAACTGATGATAACATGCTGAAGTAACAAAAGTTTATAAACCTTTAAGACAGGTTTATGGCACAGTTGTTTTTTCATTCGATTTTTAAGACAGAATACATTCATGTAGTGAGCCAGTACAAAAGGTTTTTACACCTTTTAGCAAGCTGCAAAATAACAGTACAGCAAGTTATAGTGTGTAAATTACAAAGAATAGTAGAGGAATTTTATCGTGCATCATCAACGTTTTAATGTCGATGTGGCAGTATATTCCAATGAGCGTCCTAGCAATCTTCAGTCCGGAGGCAATCCTTGGACCTAACTGCATCAACCGCACATATGTAACCAATGAAAACGTACATGGAATACAAACTGGGATTGACAGCTCGTCAGAAGACATGGCGCTGTGCCCACCGAGGAGAGCAGAAGAGAATTTTTCAGCGCGGCGGGCGACCAATAGAAGTAACCCTTTTCGGAGGGAGGTGGCCTCCGATTTACTCAAAGACACAGTTTGAGGATCTAGTGCCACAGATTGACAAGAAATTGGTTTTAAGGGTCTGTGAAGAATATAAAAGCCTAGTAAGTTTCAAAAGCCATAAAACATAGTATTTCACGAACTGTATTGGAGGCGTTTTGTTCAATGCCTTTGTTAAGCTTGAAAAGCCTTCTCGCTGGACATCTCTTTAAAATCCATATATGGTAATTTTGAGACAGACCTGCGGCACTTGTGATGACTTGCTTATGTAAGAAAACATGCACATTCCCAGACGACGTGAGACGGAGGAAGATCATTGCGTTGGATTTTATGAGAAAACTGCAGACGTTGGGAATGCCTTCGCCCACATGACACCACATTCACTTGGGCGATAAAACCCCACTGATGGGGTTGTCACAGCTCAGTCGAATTGCACGACATCACAGTCAGCCTTGAGCAGTGTGACGTAATGTAGGTGTAATAGCAATTCGGCTTGTTGGTCTAGTGGTATGATTCTCGCTTAGGGTGCGAGAGGTCCCGGGTTCAATTCCCGGAAAAGCCCTAAGGTTTTCTTTTGCTCTTTTTTAATATAGCGAAGGTCTAGCGTGTTGTTACTTTTCATCGACTTAAGATCGGGGTTTTTCCTTTTGTGGACTAAACTGTTGTTGGTTGACATTAATTGTAATTGTTAATGTTTAACATTGCACAGGCGCCAGCTTGAATTTGGGAAGCGGTCTTACGTTGATTTCTATATTACTGCCTTTGTCCACTTGAACAGGGTTTCTTTCAGGAAAGAATATTTCATTTCCTCTGTGGTTACATTCTAAAGCGAGAATTGGTTGCATAATTTTACATATCCCATGCAAATTTGTCGAGATAGCAAAACGAAAAATTATATACTATCCAAAAAAAGAAACGCATAACCCGGTTTTTTGCGGAGGTGATGCAGTCTTTTCAATTATGCATAACTAAATAAGAATTGCTATTCTGCAAATATTTTTTTACACAGATTAAGGAAGGGTCCATATCTAGACAACAAGGCCATCAACTTGAGGTAAGACACTCACAATGAGTCTCCCACTTGAGTGGAATGTCAGTATCTGTTGTGACCACCACGGGCACGAATAACAGTTCTGACACGCCTTGTCATGGACTGGCTGAGACGCTGGATTGAGGCCTGGGGAATGTTCTGCCACTCCTCCTGCAAACATGCAACTTGCTCTTTAAGCGTTTGGGGTTGAGGTTGACGTTGGCGTAGACGTCGATCAAGTTCATCCCACAGATGCTCAATTGGGTTAAGATCCGGGGAACGGGACGGCCAGGGTAGCACATTTACCTTGTTTTCGGTGAGGAAGTCCCTTGTGACACGTGCCGTGTGCGGTCTGGCGTTGTCCTGCTGGAACAACTCCCGCTGAACGTCAATGACAGGTAAGAGGTGTGGCTGCAGGATGGTGTCTCGGTAGCGTACGGCCGTAAGATTTCCCTGAACTTGGACAAGATTTGTACGACCAGTATACGATATTGCTGCCCACATCATCACACCCCCTCCACCAAATCTGTCCACTTGGCGTACGCAGTTAGGGACATAACGTTCGTGAGCACGTCTGTAAACCCGGTTTCTACCATCACGTCTCTGCAATAGGAATCTGGACTCATCACTGAACCAAATGCGTCGCCAGTTCCGTAGATTCCATGCAGTCACGTTGTTACACCATCGGAGGCGATTGGCGCGATAGTGAAGCCGCAGCACGATCCCAACATAGGGCCTCCTGGCTCTCAGTCCATGTTCCCTCAGCCTGTTCCGCACTGTCTGACCTGATATCCTCCTCAGTCCCGGTATGCTGGCTGCTGTGCTTTCAGCTGTAGCACAACGGTCACGCAAATGGAGGACCCTTATGTAGCGATCTTGGGCTGCTGTAGTGACACGTGGTCGACCTGAACGCCGACAATCATTTGTTGTCCCAGTATTGTTGTAGCGGGCAGCACGCCGTGAAATCGTGCTCTGGCTGACGTGTAGACGCCTAGAAATGGACGATTGGGACTCTCCAGCTTGAAGTCTTCCACTGGCAATATTTCTTGTGACAGTGTCAAGACGTGGCATGTTGAATCAGCTTGAAAACACCACTTGAAAGACGCCGATTTCTGGCCCGAAGTTGCGGTTTTATAGTCACACACTTCATGCTTTCCATGCGTAAGTTTGGCGTGTAAGACTGCACGTGATGCAGTGTGGTGCTGTATTTTTTACTTCTTCCAAAAACGGCCTCCAAACTCAGCTTTTTCAACCAAGAAATGTTTTGAGGAATAAAATGTGTGCTAACTGTGACTATTAACAATATTAAAACACATTTTGCTCATGAAATAAAGACAAAATGTATTTATTTCATTTTAAAAAAAAACAAAACACCTATGCGTTTCTTTTTTTGCATAATATAGTTTAGGTGTACTGTTAGAAAACAAAGTTGTACTGCTCTGATATTAAAACGTTTCATCAACAAACTCTTTTAGATAGGTTACTGCACGTCAGAAAAGATAAGTGAGTAGGCTAGTTGGTCTACTATTATGATTCTTGCCTTAAGTTCGAGAGGTCAGGCTTTTATTTCCCCGACAAGTCCTTTCTTTTGTTTGATGTGGAAATAGAATTTTACGAAGTCTTTTCTGTATAAGTCTAAAGCCATGTTAAACTTGTGATTCATGAATGCTGCGCACAAACTTGTCCATTGTGTTTCTCATTCAGGTCTCGTTTTTTGCTGGCTTTGATTTTTGTACGACTGTACGACTGGAATTGCCTTTGGGAAGGTGGAAATGGACTGGAGAGGTCAAAACTCTTTCTTTCAACTGATGATAACATGCTCAAGTAACAAAAGTTTATAAACCTTTAAGACAGGTTTATCGAACAGTTGTTTTTTCATTCGATTTATAAGACAGGATACATTCATGTAGTGAGCCAGTGCAAAAGATTTTCACACCTTTTAGCAAGCTGCAAAATAACAGTACAGCAAGTTATAGTGTGTAAATTACAAAGAATAGTAGAGGAATTTTATCGTGCATCATCAACGTTTAATGTCGATGTGACAGTATATTCCAATGAGCGTCCTAGCAATCTTCAGTCTGGCGGCAATCCTTGGACCTAACTGTATTAACCGCGCATATGTAACCAATGAAAACGTACAGCGAATACAAACTGGGATTGACAGCTCGCCAGAAGACATGGCGCTGTACACACCGTGGAGAGCAGAAGCGAATTTTTCAGCGCGGCAGGCAACCAATAGAAGTAGCCACTTTGGGAGGAAGGTGGCCTCTGATTTGCTCAAAGATACAGGATGAGGATCTAGTCCAACAGATTGACAAGATATTGGTTTCAGGGGTCTGTGAAGAATATAAAAGCCTAGTAGGTGTCAAAAGGCATAAAACATAGTATTTCACGAACTGTATTGGAGGCGTTTTGTCAATGCTTTTGTCAAGCTTGAAAAGCCTTCTCGCAGGACATCTCTTTAAAATCCATATATGGTAATTTTAAGACAGACCTGCCGAACTTGTGATGACTTGCTTATGCAAGAAAACATGCAGACTCCCAGACGACGTGAGACGGAGGAAGATCATTGCGTTGGATTTTATGAGAAAACTGCAGACGTTGGGAATGCCTTCGCCCACATGACACGACTTTAACTTGGGCGATAAAACCCCACTGATGGGGATTCTCACAGCTTAGTCGAATTGCACGACATTACAGTCAGCCTTGAGAAGAGTGACGTAATGCATGCGTGACAGCAATTCGGCTTGTTGGTCTAGTGGTATGATTCTCGCTTCGGGTGCGAGAGGTCCCGGGTTCAATTCCTGTACAAAACCGAACGTTTTGTTTGCTCTTTTTTAAATTTACTGAAGGTCTAGCGTGTTGTCACTTTTCATAGACCTAATATCGGGATTTTTCCATTTGGGGACGAAACTGTTGTTGGGGGACATTAATTGTAACTGTTAATGTTTAACATTGCACAGGCGCCAGCTTGAATTTGGGAACCGCTCTTACGTTGATTTGTATATTACTGCCTTTGTCCACTTGAACAGGGTTTTTTTCAGGAAAGAATATTTCACTTCCTCTGTGGTTATATTCTAAAGCAAAAATTGGTTGCATAATTTTACATATCCCATGCAAATTTGTCGAGATAGTAAAACGCAAAATTATAGTTTAGGTGTACTGTCAGTAAACAAAGTTGTACTGCTCTGATATTAAAACGTTTCATCAACAAACTCTTTTAGATAGGTTACTGCACGTCAGAAAAATAAGCGAGTAGGCTTGTTGGTCTAGTATTATGATTCTCGCTTTAAGTGCGAGAGGTCAGGCTTTTAATTCCCTGACAAGTCCTTTATTTAGTTTGATGTGGAAATAATATTTTACGAAATTTTTTCTGTATAAATCTAAGGCCATGTTTAACTTGTGATTCATAAAAGTTGGGCAAAAATTGGCCCAATGTGTTTCTCATTCAGGTCTGGTTTTGTGCTGGCTTTGATTTTTGTACGACTGTACGATTGGAATTGCCTTTGGGAAGGTGGAAATGGACTGGAGGGCACAAAACTCTTTCTTTCAACTGATGATAACATGCTGAAGTGACAAAAGTTTATAAACCTTTAAGACAGGTTTATCGAAGAGTTTTTTTTCCATTCGATTTTTAAGACAGGATACATTTATGTAGTGAGCCAGTGCAAAAGGTTTTTACACCTTTTAGCAAGCTGCAAAATAATAGTACAGCAAGTTATAGTGTGTAAATTACAAAGAATAGTAGAGGAATTTTATCGTGCATCATCAACGTTTAATGTCGGTGTGGCAGTATATTCCAATGAGCGTCCTAGCAATCTTCAGTCCGGCGGCAATCCTTGGACCTAACTGCATTAACCGCGCATATGTAACCAATGAAAACGTACATGGAATACAAACTGTGATTGACAGCTCGTCAGAATACATGGCGCTGTACCCACCGAGGAGTGAGTGGGTGAGTGCTTGGGGTTTAACGTCGTACTCAACAATTTTTCAGTCATATGACGACGAAGGAATCATTAGGGTGCATGTACGTATAATGTGCCTCCTTGTTGCAGGACGGATTTCCACCGCTCTTTTATTTAGTGCTGCTTCACTGAGACGACTTACCGAAGGCAAGTAAGCCCCGCCCGACCCACCGTGGAGACACAGAAGAGAATTTTTCATCACGGCGGGCTACCAATAGAAGTAGCCACTTTGGGAGGGAGGTGGCCTCCGATTTACTCACAGATACAGGATGAGGATCTAGTGCCACAGATTGACAAGAAATTGTTTTCAGGGGTCTGTGAAGAATATAAAAGCCTAGTAAATGTCAAAAGCCATAAAACATAGTATTTCACGAACTGTATTGAAGGAGTTTTGTCAATGCCTTTTTCAAGCTTGAAAAGCCTTCTCGCTGGACATCTCTTTAAAATCCATATATGCTAATTTTGAGACAGACCTGCGGCACTTGTGATGACTTACTTATGCAAGAAAACATGCAGACTCCCAGACGACGTCAGACGGAGGAAGATCATTGCGTTGGATTTTATGAGAAAACTGCAGACGTTGGGAATGCCTCGCCCACATAACACGACTTTCACTTGGGTGATAAAACCCCACTGATGGGGTTGTCACAGTTCAGTCGAATTGCACAATATCACAGTGAGTCTTGAGAAGAGTTACGTAATTCATGCGTGATAGCAATTCGGCTTGTTGGTCTAGTGGTATGATTCTCGCTTCGGGTGCGAGAGGTCCCGGGTTCAATTCCCGGACAAGCCCAAGTCTTTTGTTTGCTCTTTTTTAAATTTACTGAAGGTCAAGCGTGTCACTTTTCATAGACCTAATATCGGGATTTTCCCCCAACAAAACTGTTGTTGGGGGACATTAATTGTAATTGTTAATTTTTAACATTGCACAGGCGCCAGCTTGAATTTGGGAAGCGGTCTTACGTTGATTTCTTTATTACTGCCTTTGTCCACTTGAACAGGGTTTTTTTCAGGAAAGAATATTTCACTTCGTCTGTGGTTACATTCTAAAGCAAAAATTTGTTGCATAATTTTACATATCCCATGCAAATTTGTCGAGATGGCAAAACGAAAACCTTATAGTTTAGGTATAATGTCAGTAAACAAAGTTGTACTGCTCTGATATGAAAACGTTTCATCAGCAAACTCTTTTGAATAGGTTACTGCACGTCAGAAAAATAAGCGAGTAGGCTTGTTGGTCTAGTATTATGATTCTCGCTTTAAGTGAAGCTTTTAATTCCCGAACAAGTCCTTTCTTTAGTTTGATGTGGAAATAATATTTTACGAAGTTTTTTATGTATAAACCTAAAGCCATGTTTAACTTGTGATTCATAAAACCCGGGCAAAAATTTGTCCATTGTGTTTCTCGATCAGGTCTCATTGTTTTGCTGGCTTTGATTTTTGTACGACTGTACGATTGGAATTGCCTTTGGGAAGGTGGAAATGGACTGGAGGGCACAAAACTCTTTCTTTCAACTGATGATAACATGCTCAAGTAACAAAAGTTTATAAACCTTAAAGACAGGTTTATGGCACAGTTGTTTTTTCATTCGATTTTTAAGACAGAATACATTCATGTAGTGAGCCAGTGTAAAAGGTTTTTACACCTTTTAGCAAGCTGCAAAATAATAGTACAGCAAGTTATAGTGTGTAAATTACAAAGAATAATAGAGGAATTTTATCGTGCATCATCAACGTTAAAGTCGATGTGGCAGTATATTCCAATGAGCGTCCTAGCAATCTTCAGTCCGGAGGGAACCCTTGGACCCTAACTGCATTAACCGCACATATGTAACCAATGAAAACGTACAGGGAATACAAACTGGGATTGGCAGTTCGTCAGAAGACATGGCGCTGTACACACCGTGGAGAGCGGTGTGTACAACCACTTTGGGAAGGGAGGTGGCCTCCGATTTACTCAAAGATACAGGATGAGGATCTAGTCCAACAGATTGACAAGAAATTGGTTTCAGATGTCTGTGAAGAATATAAAAGCCTAGTAAGTGTCAAAAGCCACAAAACATAGTATTTCACGAACTGTATTGAAGGCGTTTTGTTAATGCCTTTGTCAAGCTTGAAAAGCCTTCTCGCTGGACATCTCTTTAAAATCCATATATGGTAATTTTGAGACAGACCTGCCGACTTTGTGATGACTTGCTTATGTAAGTAAACATGCACACTCCCAGACGGCGTCAGACGGAGGAAGATCATTGCGTTGGATTTTATGAGAAAACTGCAGACGTTGGGAATGCCTTCGCCCACATGACACCACTTTCACTTGGACGATAAAACCGCACTGATGGGGATTCTCACAGCTTAGTCGAATTGCACGACACCACAGTCAGCCTTGAGAAGAGTGACGTAATGCATCCTTAATAGTAATTCGACTTGTTGGTCTAGTGGTATGATTCTCGCTTAGGGTGCGAGAGGTCCCGGGTTCAATTCCCGGACAAGCCCATATCTTTTGTTTTGATCTTTTTTAATTTACCGAAGTTCTTACGTGTTGTTACTTTTCATAGACCTAAGATCGGGGTTTTTCCTTTTGGGAACGAAACTGTTAATGGGGGACATAAATTGTAATTGTTAATGTTTAACATTGCATGGCGCCAGCTTGAATTTGGGAACCGCTCTTATGTTGATTTCTATATTACTGTCTTTGTACCACTTGAACAGGGTTTCTTTCAGAAAAAAATATTTCACTTCCTCTGTGGTTACATTCTAAAACGAGAATTGGTTGCATAATTTTACATATCCCATGCAAATTTGTCGAGATAGCAAAATGAAAAATTATAGTTTACGTGTACTGTTAGTAAACAAAGTTGTACTGCTCTGATATGAAAACGTTTCATCAGCAAACTCTTTTGAATAGGTTACTGCACGTCAGAAAAAAAAGCGAGTAGGCTTGTTGGTCTAGTATTATGATACTCGCTTTATATGCAAGAGGTCAAGCTTTTAATTCCCGGACAAGTCCTTTCTTTAGTTTGATGTGGAAATAATATTTTACGAAATTTTTTCTGTATAAACCTAAAGCCATGTTTAACTTGTGATTTATAAAAGTTGGGCACAAATTTGTCCATTGTGTTTCTCATTCAGGTCTCGTGTTTTGCTGGCTTTGCTTTTTGTACAACTGTACGATTAGAATTGCCTTTGGGAAGGTCGAAATGGACTGGAGAGGGCAAAACTCTTTCTTTTAATTGATCATAAGATGCTCAAGTGATAAAACTTTATAAACCTTTAAGACAAGATTTTAGCTCAGTTGTTTTTTCATTCGATTTATAAAACAGAATACAATGATGTAGTGAGCCAGTGTAAAAGGTTTTTACACCTTTTAGCAAGCTGCAAAGTAAAAGTACAGCAAGTTATAGTGTGTAAATTACAAACAATAGTAGAGGAATTTTATCGTGCATCATCAACGTTTAATGTCGATGTGGCAGTATATTCCAATGAGCGTCCTAGCAATCTTCAGTCCGGATGCAATCCTTGGACCTAACTGCATTAACCGCGCATACGTAACCAATGAAAACGTATAGGGAATACAAACTGGGATTGACAGCTCGTCAGAAGATATGGCGCTGTACGCACCGTGGAGAGCAGAAGAGAATTTTTCATCACGGCGGGCAACCAATAGAAGTAGCCACTTTGGAGGGAGGTGGCCTCCGATTTACTCAAAGATACAGGGTGAGGATGTAGTTCAACAGATTGACAAGAAATTGGTTTTAAGGGTCTGTGAAGAATATAAAAGCCTAGTAAGTGTCAAAGACTATAAAACATGGTATTTCACGAACTGTATTGGAGGCGTTTTGTTCAATGCCTTTGCTAAGCTTGAAATATCTTCTCGCAGGACATCTCTTTAAAATCCATATATGGTAATTTTGAGACAGACCTGTGGCACTTGTGATGACTTGCTTATGTAAGAAAACATGCACACTCCCAGACGACGTCAGACGGAGGAAGATCATTGCGTTGGATTTTATGGGAAAACTACAGACGTTGGGAATGCCTTTACCCACATGACACCTCTTTCACTTGGGCGATAAAACCCCACTGACGGGGTTGTCACAGCTCAGTCGACTTGCACGACATCATAGTCAGCCTTGAAAAGAGTGACGTAATGCATACGTAATAGCAATTCGGCTTGTTGGTCTAGTAGTATGATTCTCGCTTAGGGTGCGAGAGGTCCCGGGTTCAATTCCCGGACAAGCCTTATGGTTTTTTTTGCTCTTTTTTAATTTACTAAAGGTCTTGCGTGTTGTTACTTTTTATAGACATAAGATTGGGATTTTTCCTTTTGTGAACGAAACTGTTGTTGGTTGACATAAATTGTAATTGTTAATGTTTAACAGGCGCCAGCTTGAATTTGGGAACCGCTCTTATGTTGATTTCTATATTACTGCCTTTGTACCACTTGAACAGGGTTTCTTTCAGAAAAAAATATTTCACTTCCTCTGTGGTTACATTCTAAAACGAGAATTGGTTGCATAATTTTACATATCCCATGCAAATTTATCGAGATAGCAAAACGAAAAATTATAGTTTACGTGTATTGTTAGTAAACAAAGTTGTACTGCTCTGATATGAAAACGTTTCATCAGCAAACTCTTTTGAATAGGTTACTGCACGTTAGAACAAAAAGCGAGTAGGCTTGTTGGTCTAGGATTATGATTCTCGCATTAAGTGCGAGAGGTCAGGCTTTTAATTCCCGGACAAGTCCTTTATTTAGTTTGATGTGGAAATAATATTTTACGAAGTTTTTTCTGTATAAACCTAAGACCATGTTTAATTTGTGATTGGGCACAAATTTGTCCGTTGTGTTTCTCATTCAGGTCTCGTTTTGTGCTGGCTTTGATTTTTGTACGACTGTACAATTGGAATTGCCCTTGGGAAGGTCGAAATGGACTGGAGAGGGCAAAACTCTTTCTTTCAACTGATGATAACATGCTCAAGTGACAAAAGTTTATAAACCTTTAAGACAGGATTTTCGCACAGTTGTTTTTTCATTCGATTTTCAAGACAGAATACATTCATGTAGTGAGCCAGTGCAAAAGGTTTTTACACCTTTTAGCAAGCTGCAAAATAAAAGTACAGCAAGTTATAGTGTGTAAATTACAAACAATAGTAGAGGAATTTTATCGTGCATCATCAACGTTTAATGTCGATGTGGCAGTATATTCCAATGAGCGTCCTAGCAATCTTCAGTCCGGAGGCAATCCTTGGACCTAACTGTATTAACCGCACATATGTAACCAATGAAAACGTACAGGGAATACAAACTGGGATTGACAGCTCGTCAGAAGACATGGCGCTGTACGCACCGTGGAGAGCAGAAGAGAATTTTTCATCACGCCGGGCAACCAATAGAAGTAGCCACTTTGGGAGGGAGGTGGCCTCCGATTTACTCAAAGATACAGGATGAGGATCTAGTCCAACAGATTGACAAGATATTGGTTTTAGGGGTCTGTGAAGAATGTAAAAGCCTAGTAAGTGTCAAAAGGCAGAAAACATAGTATTTCACGAACTGTATTGGAGGCGTTTTGTCAATGTCTTTTTCAAGCTTGAAAAGCCTTCTCGCTGGACATCCCTTTAAAATCCATATATGGTAATTTTGAGACAGACCTGCGGCACTTGTGATGACTTGCTTATGTAAGAAAACATGCAGACTCCCAGACGACGTGAGACGGAGGAAGATCATTGCGTTGGATTTTATGAGAAAACTGCAGACGTTGGGAATGCCTTCGCCCACATGACACCACTTTCACTTGGGCGATAAAACCCCACTGATGGGGATTCTCACAGCTTAGTCGAATTGCACGACATCACAGTGAGCCTTGAGAAGAGTGACGTAATGCATGCGTAATAGCAATTCGGCTTGTTGGTCTAGTGGTATGATTCTCGCTTAGGGTGCGAGAGGTCCCGGGTTCAATTCCCGGACAAGCCCTGATCTTTTGTTTTGATCTTTTTTAATTTATCGAAGTTCTTACATGTTGTTACTTTTCATCGACTTAAGATCGGGGTTTTTCCTTTTGGGAACGAAACTGTTGATGGGGGACATAAATTGTAATTGTTAATGTTTAACATTGCATGGCGCCAGCTTGAATTTGGGAACCGCTCTTATGTTGATTTCTATATTACTGTCTTTGTACCACTTGAACAGGGTTTCTTTCAGAAAAAAATATTTCACTTCCTCTGTTGTTACATTCTAAAACGAGAATTGGTTGCATAATTTTACATATCCCATGCAAATTTGTCGAGATAGCAAAACGAAAACCTTAGAGTTTAGATGTACTGTTAGTAAACAGAGTTGTACTGCTCTGATATGAAAACGTTTCATCAGCAAACTCTTTTGAATAGGTTACTGCACGCCAGAAAAAAAGGCGAGTAGGCTTGTTGGTCTAGGATTATGATTCTCGCTTTAAGTGCGAGAGTTCAGGCTTTTAATCCCCGGGCAAGTCCTTTCTTTAGTTTGATGTGGAAATAATATTTTACGAAATTTTTTCTGTATAAACCTAAAGCCATGTTTAGTTTGTGATTCATAAAAGTTGGGCAAAAATTGGCCCAATGTGTTTCTCATTCAGGTCTCGTTTTGTGCTGGATTTGATTTTTGTACGATTGTACGATTGGAATTGCCTTTGGGAAGGTCGAAATGGACTGGAGGGCACAAAACTCTTTCTTTCAACTGATGATAACATGCTCAAGTGACAAAAGTTTATAAACCTTTAAGACAGGTTTATCGAAGAGTTTTTTTACATTCGATTTATAAGACAGAATACATTCATGTAGTGAGCCAGTGCAAAAGATTTTTACACCTTTTAGCAAGCTGCAAATTAATAGTACAGCAAGTTATAGTGTGTAAATTACAACGAACAGCAGAGGAATTTTATCGTGCATCATCGACGTTTAATGTCGATGTGGCAGTATATTCCAATGAGCGTCCTAGCAATCTTCAGTCCGGAGGCAATCCTTGGACCTAACTGCATCAACCGCACATATGTAACCAATGAAAACGTACAGGGAATACAAACTGGGATTGACAGCTCGTCAGAAGACATGGCGCTGTACGCACCGTGGAGAGCAGAAGAGAATTTTTCATCAAGGCGGGCAACCAATAGAAGTAGCTACTTTGGGAGGGAGGTGGCCTCCGATTTACTCAAAGATACAGGATGAGGATCTAGCCCAACAGATTGACAAGATATTGGTTTTAGGGGTCTGTGAAGAATATAAAAGCCTAGTAAGTGTCAAAAGCCATAAAACATGGTATTTCACGAACTGTATTGGAATCGTTTTGTCAATGCTTTTGTCAAGCTTGAAAAGCCTTCTCGCTGGACATCCCTTTAAAATCCATATATGGTAATTTTGAGACAGACCTGCCGAACTTGTGATGACTTACTTATGTAAGAAAACATGCAGACTCCCAGACGACGTGAGACGGAGGAAGATCATTGCGTTGTATTTTATGAGAAAACTGCAGACGTTGGGAATGCCTTCGCCCACATGACACCACTTTTACTTGGGTGATAAAACCCCACTGATGGGGTTGTCACAGTTCAGTCGAATTGCACGATATCACAGTGAGCCTTGAGAAGAGTTACGTAATGCATGCGTGACAGCAATTCGGCTTGTTGGTCTAGTGGTATGATTCTCGCTTAGGGTGCGAGAGGTCCCGGGTTCAATTCAAGGACAAGCCCTAATCTTTTGTTTCCTCTTTTTTAAATTTACTGAAGGTCTAGCGTGTTGTCACTTTTCATAGACCTAATATCGGGATTTTTCCTTTTGGGGACGAAAATGTTGTTGGGGGACATTAATTGTAATTGTTAATTTTTAACATTGCACAGGCGCCAGCTTGAATTTGGGAACCGCTCTTACGTTGATTTGTATATTACTGCCTTTGTCCACTTGAACAGGGTTTCTTTCAGGAAAGAATATTTCATTTCCTCTGTGGTTACATTCTAAAGCGAGAATTGGTTGCATAATTTTACATATCCCATGCAAATTTGTCGAGATAGCAAAACGAAAAATTATAGTTTACGTGTACTGTTAGAAAACAAAGTTGTACTGCTCTGATATTAAAACGTTTCATCAACAAACTCTTTTAGATAGGTTACTGCACGTCAGAAAAAAAAAGCGAGTAGGCTTGTTGGTCTAGTATTATGATTCTTGCCTTAAGTTCGAGAGGTCAGGCTTTTATTTCCCAGACAAGTCCTTTCTTTTGTTTGATGTGGAAATAATATTTTACAAAGTCTTTTCTGTATAAGTCTAAAGCCATGTTAAACTTGTTATTCATAAAAGCTGGGCACAAATTTGTCCATTGTGTTTCTCATTCAGGTCTCGTTTTGTGCTGGCTTTGATTTTTATACGACTGTACGATTGGAATTGCCTTTGGGAATGTGGAAATGGACTGGAGAGGGCAAAACTCTTTCTTTCAACTGATGATAACATGCTCAAGTAACAAAAGCTTATAAACCTTTAAGACAGGTTTTTCGAACAGTATTTTTTTCACTCGATTTATAAGACAGAATACATTCATGTAGTGAGCCAGTGCAAAAGATTTTCACACCTTTTAGCAAGCTGCAAAATAATAGTACAGCAAGTTATAGTGTGTAAATTACAAAGAAGAGTAGAGGAATTTTATCGTGCATCATCCATGTGACAGTATATTGAAATGAGCGTCCTAGCAATCTTCAGTCCGGAGGCAATCCTTGGACCTAACAGCATTAACCGCGCATATGTAACCAATGAAAACGTACAGGGAATACAAACTGGGATTGACAGCTCGTCAGAAGACATGGCGCTGTACCCACCGTGGAGAGCAGAAGAGAATTTTAGCGCGGCGGGCAACCAATAGAAGTAGCCACTTTGGGAGGGAGGTGGCCTCCGATTTACTCAAAGATACAGGATGAGGATCTAGTCCAACAGATTGACAAGAAATTGGTTTCAGGGGTCTGTGAAGAATATAAAAGCCTAGTAAGTGTCAAAAGCCATAAAACATAGTATTTCACGAACTGTATTGGAGGCGTTTTGTCAATGCCTTTGTCAAGCTTGAAAAACCTTCTCGCAGGACATCTCTTTAAAATCCATATATGCTAATTTTGAGACAGACCTGCGGCACTTGTGATGACTTGCTTATGTAAGTAAACATGCACACTCCCAGACGACGTGAGACGGAGGAAGATCATTGCGTTGGATTTTATGAGAAAACTGCAAACGTTGGGAATGCCTTCGCCCACATGACACGACTTTCACTTGGGCGATAAAACCCCACTAGCAGGGTTGTAACAGCTCAGTCGAATTGCACGATATCACAGTCAGCCTTGAGAAGAGTTACGTAATGTAGGTGTAATAGCAATTCGGCTTGTTGGTCTAGTGGTATGATTCTCGCTTAGGGTGCGAGAGGTCCCGGGTTCAATTCCCGGACAAGCCCTAAGGTTTTGTTTGCTTTTTTTTAAAGCTACCGAAGGTCTTGCGTGTTGTCACTTTTCATAGACCTAATATTGGGATTTTTCCTTTTGGGGACGAAAGTGTTGTTGGGGGACATTAATTGTAATTGTTAATGTTTAACATTGCACAGGCGCCAGCTTGAATTTGGGAAGCGGTCTTACGTTGATTTCTATATTACTGCCTTTGTCCACTTGAACAGGGTTTCTTTCAGGAAAGAATATTTTATTTCTTCTGTGGTTACATTATAAAGCAAAAATTGGTTGCATAATTTTACATATCCCATGCAAATTTGTCGAGATAGCAAAACGCAAAATTATAGTTTACGTGTACTATTAGTAAACAAAGTTGTACTGCTCTGATATGAAAACGTTTCTTCAGCAAACTCTTTTGAATAGGTTACTGCACGTCAGAAAAAATAAGCGAGTATGCTTGTTGGTCTAGTATTATGATTCTCGCTTTAAGTGCGAGAGGTCAGACTTTTAATTCCCGAACAAGTCCTATCTTTAGTTTGATGTGGAAATAATATTTTACCAAGTTTTTTCTGTATAAACCTAAAGCCATGTTTAACTTGTGACTCATAAAAGCTGGGCACAAATTAGTCCATTGTGTTTCTCATTCAGGTCTCATTTTTTTGCTGGCACAAAACTCTTTCTTTTAACTGATGATAACATGCTGAAGTGACAAAAGTTTATAAACCTTTAAGACAGGTTTATCGCACAGTTGTTTTTTCATTCGATTTTTAAGACAGAATACATTCATGTAGTGAGCCAGTGCAAAAGGTTTTTACACCTTTTAGCAAGCTGCAAAATAATAGTACAGCAAGTTATAGTGTGTAAATTACAAAGAATAGTAGAGGAATTTTATCGTGCATCATCGACGTTTAAAGTCGATGTGGCAGTATATTCCAATGAGCGTCCTAGCAATCTTCAATCCGGAGGCAATCCTTGGACCTAACTGCATCAACCGCGCATATGTAACCAATGAAAACGTACAGGGAATACAAACTGGGATTGACAGCTCGTCAGAAGACATGGCGCTGTACGCACCGTGGAGAGCAGAAGCGAATTTTTCAGCGCGGCGGGCAACCAATAGAAGTAGCCACTTTGGGAGGGAGGTGGCCTCCGATTTACTCAAAGATACAGGATGAGGATCTAGCCCAACAGATTGACAAGATATTGGTTTCAGGGGTCTGTGAAGAATGTAAAAGCCTAGTAAGTGTCAAAAGGCATAAAACATAGTATTTCACGAACTGTATTGGAGGCGTTTTGACAATGCCTTTGTCAAGCTTGAAAAGCCTTCTCGCAGGACATCTCTTTAAAATCCATATATCGTAATTTTGAGACAGACCTGCCGAACTTGTGATGACTTACTTATGTAAGAAAACATGCAGACTCCCAGACGACGTGAGACGGAGGAAGATCATTGCGTTGGATTTTATGAGAAAACTGCAGACTTTGGGAATGCCTCGCCCACATAACACGACTTTCACTTGGGTGATAAAACCCCACTGATGGGGTTGTCACAGTTCAGTCGAATTGCTCGATACCACAGTGAGCCTTGAGAAGAGTTACGTAATGCATGCGTTACAGCAATTCGGCTTATTGGCCTAGTGGTATGATTCTCGCTTAGGGTGCGAGAGGTCCCGGGTTCAGTTCCCTGACAAGCCCTAATCTTTTGTTTGCTCTTTTTTAAATTTACTGAAGGTCTGGCGTGTTGTCACTTTTCATAGACCTAATATCGGGATTTTTCCTTTTGGGGACGAAACTGTTGTTAGGGGACATTAACTGTAAATGTTAATTTTTAACATTGCACAGGCGCCAGCTTGAATTTGGGAAGCGGTCTTACGTTGATTTCTTTATTACTGCCTTTGTCCACTTGAACAGGGTTTGTTTTAGGAAAGAATATTTCACTTCCTCTGTGGTTACATTCTAAAGCAAAAATTGGTTGCATAATTTTACATATCCCATGCAAATTTGTCGAGATGGCAAAACGAAAACCTTATAGTTAAGGTGTACTGTCAGTAAACAAAGTTGTGCTGCTCTGATATGAAAACGTTTCATCAGCAAACTCTTTTGAATAGGTTATTGCACGTCAGAAAAAAAAGGTGAGTAGGCTTGTTGGTCTAGTATTATGATTCTCGCTTTAAGTGCGAGAGGTCAGGCTTTTAATTCCCGGACAAGTCCTTTCTTTAGTTTGATGTGGAAATAACATTTTACGAAATTTTTTCTGTATAAACCTAAAGCCATGTTTAACTTGTGATTCATAAAACCCGGGCACAAATTTGTCCATTGTGTTTCTCATTCAGGTCTCGTTTTGTGCTGGCTTTGATTTTTGTACGACTGTACGATTGGAATTGCCTTTGGGAAGGTCGAATAGACTGGAGGGCACAAAACTCTTTCTTTCAACTGATGATAACATGCGCAAGTGACAAAAGTTTATAAACCTTTAAGACAGGTTTATCGAAGACTTTTTTTTCCATTCGATTTATAAGACAGAATACATTCATGTAGTGAACCAGTGTAAAAGGTTTTTACACCTTTTAGCAAGCTGCAAAATAATAGTACAGCAAGTTATATTGTGTAAATTACAAAGAATAGTAGAGGAATTTTATCGTGCATCATCAACGTTTAATGTCGATGTGGCAGTATATTCCAATGAGCGTCCTAGCAATCTTCAGTCCGGAGGCAATCCTTGGACCTAACTGCATTAACCGCACATATGTAACCAATGAAAACGTACACGGAATACAAACTGGGATTGACAGCTCGTCAGAATTCATGGCGCTGTACCCACCGAGGAGTGAGTAAGTGAGTGCTTGGGGTTTAACGTCGTACTCAACAATTTTTCAGTCATATGACGACGAAGGAATCATTAGGGTGCATGTACGTATAATGTGCCTCCTTGTTACAGGACGGATTTCCACCGCTCTTTTATTTAGTGCTGCTTCACTGAGACGACTTACCGAAGGCAAGTAAGCCGCACCGTCCGACCCACCGTGGAGAGCAGAAGAGAATTTTTCAGCGCGGCGGGCAACCAATAGAAGTAGCCACTTTGGGAGGGAGGTGGCCTCCGATTTACTCACAGATACAGGATGAGGATCTAGTGCCACAGATTGACAAGAAATTGTTTTTAGAGGTCTGTGAAGAATATAAAATCCTAGTAAGTGTTAAAAGCCATAAAACATAGTATTTCACGAACTGTATTGAAGGAGTTTTGTCAATGCCTTTTTCAAGCTTGAAAAGCCTTCTCGCAGGACATCTCTTTAAAATCCATATATGCTAATTTTGAGACGGACCTGCCGAACTTGTGATGACTTACTTATGTAAGAAAACATGCACACTCCCAGACGACGTGAGACGGAGGAAGATCATTGCGTTGGATTTTATGAGAAAACTGCAGACGTTGGGAATGCCTTCGCCCACATGACACCACTTTCACTTGGGTGATAAAACCCCACTGATGGGGTTGTCACAGTTCAGTCGAATTGCACGATATGACAGTGAGCCTTGAGAAGAGTTACGTAATGCATGCGTGATAGCAATTCGGCTTGTTGGTCTAGTGGTATGATTCTCGCTTAGGGTGCGAGAGGTCCCGGGTTCAATTCCCGGACAAGCCCAAATCTTTTGTTTGCTCTTTTTTAAATTTACTGAAGGTCTAGCGTGTTGTCACTTTTCATAGACCTAATATCGGGATTTTTCCTTTTGGGGACGAAAATGTTTTGGGGGACATTAATTGTAATTGTTAATTTTTAACATTGCACAGGCGCCAGCTTGAATTTGGGAAGCGGTCTTACGTTGATTTCTTTATTACTGCCTTTGTCCACTTAAACAGGGTTTCTTTTAGGAAAGAATATTTCACTTCCTCTGTGGTTACATTCTAAAGCAAAAATTGGTTGCATAATTTTACATATCCCATGCAAATTTGTCGAGATGGCAAAACGAAAACCTTATAGTTTAGGTATAATGTCAGTAAACAAACTTGTACTGCTCTGATATGAAAACGTTTCATCAGCAAACTCTTTTGAATAGGTTACTGCACGTCAGAAAAATAAGCGAGTAGGCTTGTTGGTCTAGTATTATGATTCTCGCTTTAAGTGCAAGAGGTCAGGCTTTTAATTCCCGAACAAGTCCTTTCTTTAGTTTGATGTGGAAATAATATTTTACGAAGTTTTTTCTGTATGAACCTAAAGCCATGTTAAACTTGTGATTCATAAAACCCGGGCACAAATTTGTCCATTGTGTTTCTCATTCAGGTCTCATTGTTTTGGTGGCTTTGATTTTTGTACGACTGTACGATTGGAATTGCCTTTGGGAAGGTCGAAATGGACTGGAGGGCACACAACTCTTTCTTTCAACTGATGACAACATGCTGAAGTAACAAAAGTTTATAAACCTTTAAGACAGGTTTATGGCACAGTTGTTTTTTCATTCGATTTTTAAGACAGAATACATTCATGTAGTGAGCCAGTGTAAAAGGTTTTTACACCTTTTAGCAAGCTGCAAAATAAAAGTACAGCAAGTTATAGTGTGTAAATTACAAAGAATAGTAGAGGAATTTTATCGTGCATCATCAACGTTTAAAGTCGATGTGGCAGTATATTCCAATGAGCGTCCTAGCAATCTTCAGTCCGGAGGGAGCCCTTGGACCTAACTGCATTAACCGCGCATATGTAACCAATGAAAACGTACAGGGAATACAAACTGGGATTGGCAGTTCGTCAGAAGACATGGCGCTGTACACACCGTGGAGAGCGGTGTGTACAACCACTTTGGGAGGGAGGTGGCCTCCGATTTACTCAAAGATACAGGATGAGGATCTAGTCCAACAGATTGACAAGAAATTGGTTTCAGATGTCTGTGAAGAATATAAAAGCCTAGTAAGTGTCAAAAGCCACAAAACAGTATTTCACGAACTGTATTGAAGGCGTTTTGTTAATGCCTTTGTCAAGCTTGAAAAGCCTTCTCGCTGGACATCTCTTTAAAATCCATATATGCTAATTTTGAGACAGACCTGCGGCACTTGTGATGACTTGCTTATGTAAGAAAACATGCACACTCCCAGACGGAGGAAGATCATTGGGTTGGATTTTATGGGAAAACTGCAGACGTTGGGAATGCCTTCGCCCACATGACACCACTTTCACTTGGACGATAAAACCCCACTGATGGGGATTCTCACAGCTTAGTCGAATTGCACGACATCACAGTCAGCCTTGAGAAGAGTTACGTAATGCATGCGTGACAGTAATTCGGCTTGTTGGTCTAGTGGTATGATTCTCGCTTAGGGTGCGAGAGATCCCGGGTTCAATTCCCGGACAAGCCCTAATCTTTTGTTTTGATCTTTTTTAATTTACCGAAGTTCTTACGTGTTGTTACTTTTCATAGACCTAAGATCGGGGTTTTACCTTTTGGGAACGAAACTGTTGATGGGGGACATAAATTGTAATTGTTAATGTTTAACATTGCATGGTGCCAGCTTGAATTTGGGAACCGCTCTTATGTTGATTTCTATATTACTGTCTTTGTACCACTTGAACAGGGTTTCTTTCAGAAAAAAATATTTCACTTCCTCTGTTTTTACATTCTAAAACGAGAATTGGTTGCATAATTTTACATATCCCATGCAAATTTGTCGAGATAGCAAAATGAAAAATTATAGTTTACGTGTACTATTAGTAAACAAAGTTGTACTGCTCTGATATGAAAACGTTTCATCAGCAAACTCTTTTGAATAGGTTACTGCACGTCAGAAAAAATAGCGAGTAGGCTTGTTGGTCTAGGATTATGATTCTCGCTTTAAGTGCGAGAGTTCAGGCTTTTAATCCCCGGGCAAGTCCTTTCTTTAGTTTGATGTGGAAATAATATTTTACGAAATTTTTTCTGTATAAACCTACGGCCATGTTTAATTTGTGATTCATTAAAGGTGGGCACAAATTGGCCCAATGTGTTTCTCATTCAGGTCTCGTTTTGTGCTGGCTTTGATTTTTGTACGACTGTACGATTGGAATTGCCTTTGGGAAGGTCGAAATGGACTGGAGGGGACAAAACTCTTTCTTTCAACTGATGATAACATGCTCAAGTGAGAAAAGTTTATAAACCTTTAAGACAGGTTTATCGAAGAGTTTTTTTTCCATTCGATTTATAAGACAGAATACATTCATGTAGTGAGCCAGTGCAAAAGGTTTTTACACCTTTTAGCAAGCTGCAGAATAAAAGTACAGCAAGTTATAGTGTGTAAATTACAAACAATAGTAGAGGAATTTTATCGTGCATCATCGACGTTTAATGTCGATGTGGCAGTATATTCCAATGAGCGTCCTAGCAATCTTCAGTCCGGAGGCAATCCTTGGACCTAACTGCATTAACCGCACATATGGAACCAATGAAAACGTACAGGGAATACAAACTGGGATTGACAGCTCGTCAGAAGACATGGCGCTGTACACACCGTGGAGAGCAGAAGAGAATTTTTCAGCGTGGCTGGCAACCAATAGAAGTAGCCACTTTGGGAGGGAGGTGGCCTCCGATTTACTCAAAAATACAGGGTGAGGATCTAGTCCAACAGATTGACAAGAAATTGGTTTCAGATGTCTGTCAAGAATATAAAAGCCTAGTAAGTGTCAAAAGGCAGAAAACATAGTATTTCACGAACTGTATTGGAGGCGTTTTGTCAATGCCTTTGCCAAGCTTGAAAAGCCTTCTCGCTGGACATCTCTTTAAAATCCATATATGGTAATTTTGAGACAGACCTGCCGAACTTGTGATGACTTGCTTATGTAAGTAAACATGCACACTCCCAGACGACGTGAGACGGAGGAAGATCATTGCGTTGGATTTTATGAGAAAATTACAGACGTTGGGAATGCCTTTACCCACATGACACCACTTTCACTTGGGCGATAAAACCCCACTGACGGGGTTGTCACAGCTTAGTCGACTTGCACGACATCATAGTCAGCCTTGAGAAGAGTGACGTAATGCATACGTGATAGCAATTCGGCTTGTTGGTCTAGTGGTATGATTCTCGCTTAGGGTGCGAGAGGTCCCGGGTTCAATTCCCGGACAAGCCCTAATCTTTTGTTTTGCTCTTTTTTAATTTACTAAAGGTCTTGCGTGTTGTGACTTTTCATAGAACTAATATTGGGATTTTTACTTTTGTGAACGAAACTGTTGATGGGGGACATAAATTGTAATTGTTAATATTTAACATTGCACAGGCGCCAGCTTGAATTTGGGAACCGCTCTTATGTTAATTTCTATATTACTGCCTTTGTCCACTTGAACAGGGTTTCTTTCAGGGGAGAATATTTCATTCCGTCTGTGGTTACATTCTAAAGCGAGAATTGGTTGCATAATTTTACATATCCAATGCAAATTTGTCCACATAGCAAAACGAAAACCTATGGTTTACGTAAACTTTTAGTAAACAGAGTTGTGCTGCTC
Organism: Liolophura sinensis; assembly: GCF_032854445.1. Lineage (NCBI taxonomy): Eukaryota > Metazoa > Mollusca > Polyplacophora > Chitonida > Chitonidae > Liolophura > Liolophura sinensis. Next base: position 19,201,414 of record NC_088306.1, read on the forward strand.
TGATATGAAAACGTTTCATCAGCAAACTCTTTTGAATAGGTTACTGCACGTCAGAAAAAAAAGGCGAGTAGGCTTGTTGGTCTAGTATTATGATTCTCGCTTTAAATGCAAGAGGTCAAGCTTTTAATTCCCGAACAAGTCCTTTCTTTAGTTTGATGTGGAAATAATATTTTACGAAGTTTTTTCTGTATAAACCTAAAGCCATGTTAAACTTGTGATTCATAAAAGCTGGGCACAAATTTCTCCATTGTGTTTTTTTCATTCAGGTCTGGTTCTCTGCTGGCTTTGATTTTTGTACGACTGTACGATTGGAATTGCCTTTGGGAAGGTCGAAATGGACTGGAGAGGGCAAAACTCTTTCTTTTAATTGATCATAAGATGCTCAAGTGACAAAAGTTTATAAACCTTTAAGACAAGATTTTTGCTCAGTTGTTTTTTCATTCGATTTTTAAGACAGAATACATTCATGTAGTGAGCCAGTGTAAAAGGTTTTTACACCTTTTAGCAAGCTGCAAAATAATAGTACAGCAAGTTATATTGTGTAAATTACAAAGAATAGTAGAGGAATTTTATCGTGCATCATCAACGTTTAATGTCGATGTGGCAGTATATTCCAATGAGCGTCCTAGCAATCTTTAGCCCGGAGGCTGGGCACCGGATGAAATGTCCGATGACACTATGGAGGCAGCTTTGAAACTCTATGGCTAATGCCTGGGTTTGACGAAACCCAGATTTTCAGACCCGGAGCTCTCACATGTTCGGACAGGTATTAGGATTTACAGATTTAGGTGTTACAAAGTTCGTTATGTACCAAATTTTATTAATTTCGATGGTGACATTGTGATGTTTACCTACACCGGGCAGACCTATGAATGTCGGAAGTGTGGCCAAAAATCACACAAAAGGCGGCAGAGTGTAGGGCACTGTGGTGTTCTAGCTGCAACGGTTTCTCCCCCCATTAGAATCCTCATACAGAGAAGGACTGTACAGATCCATGCCGAATGTGTGAGTCAGGGCTTCATACGGTCAGTGACTGTTGTGCGAGAGCAATGTCGTACGCGGCGCGGGTTAAGGGGAACCTACCGACTAAGCGCCAGTATAGTAAGGAAGACGCCGTAAAACAAGATGACGTTGATGTTGACGTCAGCGACGATGATGACCCATTCAACCCACCTGCTATGGAACTGGTTCAAGACAGCGACGAGATCGAAGACGAAATCGACGGGAATGGTGACGACAACGCCGATGATGACGTCAGCGACGACAGCGAGTCTGACAAAGAGATGGACGTCTGGGAGAATACTAAGAACACCGAAGAAGTGGATGTTGGTGATAATGAAACGTCATCAGCTATCCCGAGGTTGAAGAATGTGGTGGTGGCTGACATGCACGCTCCCGACGTGCGTTCACCGGTCCCAGTCGAAGAAAAGCGAGCGAAGTTGGACAATGGCAGTACAGCCGAAGAGGCAGCGTCATCTGTCCCGCCTAGTTCCCATCCTACTGACTATGATGGCGTTGATGCCGATCAGTCGTCAGACTGTATGACGCCGACTCCATCTCAGGAGGGGGACACCATGCTTCTGGAATACAGGAAAAGAAAATCGCTTGCTTCTCGTGCGAGGCAGCGAATGAAAAGAGACAAATGAGTTGCAGTGTAATTAGGACTCTCTTATTTTACCACAATGGGTATGTACGCTCTACCTTTACTTATTTGTATAATGAGCTTAAATAATATTCGTTTTGGGACTTTAAACATTAATAGTTTACGGGATCCGTCGAAACAAGGACATGTTAAGCAATTTGTTTTCGATAAAGGAATTGATGTACTATTCTTACAGGAAACACACTTTGAAAACTATAATGACACTAAATATTTGCAAATCCTGGGCAATGCAAGGTGGGCGTATGGGTCAAATCGAAGTTGTGGGGTGGGAATAATTATTAGGTATACGGTAGATTGCATTATACGGAAAATACAGAGGTGTCCTAACGGTCGGTACATAAGCCTTAGGGTTGAACTCAACAACATTGCTTTAAACCTTGTTTGTGTATATGCCCCTAATAATCCAAAGGAAAGAAAAGAGTTTGTTTCTAATTTAGATAATGTGATACAGGGCAGTGAGTTGGTTATTATGGGTGGGGATTTTAATTGTGTCGAGAGCATTGAATTAGATAGAGCTGGCTGTGCCACTAATGGAAGGAATGATGGAGTGGACGAAATTAATAATTTGAAAAGAGATTTTGGTATTTGTGATATTTTTAGGAAATTGCATCCGAATAAGAATTGCTACTCGTGATCTAGGCGCAAATGTGCCAGTAGATTGGATAGATTTTATATCCCTAACGCTGTGTTTAAGTATGTAACCCAGTGTGATGCTGTACATGTGTCCTTTTCTGATCATTCCTGTTTTTTTATATTTCTTTTGAAGATGTCATTTCATTGGAGCCGTTCTACTGGAAGTAATACTTCTGTGTTAAATAACACGGAGCTTGTTGATAATATTAAATCCGTCTTCCATGATATTTTCTCTGTCTGTACAACTGGTCATGCAAATCTAATAAACAGATGGGAGACATTTAAAAGGGAATGTAAAGACAGAATTCGGAGTTACTGTAAGGAGAAATCTATGAACAAAAAACGTGATTTGTTGGAACTTGAACAAGAATTAAATGCGTTAAAATCTAGTCCAATCATTAACTGTGAGCGTATTGACAATGTGAAAAAGACCCTTTATAAGTCGAATCATGCGGGAGCGGTTATCCGTACTAAAGCTGTTCATTTTGATCAGGGAGAAAAACCAACGAAATATTTCATTAGACGAGAAGTTGGTAGGGGCAGAAAGAAGATGATCAAAAGTATTACTTGTCATAGTGATTCTTCAATATCCCATGAATCTCAGGAAGGTATTGCTAAGTGTATAAGGTCGTATTATATGAAATTGTATGCTGAATAAGATACTGACTCCTCCATTCAAGATGAGTTCTTGCCATCGCTTCCGATGTTAAATGAAGATTGTAAAACTGCCTGCGATGGCCTTTCGACTGAACAGGAGTTGTTTTTTGCAGTAAAAAATATGTCTAAAAACCGTTCGCCGGGATGCGACGATTTGCCAGCAGAGTTTTATGTACAATTTTGGCCTCTGTATTCGGGTGTGTTTACGGATGTAGTTAATTACTGTTTTAACTTGGGTAGATTAAGTAATTCACAGCATTCTGGGTTAATCACACTATTATGTAAGGACCCCGACAATGCCGAAAGCATAAAAAAACTGGAGGCCAATCAGCTTACTAAATGTAGATTATAAGATTGTTTCTAAAGCTTTGTGCAATCGGTTAAAAAATGTGTTCCATACAATTGTACTTCAGAATCAGACATGTGGAATACCAGGCCGAAGTATTTTTGACAACCTTCACTTATTACGAAATACATATGATTATGTTGAACAAAAAGATTTAAAAGGATGCTTTCTTAACTTAGACCAGGAGAAAGCCTTTGACAGAGTAGACTGGTCATTTTTGTTCAAATGTTTAGAGAAATTTAACTTCGGACCCGGCTTTTGTAAGTGGGTGCAATTATTATATACTGACATTACAAGTAGTGTTATTGTGAACGGGCACATAACAGAAGAATTTAAACTGAGTCGAGGTGTCCGACAGGGTTGTTCTTTGTCACCATTATTGTATGTGTTGTCCTTAGAGCCCTTTATAGCGGCCATTAGAAACAATGACGAAATTAATGGTGTACGGTTACCCGGCACAAATAAGGAAACAAGAGTGTCGGCATTTACAGATGATACGACTGCAATTTTATCTGAAGAGAGTTCTGTTCCGCATGTAATCAAAATAGCAGAAAGTTATAGAAAAGCCTCAGGAGCAAAACTCAACTTGTTGAAAAGCACGGTTCTTCCCATTGGTAACTGGGACGAAACTAACATGCACAGTGGTGGGCTTAACATCACTACAAACTCAAAGATTTGTGGGGTATTTTTTGGACTAGATCAAACAGAACTCAATTCTGAGTGTGTTTTAAGTCAGGTAAAGAAACATGTGTCAGCATGGAATGGAAGATATTTGACCCTACGAGGGAGGTCTGTCTTAATTAATACAGTTGCTTTAGCTGTCTTATGGTTTTCTGCACAGTGTACTCCGTTGCCACCTAAATGTGTCAATCAATGTTCCCAAACTGTGTTCAGATTTTTGTGGGATAACAAGCCCGAAAGTTTGAAGAGAGTTGTCGTACATAATAAAATAGGGAATGGAGGTCTAAACGTACATAACATAGAATGTAAAATAAAAGCACTTGTTACTCGTCATGTTTTAAAGATAATTCATGGAACAACAGCGGAATGGAAATACTTTGCCATCTGTTGGTTGGGTTTACCCTTAAGGCATGTTTGTCGTGAATTCTGTCGTTCCAATGTCCCACATTCTGAAAACATTCAACCTTTTTATAGACTGGCTCTGAGCGCCTGGAGAGAATTTACCACAGGTGTACAACAACCTGTAACATTATGTTCAAACAGGTGTCAGCCTTCAGAAATGTGACGTAGTATAAATGTTATAATAGTTCAGCTTGTTGTTCTAGTGGTATGATTCTCGCTTCGGGTGCGGGAGGTCTCGGTTTGAATTCCCGGACAAGCCTCTAAAGTTTTGTATTGCTGAATTTAATTTACCAAAGGTCTTGCGTATTGTCACTTTTCATACATTTAAGATCGGGTTTTATTGCTTTTGGGTGACGAAACTGCTCTTGGGGGATGTAAATTGTAATTGTTAGTGTTTTAACATTGCACAAGCGCCAGCTTGGCATTCAGATCAGTTTTTGCGATCATTTCTGTATTACTGACTTTGTCCACTTCAGGAAAGAATGTGTCATTTCCTTGATGGTTACATCCTAAAGCGACAATTGGTTGGGAAATTTTACATATCCCATGCAAATTTGTCGAGATAGCACCACGAAAACTTATAGTTTATGTGTACTGTTAGCAAACAAAGTTGTACTGCTCTTATTTCAAAACGTTTCACCAGGAATCTGTTTAAGATAGGTTTCTGTTCGTGAGAAAAAATAACCGAGGAGACGTATTGGTCTAGTGGTATTATTCTCGCTTTAGGTTAGAGAGGTCATGTTTTTAATTCCCGTTCAAGGTATTTCTTTACTTTGATGTTGAAATAACATTTTACGACGTTTTTTCTTGATAAACCTAAAGCCATATTTCACTTGTGAATCATAAAATATGAGCTTAGGTTTGTCCAGTGTGTTTCTCGTTTAGGCGTCGTTATTTTCCCGCTTTGATTGTATGTACGACTGTACGATTGGAATTGCCTTTGGGCAGTTTAAAGTCGCCTCCGGGTGACGAAACTCTTTCTTTCAAATGATGATAACATGCTTAAGTGGCAAAAGGCCATAAACGTTAAGACATGGAAATCGAACAGTTTTGTGTTTTTTATTCGAATTATAACGACGAGTAGATGCAAGTAGAGGGCCAGTTCAAAAGATTCTTGTACGTTTTAGCAAGCTGCAAAATAAACGTAGAGGAACTTATAGTGTGTTAATTATAAACAATAGTAGAGGAATTTTATCGTGCATGATCGACGTTTAATTTGGGTGTGGCAGTATTTTCCAATCAGCACCCTAGCAATTGTCAGTTTGGAGGCAATCCTTGGACCCAGCTGCACCAACTGCGCATATGTAACCAATGAAAACGTACAGGGAATACAAACTGGGATTGACAGCTCGTCAGAAGACATGGCGCTTGTACGCACCGTGGAGAGCAGAAGAGAATTTTTCAGCGTGGCGGGCACCCAATGAGAAGTAGACATTTTTGAAGGGAGGTGGCATTTGATTTACTCAAAAATACAAGGTAAGGATCTAGTCCAACACATAGACAACAGATTGGTTTCAGATTGCTGTGAAAAATATAAAACCCTCGTAAGTGTCAAAATTTATAAAACATCGTATTTCACGGACTGTTTTGGAACTTTTTTTAAATGCCTTTATCAAGCTTGAAAAGCCTTCTCGCATGACAGCTTGAAAAGCCTTCTCGCAGGACAGCTGGAAAAGCCTCCTTACAGGACAGCTTTTTAAAATCCATGTATGCCGACTTTAACACAGATCTCCGTCACTTGTGATGACTTGCTTGTGTAACGAAACGTGCACACTGCCAGACGACCTCAAAATGAGGAAAATGATCCAATTGGGTTTGATGAGAAAACTGCAGACGTTGGGAAAGCCATCCTGCGCATGATACAACTTTCACTTCCGTCCTCTGACGAGGTTGTCACAGCTTTGTCGACTTGCACAACAGCGCAGTCAATCTTCAGTAGAGTGACGTAAAGTAGATGCTTAGGGTGCAAGTGCCCGGGTTCAATTCCCGGACAAACCCTCAGACTTTGTTTTGCTATTTTTTTCAACCGAAGATGTCGCGTTTTGTCACTTTTCATAAACATAAGATGGGGTTCTTACCTTTTGGGTGACGAAACTGTTTTTGGGAGACATTAGTTGTAATGTTTAATGGTTAACATTGCCCAAAGGCCAGCTTCTACTTCAGATCAGCTCTTACGTCCATTTCTATGTAACTGAATTTGTCCAATAAAGAGCTTTGTTTCAGGAAAGAATATTTCATTTAAGGAAAGAATATTTTGTTTCCTTTATGATTAAATCCTACGGCGACAAATCGGTTGCATAATTTTAGAAATTGCAAATTTGTCGAGATAGCACAACGAAAACTTGTAGTTTATGTGGCCAGTTTTTGAAATGCTTGTCAAGGTTGAAAAGCCATCTCACAGAACAGGCTTTTAAAGTCCATTTATGCTGACTTTGAGACAGATCTCCGTCACTTGTAATGACCTGCTTATGTAACAAAATGTATGCACCTCTAGTCGACTTTAAAATGAAGAAGATAATCCCCTTGGATTTTATAAGAAAACTGAAGACGTTGGGAAAACCTTCCTGCACAAGATACGTCTTTGACTTGTGTGAAGATCCGCGTACACAGTTTTGTCAAACTTCAGAAAAATGACGTAATGCACTAGTTATAGCCAGGGCGGCCACCATTATGGTGGGTGGAAACCGGTCAGCGCCCGGGAGAAACCCACGACCAAGCGCTGCCAGATCCTATCTAAGGTAAGTTTCAGCATTGGTGAAACGTTATGGTTCAGCCTCTCTTAACCTTGCGTCACACTGGGCCCCTGACAAATTTCCAGATGACACTATCGCGGCTGCTTTGAAACCGTTCGGAGAATATTTATAGATTTAGATATCACAAGACACGTTCCGTTTCTGGCTTTATTAATTTTGGTGAGGTGTTACATATAATGTTCACGTACTCTGGTCAGACATATGAGTGCCGGAAGGGTGGCCAAAAGAACCACAAGACAGAGGATTGTAAAGCTACATGGTGCAACAACTGTGGTGGCTCTTTCCCTCACGATGACACGCACACCGAGAATAACTGCCCTGGGGCTTGTCGTTCGTGCGGTTCTGTGGCTCACAATGTTAATCAATGCTGTGCCCGCGTTTCGTCGTATGTGGCAAGAGTTAAGGGCGTCCTACAGAGATCACCATGTCGTCAAAGTATCTGATGGCGAAGACGAAATCGTAGACGGCGATGGCTTTATTGACGTCGATGACCTCGACACTACGTCGCATGGCGTTGAACTTGCGAAACTTGAATCCATGAGCGAGAAGAAAAGACAGAGGATGAAAAGGAAGAAGCAGGCGACGTTAACTTCGTGTCTAATGACGTCACGACCGATGAAACTGAGACGGCTGTTCTTTACCCTCAAAGTATGTGGGATGTGCAAGTGGAAGTACATGGCTTAAGTTCTCTGGGGCCATTACGACAGAAGGAAGCCAAGTTGGAAGCATCACTAACTACAGAAGATGGTAGTGAAACCAATGTTCCGAATACATCTTCGTCAGATGATGTTCTTGATGGCGATTCGGAGGTGTTGGAATGACACCGACTCCATCACAGTGCAGTGATTTCATGTTGAGGGAATGCAGAAAGCGGAAATCAGCCGCCCCTCCTCGTGATAGAAGGCGGCGAGGAAAAGATTAATTAGACATAATTAATCAAGGTACTTCAGTGTTCCAGTTCAACTCAGAACAATGGGTATGTATGGTTTATTTTTTCTACTTTCTATAATGGCTGCTCAAGATTATAATTGGTTTTGGTGCCTTACATGTTAATGGTGTACGTGATGTGTATAAGCAGGGGCAAGTAAAAAAGTTTGTTTTTGATGACATAGATGTTATATTTGTTTAAAAAACTCATTTTGCTAATTACAATGATGCTAAAGGTTTGAATATCCCTGGGGGTTCAAGGTGGGCTTACGGGACTAATAAGAGTTGTTTGGTGGGTATTATAGTCCGGTATTCTGTAGATTGCGTAATATTCAAGGTAATTAGATGCCCGTATTTCCATTATTTAGTAATGAAGGTGGAATTGAATAGCACAGCAATAGATCTTGTTTGCGCTTACGCCCCTACTGTTGCAAGGGATAAGAAGGAGTTTATTACCAGCGTAGACGCACTTATAGGCGGTAGTACACTATAGTATTAGGAATGGATATCAGCTGTGTTGAAAACAATGTACTGGGTAAATTTAGTGGCAACGAGAATTCCAGGAATGGCGGGTTTCATGAAATGAATGAATTAGAAAAGGATTTTGCGATATTTTTAGGGAACTTAACCCAACAACAGATGTTACTTCTTGTCGAGGGGTATAATTGGCAGTAGACTTGATAGGTTTTTATTTGACAACTACAGTTAAAAACTACGTGATATCATCTGACATTTTCCATGTCCCATTTCCCAGTCACTCGTGTGTGTATTTTAATGTATGTTTTAAGGACTGCTTTACATGGCGCCCTTTCTATTGGAAATGTAATGTCTCCATTTTTACAGACAGTGCCTTAGACATTAAAGTTTAAAATATGTTTGATAATTTATATCATAATTAAGTTCATTTAAAGGATGCCAGTTTAACTGACAGTTGGGAACAATTTAAAGCTGACTGTAACGATATTAGCCGAACACCTTGCAGCATTTTCTCGGCACAGGAAAAAAGACAGATTAGCTGAGTGGGAAAAGGAATCAAATGCTTTGAAGTAGGATCCAATTTCAAATTCTGAAAAAGTTAACGATGTAAAGAAAACAATGAATGCCATACATAAGACAGATCGGGACGGGCAGTCATAAGAGCTAAGGCCGTGTACTCTTCTTTTTTTCTTTTTTCCCTGACAATTTAGACAATATTAAAAACTGGAGACCAATAAGCCTGTTAAATGATCAAAGTGAGAAACCAACTAGATATTTTATTAGGCGTGAGATGTGAAGACCGAAAACGAGGTGATGAAAGGTATTAAACGTCATGAAGACGGGACTGTTCTTCACTCTTGTCAAACAGAGATTGATTCCGCATTCGATTTTATTATAATGTTCTCTACGCGAATTAATTGACTAATACTGATTGTTAGGATGATTTTCTAGCAGGCCTACCGAAATTATCAAACGATTTAAAAGATTTTGTTGACGGAAGATGAATTGATTTTTTTGCGGTGAAAAATATGTGCAAATATCGTTCTCCGGTGGGGATGGTCTTCCGGTATGTCCGATTTTGGCCCATTTTAGGCAAATTGTATACTCACGTTGTTAATTGTTGTTTTCGCTTTGGTGCGCTTACGTCATCTCAGACATGTGGTTTAATTACTCTTCTTTGTAAGGACCCTGGCAATTAGACAATATTAGAAACTGGGGACCAATAAGCCTGTTAAATGCTGATTACAAAATTTTGTCCTTATGTAATCGGCTGAAATCTGTCATCTCTACAGTTGTTAAGCAAAACCAAAATTGTGGTCTCCTAAGCAGGAATATATTTGTCACTTTACACTTGCTTAGAAATACGTATGATTATGTCGAACAAAAACACCATAAGACATTTTTTATCAATTTAGACCAGGAAAAAGCCTTCGGCCGAGTTGATTGGTCGTTTAGAAGTGTTTAGAAAAGTACAATTTTGATCCAGAGTTCTGTTGATGGGTCAAAATATTATTCATGGATATATCTTATTGAGTTATTGTAAATGGCCACTTGTCTTATTCCTCCAGTTCATTTTGAGGCGTCCACGAGGGCTGTGTCCTTTCGTCGCTATCTTATTTATTGTCACTGGAGTCATTTTAGCTGCTGTTCGAAAGAATAGTTCAATTAAGGGTGAAGGTATGCCTGGAACTGACAATGAGGCCAAGGCGTGTGCTTTTGTGGACGATTCAACTGTCATTGTTTCCGAAGAGAGCTCTGTTGAGCATGTTGTACATACAGCAGAAATGTACGGTGGAGCTTAAGGGACCAAACTGAATCTGTCCAAAAACGCTGCACTGGCCATAGGCAAATAGAACACTGTAAATGTTCTTGACATTGGCCTCAAGACAGCTAAAATGCCGAGATTTGTGGTGTGTACTTTGGCCCTGACGCCACAGTATTGAACTATGATGGCATTCTCACAAAAGTTTTAAAAAATGTTTCTTCTTGCACAGGAAGGTTTCTAACGCTCAGGGGGAGGTCTGTGTTGGTTAATTCAGTAGACTTAACAGTTTTGTGGTTTATTGCCCAGTGTGTGGTTTATTGCCCAGTGTGTTTATTTACCCACTAAACACATTTCTCAATGTCCGAATGCTGTTCACGGATGTTTTTTATGGAATAACAAACCGGAGTCATTGAAGAGAACTGTTATTTGCAATACATTTGCCGCTGGGTGGCCTTAATGCGCAAAATATTTATTTCTGGTAATAAGTATTTGGTATAAAACACATTTTGAAACTGCTACGCAGGCAATGTGCTGATTGGACATATTTTGCCATTTACTGGATTGGAGTGTCACTTAGAAACTTTAAACCAGAATTTGGAAAACCTAATGTTCCGCACTCTGAAGATGTACCTCAGTTTTATAAGTTCGCCCTCGATGCTTGAAGGGAATTTTATACAGGTTAGAAGTTACCCACTATGATTTACCCCAGCAAGGCTGTTTATGTTGTTATGTTGTTACTTAAGAAAGTCATTGAAGCTTCAAGTTGTTATGAATCGGCCGCAGTTAAACTGGCCAGTCATACTGAAGAGTGTTTTTAACAAATTTCTAGACCATAACTTAATAAATTTGTTTAAAGTTAGTTCATGGCATCTTGCCTGTTAAAAAATAGCGTTTGCGTCGTAACATAGTCACTGATGACGCTTGTGTGTTTTGTCAATGCTGGGAAACACAAACTCTATTTTTTTTTATGGAATGTCATATGATTTAGTATGTCACTAATGAGTTTCTTGGAGTGTTTATGAAATATGCCATTTGTTTTACTTTCCTTTAATGAAAAACATCTCAAGTTTATCCACAAGTTACTAGTTTTTGAGAAAGTGAGAATGTAATAAGTGTCATACAATTTTTACTCTGGTGTGCTAGAAATGACATTGTCTTTGAACGGAAGAAAAGAGATGCGACTTATTTTGTTGATTTTGTTGGCATCAATCCAAGGAGTTTCAAAGAAATATGGTGTACAAACAATGTACTCTGTAAAGTTGTAAACCGTAAACTTATTTATTTCCTTTGGGAGCTTCCTTAAGAACTGGCAAATTATCAATGAAATAATAAGCAGTAATTGTCACTGTGATGCATTTTTCTGAAAATCACGGTTACAAAATACGTGACTAGGTAGTCACAGTACATCCCGCCTGGTTTTTAAATTTTGAGATTTTCTTGGATGTCCAAAAAAATTGCCAGCTTCTTCTCAAAATTTTGAACTTGACAGCTGTTTCCCGATCAGCTGAAGTGAACAATTGCCGGAGTATAACGGCTTACAGGAACAGCAATGTAACAGTTGACGTGAACAATTGCCGGAGTATAACGGCTTACAGGAACAGCAATATAACAGTTGAAGTGAACAATTGCCGGAGTATAACGGCTTACAGGAACAGCAATGTTTTCACTGGCCTGTAGAAATGTGCATTGATAAGTAAGTTGTATCTCTTAAGAATACCTTATGTGACTTATTGCTATGAAGGCATGAAATAATTTGTTTTTCTTGCCAAAGAATAGGAGAGTGTAGTGTGGAATGCTCATTTAAAATTAGAACAGGTAGAAATTTATCTTGCCAAGGTATGACAAACAATTTGTTTCCGGAGTTATGCAATTATTTGCATCATCTGGCGGCTATAGGCAGACGTGTTTGTAATCAATGGTTCAACGGAATTTTAAGCAGACACCACTGGACTTTTAAAGAAATGCAACATGACTTGATTATGTCAGAAGTCATGAATTTTTGTAAACACTGGTGGTAAGGACTTCATTTTGCGAACTTTGCAACCTAGTTTCGAATCCTGTACACAGCCAATGAAATGTTGTTTTGATTGTTTTTATGGATCCGTTGTTGACGATGTGATGCCCGTTTTTATTCCAAACACGTGACGAGGTAGTGAAAGTACTTCCCTTTGTTTTTTTAAGTCTGAGATTTTGTTAGATGTCAAGAAAAAATTCCCATTTTGTTTTCTCAAAATTTTAAACTTGACAGGTGTTTTTCGAACAGTCGAAGTGAGCAATCACTAGACTATAACGGCTGATCGAGCTTACAGGAACATTTCTCTTCAAATAACAATGCTGAAACAAAACAGCAAGTCGTCATTATCCCATTTCCAAAGAAAAACGTACTCGTACTGATAAATTGAATTAATATGGTTAGTACAGATAACCTATTACTTGCTCGTGTCATGGTTTTCACATGCTCGTGTCATCTTTCTTTCACAAAAATATCACATGAGTTTTTCGTAAAGAAAACAACAACTTTGGAGCTGAATATATCAATGCGCACTAAAGTAGCTTCTGTGGAGACCCACAACAGTGACCTTAAAACACTGAGCAACATTCGATCTCATTCCAGCACACTGCACTTTACACCATACAGAGCATTAACATGATTAAACCGTAACGCCAGGCGAATCCCGGGTCAGTTTGATAACGTGACAGTGGTTTAATTTAAAAGTTCACATTTACAAGCTCCATTGCGCGACACGCCTGTGTGTGACGAAATATAACACATCTGATATTTTGTTTGACAAATATATAAAAGTTCAGAGTTCTTTCGTGAGGAACGTGGAATAATGAAGATGTTGACTGGTTTCGGAGCTGGCTGAGTCACAATTTTTTGCTCACTTGGTTGTCCCAGCTGTGGATCCTGTGAATGATGACGCATTTCTCCAGCTGAGATTCAGGTATGCATTGAAAAGTTTTCGCAGCTATTCAGACTGTAAGGTCGTAGACTTTTATTTTACTTGGCTAATGTAAGGTTTTAGATTTGATCAAGCGTAACTTTTAAGCTACAGATCGTTTTGGCTGCCGTTTAAAAAAAAATGAGACTTTTGGTACTTTAATACCAACAGTTCCTTTAGAGATTCACAAAAAATTTGGAAGTTTGTGTTTATGTTCATTTAAGGAATTATTCCACATGTTAAGACCAAGTCTGACTTAAGTCCAAGACAGCTTCGTGATCCGGAATCCAGGAGGTATTGTGGGTAATTTTCGCCTTTTCTGTCCCAATACCCTGACCGCATTGATATAAGCAATATACATGTATTTTGTATATGCTATTATACACACTACTAAAACAAAATATTTTGTAAGTTAAAGTTGGAAAATATTTTAATAACTTGATACAAAAAGAAGTGGATAATTCAAAGCGTAAATTACAGCTTGTTCTCAAAACTGGATAACGTCTTGATGTATATTCTTATACGGCAGTTTCAGAAGTAACAAATTCACAAATGCCTGTCAAATATGGCGTTCTTAACATTGTGCAATGAATACGTGTAGTCTATATATACACAGCATCAGAATGGAGAATGAAACCGAGAATGACGCCAAGATCACCAAATCTTTGGAGAACCCCGCTGGCCCGAAAGCAATTGAAGTGAAGACCGCACCTGTCAGCCATATTGTTTACAAAGTAGCAGACATTCCCTCGTTTCCAGCCACTCTAGTGTTTGCATTACAGGTAACACTGCAAAACACACGTGGGATCATCTTTTTATTTATTTATATGATTTGCGTTTAAAGCCGTACTCAAGAATATGTCACTTGTACAACGGCCAGCATTATGGTGGGAGGAAACCGGGCACAGCCTTCCCACGTACGGCCCGGAGAGGAAGTCATCACGAGGTGTACTTGAACTCACAGAGACCGCATTGATGAGAGGCACCTGGGTCATTGCGCGCTGGCACGCTGCCCACGTCGGCAACGGATACCCCCGCCTTAGATTATATGTACCATCCTAACGCTAACACTTTAGATGGAAAACTTTCTGATTTTATGTCTCCATGATCCCCCCCCCCAAAAAAAACTTTTCTCGTCTTTGTCTTGAAAAGTCACACAGAATAAGTACCCATGAATAATTATCCAGTAGGTTACGAAAAATACATATCGTAGTCATTAGACAATCTACTGTACAACAATACGGGAGTTTCCAGTTCAAAATTTTTTTGTTGTTGAAGATAAAAACAATCCTCCTGTATCATATGATTCGTGAAAAATATTAGGCAATCTTTTTTGACATTAATTTACCGATCATTTGTCTAACCGTGTTTCAGAGGCAAAAATCACAGTTTTTTTCTTTCCTTTAGAAACGTCTCAAGTTCACAAACGTTTAACTCTTCAATTTTCTCCATCGTTTGTCTGCTCTAAATATCTTTTTTGCGAATTTTTTGCAAACGCCCATGTTATATTAAATGTAATCCCGCAATTGTTGCTGAACATTTTTGACAGATAACATAATACGCTAGGGCTTTTTCTACCTTTAACGATAACAGAGTTCGAAATCGAAACCCACCTATTGTATTATTATGTCCTACTGCATGTATTGTACTACTCCAATGCTGTATAATAGTTCATTTTAGTCGGTTAACTTCCCCAATGTCAGTCGAAAAAGAATATTTTCCTTGATGCATCTTGTTTTGACCTTCAGGTCGCATTACAAGTTGTCTCCGGTGCTGTCACAAACTCGATCTTGCTATCAGACGCCATTTGTGGTACAAGCCACGTGACAGCCAAGCTGATGAGCACCAACATGTTCATGTGTGGCCTGACTACATTCATACAGGCTGTGATTGGTGTGAGGTAAGAGTAACAGGTGCTTCTGTTCAATTTATTTATTTATTTATTTGATTGGTGTTTTACGCCGTACTCAAAAATATTTCACTTATACGACGGCAGCCAGCATTATGGTGGGAGGAAACCGGGCAGACGTTGGGAGAAACCATTTGACCATCCGCAGGGTGCTGGGAGACTTTCCCATGTATGGCCGGGGAGGAAGCCAGCAAGAGCTGGACTTGAACTCACAGCGACCGCATTGGTGAGAGGCTCCTGAGTCTGTTCAATTTAGTTCTGTAGGAAAGATTTAAAGGCAAAGGAACCACTAACGTCAAGTATATGTCAGATGAAAGACAATCGACGGTTGTCTACAAATATAGTTATTATTTTTTTGAAATGTTTCCAACCCACTAAAAGCAGTTGAAACTTTGGATTCCACGGTGGTCTTTTCTGACCATAATGGGACCAGTGACGTCACATCAACTATTTACCACTTAACACACAGAAGTTGCCAGATTTCATCATTCTAAATGCATATACATATAGATCTATGAATATATTTGCAGAGTGGACCTTGAAAAGAGTTATTTCAAGCAAAAATATGAATGTGACGCCACTGATACCCTCTGGGTCACTACAGATAATTTGATGTTTTTTAAACTTTTTTTTACTCTTATGGATAAATTCTAAGAACATAAATCAAACTATTCCCCCGAACCATTTTTAAATGGTCTTTAATCTGACATATACTTTATTTTAGTATTTTCTTTGTCTTTAAATCTTTAGCATTCAAATAGATCTAACGATGATCCGTGATACTTCAATGGTCGAGATCTAACTACAACAAATATTTGTGGTGACTGAACGAACCAAACCTTTGAAATACGCGATGCAAAATCACCATGAAACTTACAATAGTTTGTCTTAAGGGGAGAAAGGAATGGTCCAGGGAAATGAATTAAAACAGTATTGAAGTCGTGTACCATTCTAGTTCATAAGTTGTTATTCAAAATACGTAACTCAGGTGGTCTTTGACTGCAGCTGTTCATATATCCAACGTGGCGATCTTGCTCAACACTTTAGATATACATCCGCTACATGTGGGTTAAGCAGAATTAGACACAAAAACGAAACAGTGTGTCAGAGATTACGGACACTGTCCGTACTTATCTACGAGAAAACTAAGTTCATTGCAATATTTAAGAAACTTGGGATGAAGATGTTCGATGGAATATCCTCGACACACTGGTTGTTGCAGAGATAACTTGTGACGTTGATTGCTATAGTCACACAACACGCAACATCCAACAAGTGTTACAAGGCTAGGTAGGTACATGTCGTATACAGGACCGTTCGGTATATATTGCTCCCTCTTAAATCACATCACCGAAATTGGTAGGTACAGCCTGCATATATTTTACAAACATCAGCATCACCTTGATATTGTCATTAACTGTTCCACATATCGTTCTTAAAGATTTATGCATTTTGTTTTATTTATTTGATTGATGTTTATCCCGTGCTCAAGAATATTTCATATATACAACGGCGACCAACATTAAGCAAACAGTTCTTAAACACGACTAACTTCTTTTTTCTCACGAGTCATCCTGAAAAGAGTGCCGGTTTCCTCCCACCATAATGTTGGCCGCGGTCGTATAAGTGAGCTATCATTGAGTACGGCGTAAAACACCAACCAAATAAATAAATAAATAAGCCAATAAATAAATAAATAAATAAATAATAATAATAATAATAATGCTCTTTATTTCATATCGATGGCCTTAGTAGGTGTAGCACCTATTGTCACAAGGGTCGATTGCAAGTAACCAGCGATAACAATAGATACAGGCTATACATATATGGCAAA
Source organism: Liolophura sinensis (assembly GCF_032854445.1). Classification (NCBI taxonomy): domain Eukaryota; kingdom Metazoa; phylum Mollusca; class Polyplacophora; order Chitonida; family Chitonidae; genus Liolophura; species Liolophura sinensis. The sequence continues at coordinate 19,218,403 of NC_088306.1, forward strand.
TTATTTTGAAAAGCATGCAATAATAAAAATGTATACAGGCCTTAACAAGACTTGAAAAATACGTTAAAATTTTACATACTTGGCAGTCGTGGAGATAAAACGCCTCTGAATTCATTAAAATAAAATTCGTGACAAGATCGTTTTAAAGATTCCAGACTAATTCATTGTAAAACATTGGCCCTGAGATTCTAAAAAAAAACGTTTTAAAATTTCCTTTCGTGAGAATGGTATATTCAAAGTCTGCTGAGAATGTGATCTTAGATTACTAGCTGGTTCGCACACAGAGAAGACTAGAGATATAAAGAGGTGCTTGACCACGTACACTCTTAAAGACTAAAACAACAAGATTAAATTTATATCGATAAAAAGTGGATACCACTTCAATGCTACGAACATATCATGAGACGAATTCTGGCATCGTAACCCAAAATAAGGCGCATAGATCTTTTTCGCGATGCATCTAGTCTTGACAAATCTGATTTACTACTGTTGCCCCAAACAGAAATACAGTAATCCAAGTATGGTTGGACAAAACTATGGTAAAATTGTTTTCGAGCCGTTAAGGGTAAAATTTTCTTTACTTGGACTGAAATTGCAAACTTCGAGGATTTACATTCATGTTAATTGGGGGCTAGAAGTGGCTAAAAGTTGCCTCAGTACGATTCAGGAATGAAACACCGCACATGCTGATTAAAATAAATGAAATGGGTTTTAAAAGTTTGGTGGTAACGGGATCTTGTCAGCGGGCTTTCGTAACCTTGAGGCAACCTGCTAATGTGCGATTTGTAGCTATGGACAGGGTAAATATTATCGTCTTTGTAATGAATATATATTCTTTTGTGTTTTCAGACTCCCGATTTTCCAAACACCTAGTATTTACTACGTGGTTCCTATAATCTCCAGAGCGGACCTACCAGACTGGGCATGCACCAACCAAGATTATGGTAATGACTAGGGCAAGAAATGCTGCAGTGGAGATCTACCAATCTTCATTCAAGGGGCGTTATTCGTTTTATTAATTCTAACAGTTCTAAGATTTCTTTCCTTCCTCGCTAGATGCATAATAATCGCTGTGATAACAATTTTATTTATTTATTTCACTGGTATAAACCTAAAAATTGTAGGTCGATGTAGTTATAGTAGACTATATAAGATATATAGTTAAAAAGACAAATCTTGACCACAATTTTCTGGCCAACCTAGTACATTTATTAAGATTCTCAACACCCTCGTAACTTTGATTATGTTTAATCTTTTATTTTATTGACGTTTTGTGTAATGCTTATACATACACGGTTGGATAAATTCTAAGAAAATAAATCAAACTATTTTCCTGGACAGTTTTTCATGGTCTTTCATCTGGCATATACTTCGTCTTAGTATTTTCTTGACTTTAAGTGCTCAGTATTCAAATAAATCTACTGCTTGATCCCTGGCACCACAATGATCGAGATCTAACCAGAATACATGTATGTGATCACCGAAGGAACCATTCCTTTCCTGAGATAGGCGATACAGATTCACCCTAAAACTTACAGTACTTCACAGTTTGTCCTTTGAGAGATCAGAATGATCTAAGCGAATGAATTAAATCAGTATTCAAACCGTGTACCGTGCTAGTTTATCAGTTGTAGATAAGAATATTTCTTTGACTAGTGGTCATAAATGAGAGGAAATTGGCCAGGACTGGGGGGAAAAAATTGCGACCAATCGTCACGTGCTTAGCAAACGTTTTGATTGCGAACAAGTGACCTCTTTGGTCAAGTCATCGTCATAGTCATCTTCAGTACCAGCCATTTAGAAAGCTTTTCCCACTTTCATCTATCCAGTATCGTCCTCAAACCAAACGATGTCAGCGTTCAATGGAACTACTTTGTCCCCTCCTGAAACTGGAGACGACATTTGGAGAGGAAGGCTTCTTGAGGCAAGTGATATCTGCTGAATACGAAAAGCGCTAATACAGCTTTATTGTATTGTCAACTGTTAAAATCCTACTGTTAGCGAAGTAGTATTTCCATGACTTTTTACGTCAGTAACGCTTCATATTTTAATCCTGTGAGGTGGCGCTAGTGTGAAGCTTGACTTCAAGCTATTCTTACGTCAAAAGTAGATTGTAGCGTAACGTGTACACCGTTACAATGTATCATTTTCAGCAGTAACCTAATACTGTCTTCATTGTGACGTCATCATGCTGACGTCAATAAAACGACGTCAAGGTGCCTGGCGTTTGGTGTAATGAGTATTTCATTAAGCTTAAAATACTCAACGGTTAACTAACCAGCCAAGGTAAAAAAAAAGAAGTCTTGTGTGTTTTGACAGATCTGCGGTGTCCTGATGATAGTGTCAATCCTCCACGCCCTGATCGGAGCCACGGGTTTGGGTGGACAGATTGCTAAGGTGATTGGCCCCTTGACCATCGCTCCTGCTGTGGTTGTGATGATCCTCAAGTTTTTGGACACAATCCTCAAACTGGTTTTTATCCATCTGGGAGTCGCAGTACTGTAAGTAAGACGTAGTTCTTAGACTACACTAAATATTTTTCAAGGAGAAAAACGGTTGTTTGAAAACTCTCTTTGTGTCTAAGGATGTCTTCTGTAAGAAGAATAACTCAAATGGAAACCATGTTGATATCAGCAGGCTTTTTTTTACTCATTTGATTGGAGATAAACACCAGTGTCAAGAAATGTTCAAGAATATGACGTCTCTTGGGTTTGTGGGGCCAAGTAGTCACGCCAGTCGAAAGTAAACAACGTCCCTCCGCTAGGTATCACGGGATGATTCCACAAAGGCGATTCTGACTTAAGTCCAAATTTTAAAACTCCATAAGATGCTAGCTTTTTTTACTTGAAGTTGAAAATAATATGGACACATTTGTCTAAAGATAACATTGATAAAGTGGACAAAACTGTAATTTCTAAAGCCACGAAAATAAGCTCTATGGTCATATTTCAAATTTTGACTGAAATAAGAAATGGCTTTATCGGCCCCAAAAAACTTCTGATTTAACGCGACAAATGCCATGTCACAGGTATGATAACTATGCTGAATTATGACAGAAACAGCTATTGTGCCTAAGGATTTTTGTTGTTAAATTAAAATTTGAAGATAAAATTTGAGTTAAAGTCTAAAATTTGATATCAAGTAAAAACATTTCACCCCGCAAAATGTCATAATATATTGCCTGCAATATGCATATATTTAGTTTTCGTCAGAAAAATTTTTTCCACATATACGATATGTCGGTGAGTATTATGGGTGGAGGGAACAAGTGCCAGGGATAAATCCATCGGCCGTGGGCAAGTTACTGACGAAAGTTCCTCCATGTGACGTAAAGATATACACAACTGCTTTTTTAATGAATGTCAGATGATATTGTCATGCAAGCAATGAACGCAGAGTAATCTACAAATGGGGTACTGTCAGATTTTCTTCTCACAAAACGTGGCGCTAATGTACCATCGGAAGTGCGCATCACAAGTCTTTTGTTGTGCGACGCAAAACATGTTTCTTTCTGCGGTTTCATCTGTGACGTATTTGGTCTACCTTCTGTGACGTCGCGCTGTTGACTCTGCAGTGGACCACTTCGGATTTCTGCCGGTATACCATTCCTCGTCCATTGCCAAATTTGAACCAAGAGGCTGAATAACTAACATGCATCTGTAACCACCACACCACGGCCCGTTACCCAACAGCCGTGACGTTTCATTGGAAACAATTCATTTCATATACACATTATACTCGCTAATTCTTTGAATGCCTAATTCTTAAGGGCATAAACTGGGGCTTTAGGCAACTTTACCATGTTTGTGTCCGATCTATCACAGCACTCTGGCTACACTGCTCATCCTCACCACGTACATGGCCAATGTACTCGTTCCCATACCCTACTGGACGAGAAGTCATGGCTGGAAAATGACCAAGTCAAAATTCCTCAGAACTTACGCCGTGAGTTATCCCCCTTTTTACCCGGACGTTTTTAGATAAATAACTAGTGCATTCGGTAGAAAATCTTTCATTTTCATTATGGTTGTATCTGCATCTTGTTAAGCTTTTTTCTTTACCAAATTTAACCTTAACTCTCAATATGCCCCTTTCAAACAAATAGCAATTCTGTCAATGCAGTGGTTAGTATAAATACTTTCCCCCTTAGGTTAATCTACGTAAGTCTTCATGCTTCTTTAGTAGATGTCGTTTAAAGGGACATATTGCCGACGGCAAAAAGGGTTGTGTTTATTCTTAAAGTGATCTACACTTAGATAAGCCTTCCAGATGACTACTGACAAATATCTGATCTGGAGAATCAAATGTCCAGTTTTATCCGGGATTTCCCTCCGATCTATCCACTCGCTGAAGTTGCTATATTCAGAAACATGGTAGAGGACTGACTTATTTGACCGATTTATCTCCCCTTGTGGCGCCACCTAGTTTGCACCCGATGGGAGGCGTTTGATTAATTTCAAATGTCAGACACGGGATTTTGTAGTGATCATACAACCTAACATGCAACTTGCTCTATCTTCTACATGTAACTTCAGTTCTGCCGTGCAGGTCGTTGGACATTACTTATATTTTGTAATAAATAGTCTACAGAACGTTATATCATATTTCAGCCTGCCACTGATATGTGTTCGATTCACCTATGAACGTTGCATTGTGGTAACCTCTGTGCTGCCTCATTTGCATGTTACCTCTTCGGGTGGACAGTTCATGGATTTTCCTTTCTAATTCTGTTAATTGAAAATTTTTGAGACATATTTTATCTTAGGCCATTCAGTTTAAGTTGAAATGTAACTCATTTTGGTATTTATTTTAACCAACCCAAGACGGCTTTCTTTCTGCAATGTGCCCCTTTTAAGATCGAGTTTGTAAAATTTAATAAACTGGTCTTTTCTAAGAAGGTGTACGAAGAATCCGTCTCTTATTGATGTGGGTTAATCACTGTTCCTGTTCTAGTCAATGGGGCAGCTAAAAAGAAATAAAAAGATTAAGAATTAAATAATTTGAAAGAAATCCCTTTTCTTTCGTGACATCTCTCTTTTAATCTCTACTTTCTTCAGGTATTAATCAGCATCGCTTTGGGTTGGCTTCTCTGTCACATCCTGACCGTGACCGGAGCGTTGCCGGACGACCCGGACAGTTTGCAGTACAACGCCCGGACGGACAATAAGGGAGATACGGTGGAACTGGCAAAGTGGTTCTATTTTCCTTACCCAGGTAAATTACATTTATAACTATTTGTAGTTCACGAATTACTTCCACAAAAATTGCTATGTAGCAAAAACAAAAGAGTCGTAAGTCAGGGTCACATTTTATTTATTTATTTTTTTTATTTGATTGGTGTTTTACGCCCTACTCAAGAAACTTTCACTTATGTATACCAGCTTTATGGTTGAAAAACGGGCATTGATGGGAAACCGACGACCACCCGCAGGTTGAGTTACCTTTTAACTCAACCTTTTATATCTCTTGCGATTTGTATGAACTCAAGAGAGGAACAGAGGTTCCGATCCTAGATTCGGATCCACACTAATTCAGATATTCAAAATGTAATGGATTGTGCCCAGTCCAAGCTGTTCAAGAAAGTTTCATCCCGAAAGTTATCTTTGGTAAACATGTTGCTAGAAGGCTTGCCGAGAGTACAAAGTGAGGATGAGAGTTCCGTGGCAAAGGTGAGAGTTTTGTGGTAAGGGTAAGGGTTTTGTGGTAAGGTTGAGATTTCTGTTTTAAGGGTGAGATTTCTGTTGTAAGGGTGAGATTTTTGTGGTAAGGGTGAGATTTCTATGGTAAGATTGAGAGTTTTGTGGATAGAGTGATAGTTATGTGGTAAGGGTGAAAGGTCTGTGATATGGGTGAGAATTCTGTGGTAGGAGTGAAAGTTCTGTGGTAAGGGTGTGAGTTGTGTGGTAAGGGTGTGAGTTATGTGGTAAGGGTGAGAGTTATGTGGTAAGGATTAGAGCTCTGTGGTATGGGTGAGAGTTCTGTGGTAAGGGTAAGATTTCTATAGTATGGGTGAGATTTCTGTCTTAAGCTTGAGATTTCTGTGGTAAGGGTGAGATTTCTGTGGTAAGAGTAAGAGTTTTGTGGATAGAGTGATAGTTATGTGGTAAGGGTGAGAGGCCTGTGGTATTGATGAGGATTCTGTTGTAGGAGTGAAAGTTCTGTGGTAAGGGTGAGAGTTATGTAGTAAGGATTAGAGCTCTGTGGTATGGGTGAGAGTTCTGTGGTAAGGGTGAGATTTCTATAGTATGGGTGAGATTTCTGTCTTAAGGGTGTTCTGTGGTAAGGGTGAGATTTCTGTGGTAAGGGTGAGAGTTTTGTGGATAGAGTGATAGTTATGTGGTAAGGTGAGAGGCCTGTGGTATTGGTGAGGATTCTGTTGTAGGAGTGAAAGTTCTGTGGCAAGGGTGAGAGTTTTGTGGTAAGGAGCTCTGTGGTATTGGTGAGAGTTCTGTGGTAGGAGTGAAAGTTATGTGGTAAGGATTAGAGCTCTGTGGTATTGGTGAGAGTTCTGTTTTAGGAATGAGACTTCTGTGATGGGGTGAAAGTTCTGTAGAGATGAGAGTTGTGTGGTATGAGTGAGAAGTCTCACGACTATTTACTTGGACAGCACTGTACCGAAGGGCCCTGCACATGACTTGCACATATCTCGCCTTTTAGCATTTGTTAGATCCTGCGTGTTGTGTGACGATTTCAATCAACGTCACTAGTTATTACCGCAAAAATTAGTGTGTCAAGGCTATTCTGTCAATCGCCTTCACTTCAAGTTTCTTAAGGTTTACAATGAGTACAATTATCTTGTAAGTAAATACGGGCCGAGAGTTCAGAATCTTTGGCGTTCTGCTTCATGAGTGTGTCTTATTCCGCTTAACCCGGAACGAGGGAGTGTACATTCATTGTGTTGGATTAAATCGTTAAATCGTTGGATATATGAAAAGTTGCAATCAAAGTGCAACTGAGATGCATAATGACAGCTGATATTCTAGCAATCTAACATGCAGTGGTATTCAGTTTTCTAGTATGAAGAAACTGCAGTGCTTGGAGTAAAACTTATATTAGGCAAGTTACTGACGAACTTTCAGATGTGTGACGTACAGACTTGCACGTCGTATTGATGGAAGACATAGGCTTCAGTGAGCGTAGATGCAAAAACAGCCACAAAAACTTCCCTGACCACTTATTGTCACCACGGCGTAAAAGAACGTTGAGAGAGGGAGGTAATATTGGACATTACGACATTTCCACATGAAGAGAATAAAATACAATTGAAGACGTACAGCATAGAGCGTAAAATTCAGAACAGCGACGACAGTGTGATAGCTGACAAATGGTCACACGTATCCGGTGAAATACGCCCTTTTGTCAGTGTAAGGCATTCAGGGTTTCATTCTAACTTTTCATGCATAAACAGTAGCAAACTACACTCTTTCTGCGCGGTTCACGGCTGGTTTGCGTCAGTGTTATTTGCAGTTCTCTGCGGTTCACGGTTGGTTTGGGTCAGTGTTATTTTCATTTCTCTGCGGTTCACGGTTGGTTACGGTCAGTGTTATTTTCAGTTCACTGCGATTCACGGTTGGTTTGGGTCAGTGTTATTGTAGTTCTCTGCGATTAACGGTTGGTTTGGATCAGTTTTATTTGCAGATCTTTGGGGTTCACGATTGGTTTGGGTCAGCGTTATTTGTAGCTCTCTATGGTTCACGGCTAGTTTGCGTTAGTGTTATTTGCAGTTCTCTGCGGTTCACGGTTGGTTTGGGTCAGTGTTATTTGTAGTTCTCTGCGGTTCACGGCTGGTTTGGTTCAGTGTTATTTGTAGTTCTGTGCGATTAACGGTTGGTTTGGATCAGTTTTATTTGTAGTTCTTTGGGGTTCACGGTTGGTTTGGGTCAGCGTTATTTGTAGCTCTCTATGGTTCACGGCTAGTTTGCGTTAGTGTTATTTGCAGTTCTCTGCGGTTCACGGTTGGTTTGGGTCAGTGTTATTTGTAGTTCTCTGCGGTTCACGGCTGGTTTGGTTCAGTGTTATTTGTAGTTCTGTGCGATTAACGGTTGGTTAGGGTCAGTGTTATTGTAGTTCTGTGCTATTAACGGTTGCTTTGGATCAGTTTTATTTGTAGTTCTTTGGGGTTCACGGTTGGTTTGGGTCAGTTTTATTTGTAGTTCTTTGGGGTTCACGGTTGGTTTGGGTCAGCGTTATTTGTAGCTCTCTATGGTTCACGGCTAGTTTGCGTTAGTGTTATTTGCACTTCTCTGCGGTTCACGGTTGGTTTGGTTCAGTGTTATTTGTAGTTCTGTGCGATTAACGGTTGGTTTGGGTCAGTTTTATTTGTAGTTCTCTGCGGTTCATGACAGGTTTGCAGGAGGATTTTGTCCTGCCAGAACTATGTCGATGCCAGTATAAAAGACTATTGCATACAGAGAAAAGCTGGAGGGTTTTATTTATTCATTATTTATTCATAACTTTTCATATAAATGCTCAAATACTAGCAACTTACACGCCCTAGCACCCTGGGCGAAGAAGAAACTGGGTAAATAATAATAATCATCATAATCATAATAATAAAGCAATAGTTACAAATGCAATTCATAGGACGTCGCTGGTCTAGAATTACTCAAAATACTGTGTTGTTACCACACGTAATGAAACTTTGTAAAGATACCGGACCTTTCTCAAATGCAGCGGACTGTAGAAGTAACATAGAACGTGACATCTCAACCTTAAGTGCATATAAACACTAAAAACGTGTATAAAGCTCCAGCAAAATCTCTCCATTGATGTTAAGTTGTTCGACCCAACGAATACGCCATCTAAATATTATCTTTGAATTTTTTCTCCTCTTACCAGGTCAGTTCGGGGTACCTCGATTCAGCGTCGCAATATTCTTTGGATTAATCGTGGCCATGTTGAGCTCTGTCATTGACTCCTTAGCTGACTACAAGATCGCAGCTCGTGTGTGTCAGATCCCTAAAGTTCCCCCACACGGCACCAACCGGGGCCTGTTGATCGAGGGATGCTGTAGCATACTCTCTGGGGCATTTGGTGCAGGCATGGCCACCTCCACAAATATCTCAGTCACGGGGTCCTTAGCTATATCAGGTGTAAGGTTATTGTTCTTGTAACCGTAAAATAAACATTCTTGTATTTATACCTTACAGTATTTATGTAAACAGCAATCAAATAAATCAATAAATTATACATTTTACGAACTTTATTACTAATGTTAAGCGGTACCACGTGAACCGACGAGGATGATATTTGTGATAGGTAAATATTTGGACTGCTCTAAAAGCAAGAATTCGATTTGCTTTGCGCTGATTGATTGTTTCTCAAAAATCCCTTTGAATAACCAAAGATTTTAAAAAAAAAACATTCCCAAACATATTTATCGGCTTCGGCAGATAACTGGACATGATTATCGAAATAAGGGCGAAATTGATGCCAATTGCCTTTTATTTGCCCTTATTGGGGATAGTTAGGCGATAATGGGAAAGGCGAGAATAGTTGCCTATCACTTTGTGACAGAGTGCCTTCACTCCCTAACACCCTGTCATTGATTGGTGACATCGCCATATCGGTTTGCTTCGTAGTCAGGGGAAACTGCGGTGGAACGATAGTACGAAGACGGCCTTATTTATTTATTTATTTATTTATTTTGTTGGTGTTTTACGCCGTTATTACGGCTGTCTGCATTATGGTGAGAGGAAACCAAACCCACAACAGTCCGCAGTTTGCTGAAGATCGCCCTATCCCTGTCACATGCCATACTGCTTTGAAGTGCAATCATAAATTGCTCTAGTAACTGAATGCAATGAAATCCCAAGAGACATTGAATGTCTGTTTTGACGCCTTTCATTTTAAAACCAACATACTTTTAAAATCACGTAGTCCTTTCATAAAGAAGTCACAAAAGCAAGTTCTCCTTAGTTCTGTTACGTACCTTCGAGAGCAAACACACAAGCGTTATATAGCAGAAATGTATGCATCACAGACTGAGATATCAGTTTCAACACTGTAAATTATCCTTACAGTTGACAATAACAATACACATGTGTAACGATGTGTCGCATACAGTGTGTACCGGTGTGTCGCATATGTATATATCTCGCCTTGTACTATTTGTTACACCCTATGTGCCGTATGGCCATTTCAGTCAACGTCAAGATTTTCTACTGTTTTTACTGTAAGTTTTCAAACTTTTTGATTCATTCTTTGAGTTTACTAAATTTTACAATAAGTAGGCCTAAGGTTTCCCGTTAAATAATCCCTGGTATTCTATTTCATAATTATGTGTAATTCCGCTTAGCCCGAGGCTACCCCGGGCATGTAAATTTTTGCCATCACAGTACAACCAGCGTAGAATTTACTCAACGATAACATACGAATTAGTATGGTACACAATTTGGACATGGATTTAATTAACTGATCTAGAACTGTCAAGGGGCCTCCGCGGCCGAGGTGGTTAGCAAGCCAGAGTAGTGCAATGACCCACCAACACGGTCATTGTGAGTTCAACTGCAGCTCATGCTGGCTTCTTCTCCAAACAGACGTGGGAAGCTCTGCCGGTATAAATGGCATATTCTTGACCACGGCGTAATACTCAAATTATATCAATAAATAAATCAATTAATTAATAAATTAATAAATGAATCATTCTTTGCATGAAGTTTCTAATTCCAAATCCTGTCTTAATTATTTAGTGATTTGTGTTGAACGTTATTTCAAAAAATTGGCCAAATTAACCCGGAACGCAATACGAATGGAATATGAGTGTCTGTTTCGACGCGTATAGATTCTCTATTTGGAGAACCTGTCTATCGAATTTGGAACTTTCTTAACCAAGTAATACAAATTCTTGGGCAATTTCAAGGATTCATTTTTTTGTTTATTTATTTCTTTAATATAAATTTTACGCCGTACTCAATAATATTTCATTTATGCGGCGGCGGCCAGCATTTTGGCAGAGGAAACAAGGCAGAAACCATCCGATTATCGACCATCCTAAGGTTACAGACAAACCTTCTCAAATACGACCGCATGTCCATGTACACCGCTAGCACGCTAAACACTATGTTACTTCAACCTTCTACATTCTCCGAGGGAAAGTTAGGGGTATACTGCTACATTGTCATATATCTTTATTTCTCTTCTCATTAGGTAACTAGTCGTCGCGTGTTCCAGGCCGCCGGATTGTTGCTGATGTTCTTAGGAGTCGTTGGGAAAATCGGCGCCGTTCTGGTCATTATCCCCAAGCCCGTCATTGGGGCGGTACTGATTGTGATTCTGGGGTCTGTCACTGGGGTCCTTATAGCCGAGTTGAACGATTTTGAGATGAAGAGGCCCCGGAACTGTATGACGATTGGGCTGGCTATGCTCTTGGGTTACATGATTCCTAAAATGATCATCGAGTACCACGAAATACTGGACACAGGTTAGCACAAAGCTTCAGAATGAAGGGCAAGTACATACTTTGAGGAACTGTACGAATTATTTTGAAATCATTACAAACAACATAATTTTTCAGTGCAACCGAGATTATAATTCATCGTTTTTAATCTTTTATTCCTTTATCACAGCCTCAATACCGAAAGTTCCTGCATTGGGATCTTTGTAGAATTTGATAGATACCGCGTGTTGTGAGACGATTTCAAAAACTCACAATAAAGTTATTACTGCAAACTTTGACGTAATTAGAGTACTTTCATAACTTTCGTAGAATACCGGAAAATACAGGAGGCACGCGTGCCTCCGCTAATTTCATCCGTGGGCCAAACCTACATGCAGATATCGCTATTTTCAACAGAATGTAGTAAAGCGTATTTATATAGTTTATAGATTCCGACAAGTTTGTAGGAATTACAGAGCTTGGTATTTTCTCGTTACCCTTTTTATTCATCGTCGTCAAATGACTGAAAAATTGTAAAGTACGACGTTAAACCCAAAGCACTCACTCACTCACTCACTTTTTATACATTTATTTTTGTCTCCAGTTTTTGTTGCGGGAAAAAGAGCACACCAGATTCCTAATGTTACAATTGTGTTGTTTCTCCCAGGTATTCCGGAGCTGAACAATGTAATCAGAGCCATGTTTGGGACACCGTTGTTTGTAGCCGGTGTTGTGGCTTGCTTTCTAGATAACACTTTGCCAGGTTCGTTTCCACAGTCTTTAACCACTCTAAGCTGTAAGTTTTTTTTTTTTCATAATTTGTTTTTTGATGTTTTGTGGTATGCAGGACATAGCCTGATTACTTGGGTGTTGCGTTTTCACGGTTAATTTCATAGCTAAAAGGGCAAAATTTCCCACATGTGACGCACAGACATGTGCATTATACTTTCAAAAATGAATATTTTAATTCTAACAGTAAGTGTGTTGTCTGAGTGATGCTAGAATGTATTCTGTTATTACAACACAATATTCTGTCGTAATCAACAGAATAATAGAACATGTGAGTTATGTTTAACAGAACAATCATACAGAAAAAACAGAACAATCTGAAGCAATAACAAAATACATTCTAGCATCACAACAGACTTTCTGATCAAATTAACAGAGTAATGGTTCGTATGTATTGATAGAAGATAACTGGCATTTAACAAATGTGAGAATGCGTAAACTATAATACAAAGCACGAATCAAAAAGTAAGAAAACTAATGGCAGATTATATCAGTGGTTGATTTCTGACTTTTTTTTGATTTCTAATGGTGTTGAAACAGTATTCTTTTCCTTTATATTACAACGAATGAAATCTAATGTATAATTTGACCACGCGGAAAAACACAGGGCTGTGCGAAACAAGATAAAACATAATGACACATGTATAATTTTTTTTCTTAATCTTCATACAAAGGTGAACCGCAAAATATTAATATTATATTGATGATTTCTTTATTCATCAAATGCAAATGAAGCCTATTTTCTTTCTAAGGAGGGCGTGGCCAAAAACCGGATCCGGAAGACGATAAAGGGCAGACTTCCGATGAGACTGCGCCGGCTCACCGCCTACCTTATGTACATGACTATTTTACGAACTGTAAATGGACCCGATTCTGCCCCTTCCTGCCCGGATTTCAACACAACGTTAAGAAAGACGTGCTTATTTCGGAGCCAACGCAAAAATTGGAATTAGTATGAATCGCCAATTCACTACAAGTTAATTTTCATACTTTCAATACATCACCAGAAAGATATCAAAAGTATTTACCTAATCAACATAACAAATTTGCACATCGTGAAGATGACAGCCAATTAGCATATACGCATGGATCATCTTTAGTCTGAAAAGGAAGCGTAATGAAAATCACTTCGTCGTCCTCCATCTTGCCCTTTAAATATCTGATAATTTCAGCCTCGAAAGTAGAGGATATGGACGTAACCAGTGAGAACCTGTAACACTGATACTCCAAAAGTCTCTTTTCGGAACATTTGACTGTTGAGATATCAGCTGATACTTTATCATATCCGAAAGGACTGTGAAGAAATGCATAAAGTAAATACGATTGCTATCTTGACCACCAACCCAACTTCAACATCAGCATCGCCAAACGGCGATCTTTTTTCTGAACCACAGATATATAAGAGATAAACACTTTTATGAATTCCATACTTATGACATGAATAAGAAGACAAAATGTCCGTGGGTCCGTCCTGCAATTGTATCCATTCTTGTGTATGAGGGTTTGGTGAAATTTATTTATTTACGCCGTACTCAAGAATATTTCACTTATACGACGGCGGTCAGCATTATGGTGGGTGGAAACCGGGCAGAGCCCGGTGGAAACCCACGATCATCCGCAGGTATCTGGAATACTTTCCCACGTACGGCCAGAGAGGATGCCAGCATGAGCTGGACTTGAACCCACAGCGACTGCATTGGTGAGACTCCTGAGTCATTACGCTGCGCTAGCGCGGGTTTGGTGAAAAGCCTTGCCCGAAAAATAGCCCGGTTACTGGTGTAACAACGTTGATATCTTTCCGTTCACATGGGTGTCCTTAAATGTTCGCAGTTGATCAGTTAATTTCCTGATTTCAGTAACGTTCATTGTCCAAAAAAAAAAATAAATAAATAAAAGTAGACAACTATTTGTGAAGGAAAGAATGCCCACTTGTAGTCACAATGTTTGACTCTTAACACAGGGAGCGACGGAATGAATAAGAATAAATGGTTTAGCCCTACGCTGCATGCTCGTTATCTGTGAGCTCGGTTGTCTGTTTAGAGCTAGTGTTTTGCACACAGCCCAACTGTTGCAGACATATGTCAGTTAACTTACCGTCTCATTCATCAATTCTCAGTTGATTAGCGCGCTAGAGCAGCGTAATGACCCGGGAGCCTCTCACCAATGCAATCGATGTGAGCTCAAGTCCAGCTCATCTTCGCGTCCTCTCCGGCCGCACGTGGGAAGTCAGCAACCTGCGGATGGTCGTGGGTTTCCATTGGGCTCTACCCGGTTACCTCCCACCATAATGCTGGCCGCCGTCGTTTAAGTAACATATTCTTGAGTACGGTGTAAAACACCAATCAAATAAATAATACACGACAGAGACAGAATGCTTAATGATTCGAATGGTGGAGCTGTGTGTTCTGTCTTACGAGAGAAAGTGATGAAGCGAATCGATCGTTTCTGTAGAATTTCTGGAGGCTTGAGATGACTCAGATAGACATTTCCTCATACAAAATTTGCATATGTTAAATAAGGGTATAATCAGGAAATAGTATAATATAAGAATTTTTGCTGAGTAAACATTTCAAGTGACTTTAGAAGCCTGTGTTTCTGGATATTTTTTGCAGATGTGCGTTATATGAGACACCCATGTAAGCTTATTAATAAAGACAATTCCAAGGAATTTACATTCTGAAATAGAGATAATTTCACTGTTGTTTAATGAAATGGGGGGAGAGTGGGGTGCATTTGTGTGTCTAAAAACTGATAGGTTTTATTAGCATGTACTTAGTTTTGGCGATATTAAGTGATAGGCGGTTGGCTGGAAGCCACAGTTGAACGTTAGTTAATTCCATTTCCATTATGTTTATTGCAATACTTAGAAGAGGTATAGAAAACCAGTATCGTCGGCAAGTCAGATAAATTTTATTAAACTAGCTGCAGCTATCATGTCATTAACGTAGATCAAATATAGTAAGGGGCCCAAAACAGAGTCTTGGGGACGCCGTGCGAGAGTGATTTAAAACATGATAAAACATCATCATAGTATACAAATTGATAACGATTAGTTAAATAACTATCAAGCCATTTATTGCATATTCCACGGAATCCATGATGCTTCAGCTTGTCGAGTAGGATGTTGTGATTTACGGTGTCGAATGCCTTCGACAGGTCACGTTACTTTGCTAAATTCTTTGATTTTTTTTTTATTTGGCAGTAACAAGCCTGTCATGGGGATCACGTGTAATGTAGAATGATTTGATCAAATCCGATACTGATGATGAGTTATAGTGTTGTTACTTTCAAGAAAGTCCGTGATCCTATCTGCTGTGACTTTTTCAAAAATTTTACTGACACTAGGCAGAACCGAAACTGGCCGACAACTTTCCATTTGTTTGCAATTTCCTGACTTGTAAACTGGGGTAAATTTGGCTATTTTAACAAATTAGGATACTGGCCAGTTAGCATTGACAAATTAATAATATGCTCTAGTGGATCAACAATAGCGTTCGAAGCTATTTTCAATACAGACATCGGAATGCCATCTATTCCCGGAGAAGATGATTTACAGTTAAATATAACCGAGGCGACCATTTATATAGACACTGGGTCAAAACACTGGGAATTCGTTAGTGATTGGCTCAGTGAGATACTCATGAAAAGAAGTGTAGGCAGAGGGTATATTATTCTCGAGGTTGGAAGCTACGGATGTAAAATTGTTATTAAAATTGTCAGCAATAGACTGCTTATCGCATGTGTCCATGTTATTTATTTCGAATACGCCAGGAAGCGATTTTCTGCGTTTTTCACCAAGCAGTTGGTTAAGTACTTTCTATGCTTCTTGAATATCACTGTGAACTTCGTTGAATTTGTTTTCGAAGTATGTTTTCCTTGATAGGCGAATAAGATTGTTAAAGTGAAGGAAAGCACCTGACTAATGTTTATGTCCACTGAAAGACTACCATCCAAAGTGTCTTAAACCGGCATTAAATATTTCTTCAGATTATTTTTAACCCAGTAAACGTTTGGCAAAAACTTGGTTTTGTCACAGCTTCAACGCGTCTCCATTATTGACACCAAGGTGACGTCACGTTTACTCTAGAGCTCTAACGTCGAAGGTATTTCACGTATAATATTCTAAGCAAGTTGTGGACTTCGGCGATGAAGGACCAAGAGATAAATAGCTTTGTAGGAAATTAAACATACTGGAAGGATATTTCTGCTTGAACTCTTCATACAGTAGGCCTACTATGTCATTTATAAAGTGTCTGGCTACAACATGCGGATGGTCGTGGGCTTCCCCCAGTTCTGCCCGGTTCCCTCCCACCATAATGCATGCCGCCGTCGTATAAGTGAAATATTCTTGAGCACAGCGTAAAACACCAATCGAATAATAAAAATAAATAAATCATTTATACAGTTTACGAGTAGCCTGCAATTGCACGGCCGAGGTCGTAGCCTCCGGCGGGGTTGTACTGATACCAGTAGTCCTGACCCATATTAAATATTTACAAAATTATAATAGGATTGTCGTCCAACTAGATTCAAGCTCAATTCTGACACAATTGTAAATAAATCCAGGCATTCAACTGTCGCAGAATTTTATGCTTCAATTTTGTAGTGGTGCCTTCTTAGATGAGAGCAGTGCTGACCTAGTCATCGCGGACGTCAGGGAAAGCGCCTCGGCTTAAACGCGGTGTTTCAACAATTTTACTGTATTTTATAAAAGAAAACAGAAAAAACATCCCTTATATACGAGAAAGACAAAGGGCAAAATTTAAATTCATCAGCTGTAATAAATTCAGAGAAAAAATATACCAAAAGATTTAATTAATTTTAGAGTGCTTGGGGTTTAAGGTCGTACAATTTTTCAGTCATATGACGACGTAGGAATCTTTAGAATGCATGTAATGTGCCTCTTTGTTGCAGGGCAGGTTTCTACCGCTCTTTTATCTAGTGCTGCCTCACTGAGACGCCTTACTGAAGGCAAATAAGCTGTCCCGCCTTAGCCATTATACTGATACGGGTCAATCAGTAGTTGCACTATCCCCTTCACGCTGAACGCCTATCGAGGAAGCTGCAACTTGCTCTTTTAAAGTCTTAGGTGTGACTCGACCCAGGACTGACCCTGGATCTACCACTCCCAAAACGGACGTTCTACCAACTGTGCTGGCTGGGCCGGACAAATAGTAAATTAATTTTTGGCATTGTCTGATGAGATGCCCTCTTCTCATTCCAATAAACCTTCGGCATCCCTAGTGAATTTTTCAGTGAGTCTGACATTTGTTGTTTAGCAACTGCATGCTGACTAAACGCCAACATTAACGACAAATATTGTATTTGTATAATTTGAACAGCGTGTCTAAGTAGGCCTTAATACGAGGGAGAAGAATGAAGTTTAGGCGGAGACGGTATGCTGCTGTCAGACATAATTTGTCATACTGACATTGAATACTACACTGACGGCTTGTAAATCAACTGATTTTACGTCTGTGGTGATCCGTAAATGATACAGACCTGTCCCACAACACTGTGTGAAATATGACCCTTCGTCTACACGTAAATAAATTGTTGTAAACCATCTGAAAATGATGTCTTGGGCTGTCCTTTGTTGTCATTTGTCACTTCATGGAGTGAATGGGCAAAGGCTACGTCACAGGTTAGGCCGAGCAATCTGATAGCATCGTTTTTGATTGGATAATTCTTAAGACGGCGGTCTTCAGTCACATCAGCCATTTGTGCGATATTGTCATTTTGTGCTACACGTTATACGGTGAAATGTCATTAAAATAATAAAGTTTGATATTTTTTTGAAAGCTTGACTATCCTGCTTTCGATTGAAATATGTTTTAGCCAGGTGCTGTCTTGTTCTTTACGTTTATTTCTGTGTAATCTGTATTTCGTCCGTGTACTACAATTCGGCGATATCAGTTGTTTCCTGTATAATTTAATTCTTATAGACAGATTATAACAGATCGTGTGTTACCCACGGCTTATAAATTTTGCTTTTATTGGTTTTAATTGTTACGGTTGGGAAATATGTATTATGCAAGAAAAGTAATTTGGCCATTAATATGTCAAGAGCACCTCTTGGCTCATCCATTGTAAAAATTTCATCACAGTTTACGTTCTCCATGACATATAAAATTACACCACCGTTTTTTTTATGTTTTCTGGTACATGAAATTGAGAAGTAGCTGGGAAAGTTGTAAAGTGATTCGGTTGATGAGTTTAGTCAGCTTTTAGAAAAATTATCATGGTAAAATCCTGATCTAAGTTTTGGAGACATTTGGTGACTTCATCAAAATGCTTTCTCAAGTTGCAAACATTAGGTGAAAAACGGAAAGCTGATTTTCAGCATCTGTGGCTAAGTAATTTAATTCTTCATTAATTTGTTTTCATGATAGGATTTCGATTGGTGGGCATTAACGCTGCTCCAGTGGATTTTCGTAACTGTCAAATGTCATGTTTTGTTTGCCATCACTAAGATGAACAGAGTTGAAGTTTGCGGAGGAATTGTAGGGTGATGACGGAATATCACTATGTTCGTGAAAAGGGAGAGAAGAAACTGGGTTCTCAGGTGGAACAAACTGGTCTTTTTGCGGACTAACCTTTGGGTAATGTGAACAGGTGCTCCTGACAGGCATTAAAAGTTATATGGTAGTTTGTGGTCACAAGTATAAAATTGATAAAAACAAGTGCAATGCCTGTATTCAGTTTTCAAAATTTGAAAGTTAGCTCCGTGCCACTGAGTAGAAAGCATGGCAGGTATGTGACTGAAGTTGCGTAACAACCTGATTTCCAGAAAAGCTCGGGATTGACCAGGCGTTGTAAATCAGGTGAGGATAAATATCTCCATTCTGCACGAAATAGCTCGTGCTTCCGGGGGGGGGGGGGGGGGGTCATGTGATATTGAAATGTGCATTTGTATGATAATATAGACATGTGGAGAGCTATTAGTACAGCATGAAAT
Organism: Liolophura sinensis; assembly: GCF_032854445.1. Classification (NCBI taxonomy): domain Eukaryota; kingdom Metazoa; phylum Mollusca; class Polyplacophora; order Chitonida; family Chitonidae; genus Liolophura; species Liolophura sinensis. The sequence goes on from NC_088306.1 coordinate 19,237,527, forward strand.
TCTTATACACGTGGCAACCATCCTCGGGTAGGTAAGCAATGATATATTCAACAAAGTTACGTAACTAGTATCTCAGTTACAGACGATAGTCACGTCGTCCTGACATGTTATGTTACATGACATGAAATACAGTTTACGCAATAAGTGTGAAAATCCTGTAAGGCATGTTGTCCGTTCATATGAACAGAGGGTCTCTGTGGGCATCTAGATATATCGATAGTTAGGAGCGAGAACGGTGATAGAAACAAACACCGTGTTCTGGATAGTTATCTACACAACAAACTCACTAGTTGATAAGCTGTAGTATAGTATACACTCAAGGTATCCTGCATTCGCATCACATTAAGCATTCGCCTCGGGTACTTCTTTCCCGTCTACCTTCTTCCCAGCTGTGTAACACGAGTTCATATAGTTCTTCAATAAGTTCTTTTTCAGTCTGTTTTCTGGTATGACGTCTTCAATGACGAATATGGGGCTGTCCTTCAGAAGAGCTTTCCCCTTTAAGAGTGTACCGCGTCTTCTGGCTTGTAGAGAGATTTGACAAACATATGCCCTACCTGGGTCTACTCTATGGAGATTTACTATTTCGGCCTCCGGTACCTTGAGATTGTTTTTAATCACTGGTTGAATTACTTCAGTGTTCCTTAATTGCCCCAAAGCGCAGATTGATGGATCTATTGTAGCGTTCTTGATCTAGCCACTCTCTCAGTTAGGAGTTGATTATACATTTCTCCAAGCGTTTAACATGATTTTGGATATTGCACGTTTCGCTTTTGTTTACCGTAAGTCCATGTTTGATATTGACAAGTTCACTCCCAGTCGTTTGGACGACTTCCTGGCTTTTTTGTTGTTTATTTTTCACTGACGATAAATGGTGAGCAAAGTCAATTTGGTTTCTTTCTAATCGAATAAGAGTTGTTTGAATGTCACATATAAAATGCAATATAGCCGCCAAATCACGTGGCATGAAAAAGATCGGGCTCAGTGGTGCACAGCTTCAGACATCGGGGAATAATACTGCAAAATGTCAAGTCAATTGGTCAATCGGTTTAAGCTGCAGGTGGCACACAAAATCGAATAAATAAAAATAATTCACAGATTTAGACAAAAAATCCATGAATGGTTGTAACTTTGCATCGGTGATCTTACCGCCGTCTTGCTCATTGATTTGCTCTCTCTCTCCCTAGGAGCCACACATCTCCCACATCGGAGGTTGATTTCTATTTCTTTTTGTTACTTCCAGGTGTTTTACCTACTGTATACACTACGTAGTGAAAACGAGCTCGAAAACTTGTACAATCAGATAGGTGTGTTCTATTTACCTCACAGAAGGAGTGTTCACATGGAGTGGACCTCACTGACAAAGTCGTCTCATCGATAAGGTTGGCTCCGTGTTGGATTCGTACAGCTTAATATGCTGGTGCCACTTAGGGCCTCCACCAGGAGCACGAGCAAAGAAATCTTTAAATCCGGATCATGTAAATCCGTTGATTGGTGTTTTACGCCATACTCAAGAATACTTCGCTTATACGACGGCGGCCAGCATTATGATGGGAGGAAACCGAAAACGTGTCAGTGCAGCTCACCAGACACGCCATACTCAAGAATACTTCGCTTATACGACGGCGGCCAGCATTATGATGGGAGGAAACCGAAAACGTGTCAGTGCAGCTCACCAGATACGCCATACTCAAGAATACTTCGCTTATACGACGGCGGCCAGCATTATGATGGGAGGAAACCGAAAACGTGTCAGTGCAGCTCACCAGATTGCGACAATAGGAACTTAAAAAGAGAACTATTCTATAACTCTGCTAAGAGTTACTACAACAAAATGGTCGCACATAACCAGTGAAATACGATCTCTTGTCAATTTACCTCAGTTAGGGTTTTATTTTAACTGTTCATGTAAATGTTACACTGTATATTATAGTCTCTTTCTTTTAACAAGTCGCGTACATTCAATCCTTTTAGTCAGTGACACATAACAATACAATCTGTACACATGGAGATGTTGAAGTCCATATTCTTGCACGGAAAGTCAAATTAGAACACTTTTTCCTATTCATAATGTTAAACTGCATAAGCTCAGTTTCGACACCAAGAACTCATTGCCTCGAGTGATACATAATTATTCAAAAACAAGTCCGATACGTTTTGTGGGAAAGTGAGATCTGTTACCTAATATTTGATTGACGCATGAACCTGTCTGTACAGTGGCAAGGCGAAAACATATGACTTACGAAGAGAAATTGACTGTTTTAAACTGATGCAATCATCTGAAGAATACCACACACGAATGACTGTCAGTTAACAGGAGTGCTGCGCAAATACTGAAGTTGAATGTGAGGGCTATTCAAAGGGCATGAAAGGAATGCAGTACAAATACTCTCAGAGAAGAAAATCCAGCATTTCCTTTGTCGTTTTCGTCAATGTGGAGAAAACTGGAACGAATGATATTTGGTACAGAAAAACAACCGACAACAGGAAAATCACACCAGAAAGAAAGGATATCATAGAGATTAGAAACATTTAATTACGCAAAACAAAGTTGTATAGAGCAGCAGATTATGACACCTTGATTAACGCCTCCAGCTGTCCTGTGTTAAAAAGATGAACACGACCAGATGAAAACGGGGCCCTGTTACAGTCAATCTATACTTCAATGTATATATGTTTCAATAGATGGAACACGAACAGTTGATCGGTCAGGATGCTGAAACACAAATGTTTCATGTTAGAATCAGTCCTGAAACCGCCAGTTTGTGTAACCGGAATTCAGGGGCCATAAAAGGTCTAGCTGTGATCTACGTTATCTGTGCTTGAGGATTACGCCGCCTCTGAAAATTCCTCATAAATAAATGCTTGTCACACGATATGAAAATGACACGTCAAGAATTAAATTTCAACGTTTCAGTTTTATTATTGAGAAACAGAACAGCTCTCATATCTAACTGTAATTGACGGTTCGCTATAATCATGGTTTCCTCCATTATAATATGTAGTGCAGGCCTCGTTTGCTGGCATCTAATGGGTTACTTTGTCTACAGGAACACGGGAGAGAACTCCCATTCCACAAATGTCTTTTATTTACGGGTAAAGCTCGAATTAGATGTACGCCGTTCCTCTAGGCATTGACCAGTCACCAAACAGTGGTAATCACTTGGATATATTTTACTAAATCTATTCACCGGAGATTATCAACTACGGTACAAACATATAGCGAACGATTTGTATCCTGGACGGCTGTACAAATACATGTCCTGTGGTTTCTGGTAGCTTTTCAGAATTCGACTGTGTGTAAAACACATTCACTTAATGCCAGCCCGTGTGTAAACGGTTAAAACGTATAACCTAAAAACCGGTGGTTTACTTTACGGACAGTGACCGGTGATTCATGTCGCAGGTTTCACCGGGAAGTTTGTTTCACTGGGTAACTTTGATGACGTTAGGCACGGTTACTGTCACTGCTCTTTATAACCTGTATTTGGCCTACTCATACAGATTGACGCTACTGGCTACTTGGTTTATATCGACCTATATTTTGTCACCTCTTTACTTTGATCAACATTCTTTCATCTCCTTAATCGGTACCAGTATCTGTATGACTATACATAAGCCCAAAAGTTTCTGTTATGGGTACACAATCCGCAGATGTGAAGGTAGGATGTGCCGCGTCGGCACCCGTACTTTAACCCAGATAAATAGTTATAGGCCGGGTTGTTTTAGAGTTAGTATTTCTCCCAACTCTCGTACCGTGTCAGCCAGCAGTGCACAGATAGCTCTTGGTGGAACTTGACTCGGGAGCTAAGTGATAATTTGTATTTCTGCTGCTCCTTATACCCGAATTCACGCGCCAAAACGTACCCTCTGACGTATGCTTACCAGATAGTCTCCAGTGCAAGCGAGGTCGGCTGTTCACGAAAGTTTCTATCGTTTACAAAAATATCAACTTTATCGACATATAACCTATAGAGGAAAATGGCAATATAATACTTGCAAAGAATTCTTTATAATGGATCTCGAAATTATTGAAGCATTTGCTAACAAGAGTACGGCCTGTTCAAAATGGCCGCCTTCTTAAACTTCTACTGCTTCAAAATGCGATCAAAGTAGGATTTACTCAGACAAAATGAGATCAATGCAGGTACAACATGCTGCAAATTTCAAATGAGTTAAAGACTTCAGATTTATTTCAATAATTACAAAACCACGAAGAAATGGCAAATAACACAGCTGTAAATTATGTCTGGGGATCGTCATCGTCCAAATGCCACCATTTGGAAAAGGGCGGGCACTCGTGCTATTACACGCCGGTTCGGTGAAGACAGATTTTATCCAAGATGCCAGGTTGTTGGTCGAGGCCGAGAATAGCAGATAATCATAACGAAATGGATGGTGATAATTTCTTGAATTGGTTGAAAATGGTGTTAATTCCTCATTTAGAATACCCAAGCGTTCTTATACTTGACAATACCAGCTATCACAGCATCGAACACTCATCAAGTAAATGTCCCTTTGTGTCAAACACGAAACATGAGTGGAAAAAATGGCCTAAAAGTCGAGACATACCATTTCCGGTAACTACTCTCAAGAAAGATCTAAAGATGGTTCAAAGAAATAAGCCGCTTACAACACACCAGTCTGACGTCATTGCCCATCAGAATCGTTATTTGATTACGGATGCCAGTGGCTTGTTGTGCGTTTAATGCGACAGAGCTGATCTGGGCAAACATCTCGCCACAACAAAACCTTCAAGTTAACGGACGTTGGGCACATTCCTCAAGAGGCTATGGACAAGGTGTCACGCACCGACTGGGAAAATGCTGTCAATCACGTAATAAATATATGTTTCATGATCAATTCCCTTTGAGAGGCCACGAAAAGATTATTTGTCAATATTATCTAAATGTCAAAAATTAGGCATCATTTAAAATCTTCTAAATTTTGTTTCTTTTAGTTAATGTTTCGTCAGATATAGTAGTTTATGCTGAATGAAAATGCCCTTATTATGACAGGTAGAGCAGGAGTACTGGCAACTAGATGGTTGTTGCAAGGCTGTTGATCCTGTGGTTTTTAGGCTGAGCAGCAGTGAATATGGCGACTCCAGTGATAGCAGACTGAATCACATCATACACTGCCTTGGGTTCTCAGCGCTCGGTTGGTGAGAAAATCGAAAAACAGAAATACATAAATGCAGACAGAGACTCTTTCCTTCTTAGCTAGATGATCTAAACAAACATCCGTAGCCACAAAATTCTTCTCTGGAAGGATGTCATTCTGGAATGGTGAACCGCGACCAATAATTTTTACTCTCGTTCGGCCCCTGCCATGAGTGAAATCGTTTTCTCGCTTTGTTATAATATGCTGAAATTTCTTTACTTAACTGACTTCGAGCATTAGAGCATTGTGTGCTTAGCGGTTAGGCATTTTGTCAAGCACACGTGGCAATATCGATTGAGGCCTTCAACCAAAAATGTTTATCGACTCTTTTTTAAAAAATCGAGGGAACTTCGTGACTTGGCGGTTAGCGTGCTAGAGCAGTGTATTGAGCCAGGAGCCTTTCATTAAAGCGACCGCTGTGATCGCAGGTATATTATGTTCAAACAATTATAAAAAGGAAGAAAAATGTGATCTTAAAAATTGACTATAAATTTTATCTTGGATTTTTTTTTTTTTTTTTTTTTTGATTGGTGTTTTACGCCGTACTCAAGAATATTTCACTTATACGACGGCGGCCAGCATTATGGTGGGTGGAAACCGGGCGGAGCCCGGGGGAAACCCACGACCATCCGCAGGTTGCTGGCAGACCTTCCCACGTACGGCCGGAGAGGAAGCCAGCATAAGCTGGTCTTGAACTCACAGCGACCGCATTGGTGAGAGGCTTCTGGGTCACTACGCTGCGCTAGCGCGCTAACCGACTGAGCCACGGAGGCCCCTTTATCTTGGAATATGCCGATCTAATTGTATGTATTGTAAATTACGGTCCTTCATGCTATGTTTTTATCGTTTTTCATTTCACTCTCCCGAAATCGCCTAGAAATCATATGCAGACATTTGAGACTCATGACCTTCCTGTGGCCAAGTGGTCCATCTCATTTTGTGCTGGGATAGTCTCCTCGCTACTACCCCGACCCCTAAGACATCCTCCGCCCACTCTGTTCCGTCGTACATAAAATACCATTTTTCTGACCCAAGGCAGCAAATATCTGACAATTTTAGTGATTTCACTTATATTTTACCTAATATGTTAGCATTATGATACTAGTATTTACAAGTTGTCTTTATAACTGCATGACCACTTACTAAAGTTACCGATATATGTAATGGAATAAAGCCAGCGATTCTCAGATAATATCTGAAGATGATATCTGATGTCACGAAAATCTCTGATCACAATTTAAGTTTCGTTTGTTGGGTCAGCATTGTTAATGCACTATTTGCTTTCTATGCGACGAAATCCCGGTAAGATGGGACAGAACCGAGTCCATTTCCGGCTGAATAAATAGTCATGTACGTAAGGTAGGCGATGTACCGGTGCTCTCTCACCGGAAGTCGCGGGCTCACCGTCTTCCGAATCCGGTTTTTGGCCACGCCCACCTGTACAGGAAATAGGTATTGATATTACTTTCAGAAGAGATTATTATTTTGCACTGATCAGCAATAAAGAGGTTTTCTTATCACTATGCGAGAATTCAAATCTAAACTTTGCAGACATAGTTTTCACTTACTTTCTTTCTTGGCGCTCTTGTTTAGCGCCACACTCAAGTATTGTTCACTTATACGAATTGCGGTTAGTCTTACGGGTGGAGGAAACCAGACTGTCTGATGTAATCCACCGACTTTGGCTGCTTACTGACGTGCAGTTATACACAACATATTGGTGGAAGACGAGCGGCCTCTTCAACGATCGTAACACTTCGCAAAAGTCCACGTCAGCAAATCTCACCACGGACCAACAAGCAGTAACAGCGAGGGGATCTACACATTCTCAGTTCAAGGTCGGTGTAGATTTAATCGCCTATCCTTTTGTTTGATGGTAAAAATCTTCAAAGTGACCGCTCTAACTTTAAATTTAAGTTCTATTCATTTTTGCATTCAGTCTTATTTATTACTCGATTTTTTCATTCAATATATGCTACATTAATTACAGTGTCATTATTTTCCTGCACTGATCATTATATTCAATACCTGGCAGCGTGTTGTCAAGAAAACAAGCCAGAACGCCAGCAACAAAAAGGGGAGTTCCAAACATGGCGTAGAGGACGTTATTAAGCTGTGTAATACCTTTAAGAGAAAAGAAGATATCGTCAGTTTTCCTTTGCACATAAGGTAAGCCATAGGCTTATAACGTGTAACATTCATAGTAATATATACATCATTCTAGTTTTTGAGGAGACTCCCAAGTGATCCCTGGCTGTGGGGATTCCTTGATAAAGAAATAAAGAATGAAATTAAATTAATCATTCTAGTTTAATGCATATGTATGATTATTTCTCTATTTAATTATTTGATTGGTGTTTTACGCCGTACTCAAGAATATTTCATTCATACGATGGCGGCCAGTATTATGGTTGGAGGAAACCAGGCAGAGCCCGGGAGAAACCCACGACCATCCGCAGTTAAGTTTAGCTTGAAAATTTTCATAACAATTTTTCAGTCATATGACGACGAAGGAGTCCTTAGTGTGCATGTAATGTGCCTCTTTTTTGCAGGACGAATTTCCACCGCTCTTTTATCTAGTACTGCTTCAATGAGACGACTTACCGAAGGCAAGTCAGCCACCCCACCCGATTCTACCGATACGGGTCAACCAGTCGTTGCATTATCACTTTAATGCTGAACACCAAGCGAGGAAGTTACAACTTCCTCCTTTAAGGTGTTAGATGTGACCCGACCCAGGGCTGACCCTGGATCCACCACCTCCCGAAGCATGGTAATAAAGTTTGAACAACTACCTAAAGGATATAGATCTATGTAACACAACCAGATGATCTTATGAGAAAAATTATCAACCTGGATTTTAATACGATGTTAAGAATTATACCCCACTTCCACGAAACAAGAACAATCTGTACTCCAAAGAGTAAAAGGTATATATTCTGTCATCAAACTGAGTATATGCACACGCTGTGCAGTTAGAATAATATAGTTTAATAATAGCCAATTTATGCCGTAAAATTGGTATAATAATCGTAAAAAGAGCATTACACGCTGTTCAGTTCGAATACTAGGCGTAAAAATAGGAATACAGAATAATTTATTTATTTACTTAATTGATTTTTGTTTTACGCCATACTCAAGAATACTTCACTTATACGAAGGTGGTGAGCATTATGGTGGGAGGAAACTGGACAGGGTCCGGGACCCTGCAGTTAGAATAATAAGCGTACAAATAGGAATAACAAGCCTACAAGGAACGGTCTAAGTTGTGCCATATAGAGCAAAGTACGCGTACACGGAGGTCAAGATATGATTTTTTTTAAAGCAATCAAAACAAATTAAAACCGTCGACATCATATCACCTGTGTCAAGGACGTCTTGGTTGTTCAACACAAGTTTTGGTACCATAGTTCCCATGATGATTGACAGACCGACCGTCATACAGTTTCGGGGCCTCTTCATGTCAAACTCGTTGAGTTCCGCTAGTAGTACTCCCGAGACGGAACCCAGGATAATTAGCATAACTCCGCCCACCACCGGTTTCGGAATGATTACAAGGAATGCACCTATTTTCCCGACAATTCCAAGGAACATCAGAAAGAGGCCGGCAAATTGAAACACCCTCCTGCTAGTAACCTGTTCAAAACATGAATATTTAAATCGGTATAAATATGCCAAGCAGATTCAGCCACTCATCTTGCCGACATTTCGAGAAGCATGTATTATTAGTTAAACGGTTACTCAGTGATAGGACACGCAAATATCTGGTGTCAACAATCCTCATATTGGGCGAGACGTCATACATTTGCGTATCCTATCACTGATTAATCACGTAACGAATTCATCCCAGCGCAGAAGACCGATATATAGGTGAATCGCTTCAGCGATGTGACCACTCTACTCACAACACATCAAAGGGAGATAACCGATTCAGCAGACACATTTGACGTCGTCTGCAGGATTCGAAAAAGTATTTGTACCCCACGTGATCGTTGTTGTCCAATGAAAAGTGGAGTATTTTATCTGATGAGGGATAAATTTTTATACTTGTGGCCCTCGCTGTCTCGCTTGACTCGGGAAAACATGAAAAAACCCAAACTTCATTATTCGAGAACTCTTTTTCCAACTAACAAAAAGATTAGTAGCGTTTAAGGCAAGTTTAATTTCCAACGATCCGTAATGTTTGATCCCAAGAACAAGACAAGGACCATTATTATAGGCATTCAATTTGACATTGTCAGCTTCAGATATTCCCACTTTCTAAAAACAGTCAATTCACCAAGCACTGTGTACTAGTGATGACAATGGCCACTTATCATGCTAGATATATCTATTTTTAAACAGTCCATAATTCAATCATTCCATCAACTTTACAAATGAAATGATAACTCTTAACACTAAAGTGTTCTGTTCAACACTATAAAGATCACCTGGAGTGACTGCACTTATAAGAGTTCTCTGACCACCTTTATAAAGTGTTAATGTTTTAATACTCGTCAAAATGTTAACTTTCCAACTCCATTAAGAGCTGGCTAATCAACATCTTAAACCTACACCTGAAACAAAAATTCTAACACTTCTAATGGAGTTGGAATATGAACACCTTTGAAGAGTGCTGAAACATGAACACTTCAAGTGCAGTCACTCCTCGTGATCTTTACAGTGTAAATTGTAACACTTAAACTTTAAGAGGGTAAGTCTTACATCATTAACCTAAATTTTAACACTCGCTTGATTATAATTCATGCTGATTTCGTCTGGCCTGAGAACACAAAACTTTCCCTAGATGTAAGTGGAAATTTTGAGAAAGCCGGTGAAAGGTCTATTAGGATGATGATGGGCGTCTCCCTGGCGGATTTATAGGGAACATCGGTCATACTGCTTAGACCCAGGTTCTTGACCCATGAGGTCGCATACTCGAATACAGAATTGGGCGGTTTCCCGGGTACCCGGTGTGGAGAGGAAAAACACTGTTTTCAACTTTTGACTGGTTTCCTCCACTAATATTTATTTATTTATTTGATTGTTGTTTTACGCCGTACTCAAAAATGTTTCATTTATGCGACGGCGGCCAGCATTATGGTGGGAGAAAACCGGGCAGAGCCGGGGGGATACCCACGACCATTCGCAGGATGATGGCAGGCCTTCTCACGTACGGCCGGAGAGGAAGCCAGCATGAGCTGGAATTGAACACACAGCGACCTCATTGGTGAGAGGGTCCTGGATCATCATGCTGCGATAGCGGGCTAACCAACTGAGCCATGGATTCCCCCACCCCTCAGGGCACTAAAAAGGTTTACTGCCATTGTGTAGAGAAAGATTCTTGACTAAGTATACGGCGCTAAACCCCAGCCTAATAGTAAATAGCCGATGGCCGTGAGTTCCCCCGGGCTGTGCTCTGTTTCCTCCTACCATAATGCCGGCCGCCGTCGTTTAAGTGAAACATTCTTGAGTACGGCGTAAAACATCAATCAAATAACTAAATATTAACAGATAAATGCATAAATAATCAAAAGACAAGTTACTGTGAAGTCTGGGACATTCTCACTGGAGCTTACCCCTGTAATGGCTAAGGCTCCAGTAACCGATATATTGGTGGAGGTCGCCAGACCAGCTCCAAAAGCGCCTGACAAGATGCTGCAAAACCCTTCAATCAGCAGCCCCCTGTTGGTGGCGTGTGCGGGGGGTCGCGGGATACGGCACACTCGGCTCACAATGTTGTAATCTGCCAATGAGTCGATCACAGAACTAAGCATTCCAACAAGCAGGCCAAAGAAGAGGGCCAAGCTTAGGCGGGGAGAGCCAAATTGACCTGAAATATATGAATAAAATGTCCGATGTCTAGTCAAAAGCTGTATCAAGAGTAAGAAGTGTGGTATGTAATCTGCAACAACAACAAAACCACAACAACAATAACGATTTCTTCGTACAGAGTTGTTCGTCGCAGGCAAAAATTGTGTTAAGGTTTATTCTGTCATGCATAGAACAGGATATAATTAAATAACGTGCCAGAGGATTACAATGTTAACAATCTAAAATGACACAGAAATGACCAGTTCAGCTTTATGCTGGCATACGTGAGCCTACAGGGCATGGCTTGACAGCATATAGCGAGTTAAAACACAGACATAAACAATCCAATTTAATCTGATAACTGATCATGTAACACATTAACTGTCATTTAAACGAATCAATGACTTTAAAGGAATACTGTCAAGAAAATAAATTATTTGTGCTCCCAAACTGTTTAAAAAGATCATATTGATAGTATTTGGGCCCCTGTAACCACAAACAGCCTGCTTGTAGTCGTTCTGATGCAACCGGCGACGAATACCGCTCGGCTGAATATGCATATAGTGCCAGCAAATCGGAAAATAGCAAGGAATTAACTGAGATAAAATGTAGTCACCAGGTCAAATTGTCGGTCCGAAAATCTTCTGGTTTCTGACAGCTGTCGACGTGGTCAGACTCGCTGTCGGATGAGTGAGGGGAACGGTTTACTGGGCTGAATTCATGGGTTCCACGCGCTGAATCCGTTCGTATAGGATCATACATGTACGGGTCTATAGGTGGTATACACATTGGAATTTCTAGTATGTCCGTTTCACAGTCTGACATTATTTTATTTTGGTATTTTCGCGCCTAAGATCGTATGTGGTATGTGAAACAGTGTTGTTCAGTATGGGCCCGTTCTTACGGTGACGTCACTGGGATCACGTGACGGGCACCTCATTAACTCCACTCTGGCTGACGGCTCCCTAGCGTGGGAAGCGAGTCCAGGGGTAAACAAACATCCAGGTTCGTTATAATGAGGGATTATGAGGTAATTATTAAATAAATACCGATGATCATAAGACCTTGACAGTATTCCTTTAATTCTTGAAGTGGTGGATTAAATGTGGTGGATATTTTCAACAAACACAAATATTTACGTATTTGATTGTTGTATTACGCCCTACTGAATGAATGAATGAATGATTATGGCTTAACGCCACATCGGCAATATTTCAGCCATATCGTGGCGACGCCCTACTGAAGAATAGCCTATTTCACTTATACGACGGCAGCCAGCATTATGGTTGGAGGAAACCGGGCAGAACCCAAGGAGGAAACGACTATCTGTAGATTTCTGTTCACAAACTATCTCGAGAAGGGGCGTAGATGTCATAACACTCACCTGGGTAAGGAAAATAGAACCACTTTGCCAACTCCACGGTGTCTCCCTTGTTATCTGTCCGGGCGTGGTACTGTATGTTGTCCGGGGTGTCCGGCAATGCTCCGGTCACGGTCAAGATGTGACAGAGAAGCCAGCCAAAAGCAATGCTGATAAGAACCTGAATAGATAAAACTGGGCAAATTACACACGAGTCTAACACAGCCCATGACCAAGGATCACGAAGGCTCCTTCGCCTTATGTCAGATGTAGTTTTTGACTTCAAAATGGTTATGTGTCATCCAAAAATATGTTTTTGTATATGCTTTTTAAAGTGAGTAGATTAAAAAGTTGATTGTTAAAAAAAATAATGATTTTTCCAGTGTTTTTGTCAACTTTAACGTCACGAGTAGACATATAGCCAACAGTGGCGGCCAACGACAGGCGTGTCAAAAAACTATATGGAAAAGCATAAGAGTGACAGGAATGTGTTATGCGATGGTAGAAAAAAGACCATAGAAAGATAGAGATTTGAATTAAACTAAATTTTCTTTGTCTTTGAAGGCAGTATTTCAAACCCCCAGCTCCGTGTCATCAGCTAAACTGCCATGTTTATATCTGGCTGTCTCAAACAATGCCTCATATACGTCACTAAAACAGTTCTTCATGTTCGTACTATTCTTACATTTCTGGTATGAATGTGTGTAGTTACGTCCGTTATTACTGAATTTGTCATTGTTGCAGTGACTTCTATGTATATACATTGAATTTTTTCTTTGGTGTTGAGAGCTCTGAAATAATACCACATGTTAAAACTAAGTCAGACTTTGAGACAACTTTGTGATTCTGGCCCCGTTTGTTCAAAATTGGTTACAGATTTAATACCCGATTTAACTTTAAGCCAAGTCTTCAGTTTTGTACTTAGCTTAAAATAAATTGCGTACCAGTATATTAAATATGAACTAAAACTGCGGCTGTTATACTTTGACTTTGGAAATCTGCATTGGCTGCTGAGACTGGCTAAAATTTTAAATGTAAAATATGACTTGATACCAGCATTAGCTAATACACTTTCGCACAAATGGACACTGGACACCCATTTATCAAACGTCTCGAGACTTTAATAAGTCAAAAATTCAAACACAGCTACAAATAAAATGCTCTGCTCAAGAAAGTTCAAAATTTGTACACTGATTCTTTGTTGCAGATAAATGTACTAACCACAATTTGAGTTTTCCTGTTCTGAGTTTGGCCTTCTGACTTGCAATTTATGACTTACCGGTATATCTTATGTTGCTTGATAAATGCTGGCCCTATTGTCCTGCAGCCCAGTCTACAAAGCGCACGCAAATTTGCACAAGCGTAACTGTCATGATAATACGTACTGAATGATGTGTTACCATGACAATTTGTTTCTGAAGCAAAGTTGTTCAACCTTTGTAGAACGGAGCCCAGTTGATTCTTTAGTCTAGAAAGTATGTATCAGCTTCTGTTTCCATGTCAGGACATGCACCTAAGGTGGTCTAGCCAAATTGGACTCTTCCAAATAAAGGCTGGGTAGTTTATGGTGGATAGGTTATGGTAGTAGTCTGCTTCATTCAAATGAACAATTCTCACGTAGTTGTCAAAACAGATACTGTAATAAATGTAAAGATCATTTTAAGTCAAATCAACTCCAATAGAAAAGTACGGATATTTGAAAACAGTCTCGTTAGTCGAAACCGTGGCCTAATGTCTTTACATTGAAAATCAAACACTTCCACCATCTGGACTGGGTGTGGTATGTTTATGTGTCTAGAAATAAATGCCTGGTCGTTTTTGCAAGGATTATTTAAAAATATATCAAACTATTAACACTTTGGTGAGATTCATGTTTCATTATTCAAAACAAAGGTTTTTATATTTGGCCGTCAATTGACTCTTAATTTTTATAATGCTGAGATGATGTCTAAGTAGTACTAAGTGCTTTAAGCCTGATTCTTCATTGTTATCTCACGTGAAATGTGTCACATCCACATTACAACTTTGTTTCACAATGGAATAAATTTAACATTGACTGAAAGATATAGTAGGCTTTGGGAATCTCGTTTGACTTAAGAGTGATTCAGTTTTAAAAAAATTATATTTTCTATTTCTCCCGACCCCGTAAACTTGACTACTGCGTGTCCTAAACGCAAATCATTCGGTTGTACAACGTTATTAAATAATCAAATAAATAAGTCGAGCTGAAGTTGTTTCTGAAGCCAAACAAAATGCATAACATGTTCCACGTCTACAACACGTCCACAGTGGATTCCTTTTTATCCTAACAGATTTTTGGTCGCTGGCTGAAGTTTGTTTCTTTTCTGACAATAGATTTTGTAAAAAAAGGGTTGATTGGACAATTTATAACAACAATCCAATAACATTATAATATTTCTTAACACTTATCAAAGATCAGTTCTTGATTTTTGGTTAGCTGTGGGGCAGTTGATTCCTATTGCTAGTTGTATTCCTGTATATTGATGTTCAGGACATGCAGGACACAAGAACACTGATACAACTGGACCGTCTTCTGGTGTCGATTTGCTGATGTCCTACATCGATTATCAGTCCTCTAGAAAAATCAGTGTACGCATCGCTAATGACTATGCTCCAAAGCTAATTGCACAAATTAAAGTCCAAATTCAGCATCGAATTGTACACAGTTGTGAATTAGCCATTGGTTTACTGTTAGATGGCTATCCATAAGGGAGAGAACTCACGGCATATGTTCTGAGGAATCTTGTCCGGGTAATTCTCCAACCCTGACCCCTTGACCAGTAGGGGATCGGAGCCAAGATGTTTGCCATATACGTGGTAAGGATGATAAGAACACACATAGTGCTGGAATGAAGAACAGACATAGTGCTAGAATGAAGAACAAACATAATGATGGAATGAAGAACAAACAAACAGTGCTAGGATGAAGACACATATAGGGTTGATATGAAGATACACATGATCTAATGAAGAACAGACATACATTGCCGGAATGATGAACACACATAGTTCTAGAATGAAGAACGCACGTAGTGCTGGAATGGCGAATACACATGGTGCTGGAATGAAGGACGCATATATATTCCTGGAATGAAGAACACCGATATAGATCTAATGAAGAACAAATACATATTGCTGGAACGATGAACAAACATAGTGCTATAATGAAGAACACGCATAGTGCTTGAATGAAGAACGCACATAGGCCTAAATATTGCTGGAGTGAAGAACACCGATACAGATGTAATGAAGAACAGACACACATTGCTGGAATGATGAACACAGATAGTGCATAATGCTGGGATGAAAAATATTTGAGCTGGAGTACACTAACGTCATTGTTGGTAGGGAGAGACAAGGCTGAGAAAGAAAACAAAAAATTCAGGATTTCACGGAAAGTCGGGAGCCTTAAAGAAACAGAGCCAACCCCTGAACAAACCTAACACTAGATAACTTGTTCAACTGGGATAATGGTGTATTTTCAGCAGCGAAATGGAAATTTGCTTTACGTTTCATTAGTATAAGCACTGAGAAGACTGTCTCATCACCCCAGTGATTAAATTGCAAGCATCGTCAAGAGATATTTTGTACTCTGATAAAGCGAAACCATCAAACATACCGGCTCCTGTTAGTCATGAGTTCGAATTTCACTCGAGCCACTAGTCTCACTGGCATCAATTTATCATTGCAGGAAATCTTATCTCACAAATAACTTTTTTCATTCATGACTATGGACTTACAAGAATGTCACCCCAAGATGGATGAGAGTGAACTTAATGAGGGTGTCCACTATCTTCAGTATCATCACGACAACCGCTGGAACCACGGTGAGGGGTCCGATCACCCTGGCAACGTGCCCACCGATACCCGTGGCTCCGATCAGAGCGTGAATGACTGACACCAACATCAGGACGCCCGAGATCTGCCGAGAATCAACGAGACTTCATCATGTGACAATTATAGCCCATAACTCGAGAATATTTCACCGCCTCTTTTTAAGAAGACAAACATGTATCTTGGCGTTAAAACAGACATTCGTATAGCAGCCGTCAATTAACCAAACTGGACGTCCAAGGGCTAAAATCATGCTAGTTCCCAAAACAATGTTTAACAACAAACCAACTACGAAAGTATATAAAGTACAAAAATATGACGGATGCAGGACAAGGGAAGTTGTCAAAAGTTTTCAGTGTTGTTGGGAAGGTGTATGGAAAGGCTGTATAGGTGAATGAATGAAATTAGTATCCAGACTGTGAATCGCATTTCAGGCAAACTTGTTGACTTATAGCAACAGGTGAATCAGCGCCCACGTGACGTCATGGGTCGGTCGGCCGCCGCGTTGCGAACAATGTAAAGACACGTAACTTAACTGCCCAAACGTAACAATCCACGAATTACGCACTGGGGTGGCAGAAACTTTAACTCACTCGTGAAATATACTTTTTTGTCCAACAACCATTTTATATAATTACAATTCGGCAGGTAATAATCAATTAATGTATTTATTTCATGGGTAACTACTAGATAATGATTTAGGCATGCAGACGGAAGCTACCTCGTATTAAGCCCAAATAAGTCCCATCATTCCATACAATGCAGATGGAACATTGCTGCTGTATGCCTTGTTTTCGAAAATCACATGCATGGAAACCTTTGCAAATAAACAAATTATTTAAACTTTGACCCCAAGTGTAAGGGCCACTCCACCATTTTCATCTGGATATAGTGTGCTAGCTGCTACGAAAGTTGTATGCTAGCTTTATATCATAATGATACGAAAGTTCCAGGCTGGCTTCTGAGGTAATGCTCTCTTGTAGTATGGAGCCGATTGCGCCATTCCTACATAACTTTGATGATCGCCAGTGATTTCCTGTCTTTAGGGACACTTACAACAAATGCTACCGTAACTTACTTGGCTATTTATCTCATGAGGTAGTTGTAACACAGGCGCAGGAGTTATTTGGCGATATAAAGTATTATGTTGTCAAAAATCGACGTTGAAAGTTGTCAGAGCGAACGTAGCCGCACGAATGTGGCTGCACTGATCTAACAACGCACTGACGCGCCGACCAGAGAGAGCCACAATGACTTCTGGTATCACACAAGATGTCCAACAGATCTGTGAGCATCGGCAGCAGAGCATTACGTTTTTAACGATGTTATTTTGTCCTAACCTGCGTAAAACTGCGTAAAACAAACACGCACGGTCCCTACTGCAATATACACGAGACAATCAAACGATTTCGGCGCATAAGTTGCCTCCACTTCGATGGATTGGTCATCATTTTAGCTGCCGTACTCGCCACCACGTGACCCGGAATTCTGATTGGAAACGTCATAATCTGTCAAGCTATAAAACCACGCGGTTTCACGATGTCGATCACGTGACATGAAATTGATTACTGCTTGAAATTTAGTCCAAACATGGTGACAGGATACCGAAGCGAAGGCCTTTCGTCAAAACACCCAGGAATTACTTTACCGACTCCTGTTGATCGGAACCTAAAATTATATGAAGCTAGACTTTTATGCAGACATGATTTATCTGTTCATCGATACATAAATGGTCAGGGTTAACGCAGAACAGCGAGCGCATCTCGGATCACTGAAGGAGTGTGTGAAGCTGACCTAACTGCTCGGTAGGGAGTTCGTTGTTAAATCTGCTGTCAGCTTCACTCGTGGAGCTAAAGCGTACGAAGCCTCAGTTTGGTCAGTGTAGACATTTTGTAGACATAGGGAACGAAGTTACGTGTGGTATTGTCACTAATAGATACATGTGATATATGACTGTAAAAGTAAGCAGAATTGTGGTTTCACGGCAAAGGTCATTATAATGTTACCATCAGCTAAATACTGCTGAGTGGAGAGAATGTAATTAACAGCCACGTGCGTGTAACGTATTATTATACTGTTACAGTATGTTGTCACGTGTAACGCATTTCTATACTCTAAGTGTACGCTGTTTTACTATACATGACATAAAGGCGAGAATATACATGTAGATAAAGCGTTAAATCCTGTCAAAGTACCGCTTTTACCTGCCAAAAAAAAAAAAAAAAACGTGATTTGTGTGAATATGAAGTGTTTTTGTATCATACTACAAGTTTGTAACGAGACTGTATCTCTGTCGCAGGTGTCGCCCTGTTTCGCCAATTCACGACGTAAATCAAACGAATCAGAATCTCAGTGGATGTTTTTTTGTGATCCTTGTATCCCTAAAGCTCTTTACGTCTAGAAAAGGCTTTCTCGACGTTCAGAAGAAGTTTTCTATTTTATGTGTGTTTAAGTCTCACCTCATTTAATCGCCTCTGCCACTCTTCCTCTTCGTCGTCAATTGTCGCCGTGATGACGTCACTCCCGTTTGTGCTGGTGTGGTTGCTTGCTAATGGTTGTTAAAAAAAACAAACAAGAGGTTTTGCGTGGTATATGACAGACGTACAAGCCTGTGAAAAAGAAATGAATGAAAACGATGTGCCATTAATACCGTTTGTCACTATTACATGTAGGCCTAGATAGTTATTCATCACATAAATCTGTTGTTTATTTTTTTAATGGAATAAAAATGTTATGGATCTCAGGAAGCGGAGTAGATAAATGTACATACTGAAAGTTGTTTGGTTAAAGCTGCACTCAGCATATATTGTTGCATTCAACTGGAGACCAAACTTGTTTGGGTAAAAGCTGCTGTGAGCGTATATTGTTGTACTCAAATGGATGCCAAAGTTGTTTGGGTCAAAGTTGCACTCAGCATATATTGTTGCATTCGAGTGAAAGCAAAAGTTGTTTGGGTAAAAGCTGCACTCAGCATATACTGTTGCATTCGAGTGAAAGCAAAAGTTGTTTGGATCAAAATTGTTGTGCTCAAATGGGGGCGAAAGCTGTGTAGATAAAAGCTGCACTCAGCATATGTCGTTGCATTCGAGTGAAAGCAAAAGTTGTTTGGGTAAAAGCTCCACTCATCACATATTGTTGCATTCAAGTGGAGACGAAACTTGTTTGGGGAAAAGCTGCACTGAGCATATATTGTTGCATTTGAGTGAAAGCAAAAGTTGTTTGGGCCAAAGCTGCACTCAGCATAAGCTGTTGCATTCAAGTGGAGGCAAAATTTGTTTAGATGAAAAGTGCACTGAGCGTGTATTGTTGTATTCAAGTGGATTGAAAACTGGTCAGAAATTGCAGTCCACTGTACGCATACTAGAATAACAGATCAACAGGTGAAGAAATAATAAGAATCAAAATTCATATTTACCCACCATGGTTGACATCAACACACTTCCAGTCTGGCATGTCAGCTCGCGCTAAAATCGGTACCAGATAATGTATTGTGGGAGCTTGGAACACAGGTAGCCTATAAATGTAAAATGGGACTGCTTTGAGGTATAATTAAGTTATTTTGGTTTGCTTATCCACTGAAGACTTTTATATCGTGTATTTTCTCTTGCGTGACACCTGCAGACTGTATTTGCGAATAGGGTGTAGAATGTAGTTTGTTTGCTTCGTGTTTAACGTCACATTCAATTCTTTCACGTCATTTCATGGTGGTGTCTAATGGTCACAGGCCTGGCTCAATGTCAATACAGTTATTGTGCTGACTCTGTCACACTTTAAAAGACAAGCAGGCTATTTTTGCGCAGTTATAGTGTAATGTTTCTAGTATTTTACACTGTATAAGTTGAAAATAGGGCAACAGTAATGATTTCCTTATTATACGTTGATTAGAACGTAGACACAAAAGCTTATAGTAAACTACCCAACCTCATCTGATATATGTTCCTCAGTATAAGGTTTTTCGCAATTTTCACTCACCTGACTCCAAATACGGCCTGTAAAAATGTGGTCAAACCCGCCATGAACATACTGGTGCTCATTAATTTGGCAGTCACGTGACTTGTTCCGCAAATAGCTTCTGATATCAAAATGGCGTTCGTCACTGCAGATGACACAACTTGTAAACATACCTGTCGATGCCAATGCGCAACAGTTTTAACACAAAATTCATTTTAACACAGAACACAAACTGTCATCACAGCACAAAACACAAGCTGTCTTTATAACACAGGACACAAATTGTCATTATAACACAGAACACAAATTGTCATTATAACACAGAACACAAGCTGTCATTACAACACAGAAAAACAAGCTGTCATTATAGTGAGTGAGTGCTTGGGGTTTAACGTTGCCCTTATCAATTTTTCAGTCATATGACGACGACTGTCATTATAACACAGAACACAAGCTGTCATTATAAGACAGAACTCAAGCTGTCATTACTTCACAGGGCACAAGCTGTCATTTTAACACAGAACACAAGTTGTCATTATAAGACAGAACACAAGCTGTCATTATAACACAAAACACAAGTTGTCATTATAACACAGAACACAAGCTGTCATTATAACACAAAACACAAGTTGTCATTATAACACAGAACTCAAGCTATCATTACTGCACAGAGCACAAGCTGTCATTCTAATACAGAACCTGTTCTATAGCAACTACCGGTGCTGTTTTGTCAACAGACCCGACCATGCAATATGTATAATCTAGCAACTACCGAAAAATCACGCGAGAGTAGCGCTAGTATGAGAGGTCTCAAAGTGTACTTTCCTACATGTATGTGAGTTTCCAAACTCCTGAAATGCTTATTTGACTTATTCTAGAGGAACGCAGACGTTACCTGGAAAGCAAATATACAGGTAGCAGGAAGTGGTGGTACGTCTGACACTTTGTACAAGATAGTACTCAGTGGAACCTTTTCGACTTCCATTTTCTCCTCTCCATCTGTTTCTTTCTTTTCTAGAGGACATTTCTCCTCCACCTCACTGCATACAGATCTTCTCTCCATTCCAAACTAATGAATCTGTAACTAAAATCAAGACATGTTATTTGAAGTGTACGAACATGAAGCGCATGACAAGTCTCTCCAGGGCCCTGTTCTACAAAAGCGTGCGCACAATTGCGCAACTGAGGGGATTTGTTCCCATCACAGTTGCGCCTGTCCAAAAGTTACGCACGCTTCTAGAACGTTTTCGATGTAAGTGGGATTCACGCCAGCTGTTCTCCCAGCACTTTTCATGGTGACTCTCATGTCTCACAAAAATATCGTAAGTTTGTCTGGAGGACATAATTGTTAAATTTTTCCATTCGCCAGGCACTCCAGATCGACAAAGCTTCCCTTGCCGAATATAGCCAGAAACCACACCTTGTATAAATTACAAGTGTTCATCAATTATAAACTACAATAGATGTAAAGAAAAAGTGAACTAACTGTTCAATTACTGACCTCTGTTCACAAAGGCACCGTGGGTCCGTCACCGCTACACGGCCAACCTTCTTACCACCACCTTATCATTACCATTGAACTGTTGACACTTGTGAAAACCTAGGTCAGGGTTGATAGCACTATATACTTCAAGAATGTAGATTTTGTATGTATGATGGAAGTGGGACGGAACCCGGAATTGGCATTTGCGAAGAACAACTGATCCTCAAACAATGCATTGCAAGTTCAAAGTTTATTCCAATGTCCAAAAATAACCAGGGAAGAGCTCTGCAACATACAAACGAATACAGACAATTAGCTTAAATATGCATGTAGCCTTGACAGCAATCAAGCATTCGTATAATGTAGCTACAATAAATCCTTCCACATGTATTCAGATATAGTGTGTCGAGAATGGCATCCTTATTCTGATTTTAACACAATATTGTAACGGCTATTAATACCTCCTGCACTATCTGTAACCATTAGCACTCTTATATCTTAGCCATGTACACATGTAGTGCAATACTAGGATTAATGCAGGTCTTTAAAACCACACATAATAATCTATCCTCGCTAGTCAAAATCCCTTAGTCCACTAGAACAACTTTATCTGTTTAATAATTGCTGCTATCATGTACTCCATACTTTAACGGTCATGTAACAGGGGCATAGTAAGATAAGCTGCATTGGCCTTCCTCAGGGCAATGACAAAAAAATAGAAAAAATATCAAAATTCAAACATGCAGCAACAGCTGTACTTGTCGCAACCGTTAAAAGTATCCAAAATTAAGGAACTACAACTATCCTCCAACTATTGTGTTGCTAAATAATATTCTAATGTTACGACGGGTATTGATACATTAATCCTGTACCTTACTTAGTCCAACTTTGAACATGTATCAACAATACAACCTAATGTGCTCTTATACTACACGTATGAATCACCTTGACATTAGCACGCATGTGTTACATGTCTTTACTCTTCTCACAGCATAGAGATAACCGTAAACTCACTAGACTTAACACACAAGTTTTACATATGCCTCTGATCATAATTACCTTTATATACTCTAAATAACTATCTGCCACACAAAATATATATACTATAGTATGCAATTACACACAACAGTTATGAATAGTCTGTTCTCTCTAATGACAATATACAGCAGCCAATGCTAGTTACATCTAACAAGCTCTGGTGGCAACAAGGATCGTCTGTACTATAAGCCTTTATATGCACAGTTCATACCAATAAAATGTACAAAACCTGCATTACGGTACACCGAATTGTACTCCATCAGAATTTTCACCACATGTTTCAACTCAGGTGACCACATCATGCGTCAGACACACGCAGAATTCAGCTCTCATGCGCTGTATACCGCACATACACAGCCTTAAAATGAACAAATTTCAAACAAGTGTGCTCCCAATGATATAACGTGTCAACAGGTCATATTCCATAACCTGCTTTTTTATGCGAGCAATAGAGACAAATTCAAAATTGCTGACACCTTTACGTGTCAACGAATGGGATGCTGTTTCACAAGGTGGGAAATAGTGAGTGAGTGAGTGCTTGGGGTTTAACGCCGTACTCAACAATTTTTCAGTCATATGACGACGAAGGAATCATTAGGGTGCATGTGCCTCCTTGTAGCAGGACGGATTTCCACCGCTCTTTTATTTAGTGCTGCTTCACTGAGACGACTTACCGAAGGCAAGTAAGCCGCCCCGCCCGAGCCATTATACTGATACGGGTCAACCAGTCGTTGCACTATCCCCTTCATGCTGAACGCCAAGCGAGGAAGTTACAACTTCCTTTTTTTAAAGTCTTAGGTGTGACTCGATCAAGGATTGATCCTGGATCTACCGGTCCCGAAGCGGACGCTCTACCAACTGTGCTATCCGGGCCGGTCCAGGTGGGAAATACCATAACAGTATAAGAATCTTGTTTCAACCGTTTGACTCCATTACACTGTTCCATCCTGGTTGTACTTGTACTCATAGAGGACATACTCGAAAAGTACTTCGAAAATTACAACAAGAACAGGTCTAATGCTTATTTTATCCGAACTTTCAATTATTCTTATCCTCAACATTTCAAAGAATATCCAACAAAAAAATAGAACGCACAGCATTATTGGCAACCTAATGATTACAATGTCCATTATAAACCACTGAGCAAAAAAGGCGCGAAATCATGATCACATGACAACATATCGTCAGCAATGTTTGAGTAACTTTCAGCCATAACTTGAAAAAAATACAAACATCCACCGTCTTAACTGTCCACACTTGTTAATACATATTCGTTGAACTATCATGAATATTCTTGACACAAAACACTATTTGCATATAAAAATACCAGAAATTGCTGTTACCTGAATCCGCAACTTTCCAGACGTTGTTTGATTCGCCTCAGAGAAAATTATCTCCAACGCAAAAGATCACCGAAACTCCGACACAGAACCACGAGAACAGGGGCACCACTTGAGAACGGTAAAGCACATATAGAGAACAAAATGCTATTTGCATGTACATACAATCATAAAAATATTACCTCACCTGTCACATGTAGATTTCTCCCCAGATAAATGACGAGTAAAGAGTGTTAGCTATTACATACAGTAATGCTGACCTACAAACACGCTTTAATTACGAAGAGCTCAGGTTTATTTTAGATGACTTGACCATTTAAGATGAAGTCAGAGCTTGATTAATTCCCGTCTAAATAGAATATCTCTTAATTTGCTAAATAATTTAGGAACGACTTCTCAATCATGCCTAATGTAGTGCCGAATTCTCAGCTTATTTTCATGTCGAACGTGCAAGTTTCTAAATGTACCCATAATAAAGTAGATCATCCCGTTTGACACTCACCCTTAAGTTTATGCAGGACATTTGAACTTGTACACAATAATTATGAACTACTACGCCCATTTTGATGAAACTTACCATTCATCTTTCCTACCATCTAAACTTGTGTATGATTAAGTTTAATTACAATCAGGTAATTATTTTCATAATTACCCCCATTCTAAGTACTTATTGCAATAATGAATTTTAATGTGCACAGATTTTTTCCATGTAACTCATGCTAAAGTATTGCACTAAGTTTCCCTGAAACGTTGTGTATACGTTTCATATCATCTGAACATCTACGTGCTTAATAATATTGACATTCTGATTATTATTTTTCATTTTTGGAGGTGTTGGGGATGGAAGGGGGAGTGTTTCAGACTTTCGGATTCCAGTTTTTCTTTAAGTCACCACCTATAAATCAATTTCACAAAAAGGGTGATGTCAAAAATACGTTAAAATGGCACAAATATGTTTTTGTGTCTTTCGTGAAGCTGGGTTAAACACAGAACGGCGTCTTATGCCATTAGCACACATAGTACTCGATATTACCGATAACCTTGTGAGACTAACCCTAGATTTGCGCAGAAACAAAGATAACAGTCACAGCTGCTTCGGGGCCTCCGTGGCTCAGTAGGGGCCTCCGTGGCTCAGTCGGTTAAAGCGCTAGCGCAGCGTAATGACCCAGGAGTCTCTCACCAATGCGGTCGCTGTGAATTCAAGTCCAGCTCATGCTGGCGGCCGTACGTGAGAAGGTCTGCCAGCAACCTGCGGATGGTCGTGGGTTTCCCCCGGGCTCTGCCCGGTTTCCACCCACCATAATGCTGGCTGCCGTCGTATAAGTGAAATATTCTTGAGTACGGCGTAAAACACCAATCAAATCACAGCTGCGTCTCCCAGCGAGGTTTGTAATTGAAAAGTGTTGGGAAAAGTGCAAGAAAAATGCACTTGAGATAATGGGAGGTCATCTTAGCGTCAAAAACTGCCTCCATTTCAAGCAGGGAATTCGCACATGTTTAGCATGGACAGGGGTGGTAGGGCAGTTCATAGAGACGGATGGTGGGAGGTTGATTGACTTCTCTGATTATAGCAAGGAGCTATAGATATGGGTTGTTTTCATTCCCGTGAAAACCCTTAATTGTCAGGAATCCCTGCTCGTTTGCCGTGATCACCTTCTCGGGCGTCGCGCAATCCTTTTCGCTCTCCGGCATGGTCGCCAGAGTGTCATCTTTGTGGAATTCTTTGCAGGGCCTTCGTTCGGTGGGGTGGCACACCGGTTCAGTGAGCGGGAATGTTTGTGCGGACCCCTTTGCCCGAGCTCTGCCCGGTTTCGTCCTACCATAATGCTGGCCACCGTCATATAAGTGAAATATCCTTGAGAATGGCGTAAAACACCAATCAAATAAATAAATAACTAAATAAATCAATCAGTGCCGACATATTTATCGTGTTACGTCAGTGTGATGCCATGTGGCAGACACCAGACACAATGCCGACGTATTTATAATGGTGTCTCACTGTTACGCAATACCGTACACCACTGAAATAACGTAGACATATTTAAAGTCTTGCCTGACTGGAACATCATGCCGAACACACCAGTTAAATACCCATGTAATCACAGCCTTACCTCAATGGAACGTCATGCCGAAGACATGCAGAAGATAGTGCCGATATATTTATCTCTTTAGAACGCCATGCTGACGACATCACGTCCAGAAGACACTTAAGAGATAAAACTCTCTTTTATTTGCTTTCCATTAATTGTGGCCCGTCTTTCTCGAACAATGAGCTTTAATCGAGCTGCATTGTGATTAGGAAGAGTTTACGAAGCCCTGTTGCCAACACCAGCGTTAAAATGCAAAGTATGATAAACACATATAGGATAAAATCACGGTACAGTTTTAACAAATACAGAACTAGAGATATAACGCAGTAACAACAATCAGGGAAACCATTTGGAGTCATGCAGTATGGGTGGATATACATCGCATACTCTCAAAAAAATAATCTGTTAAATTTAACGGAAAGTCTGTTGTTTAAGTAATGCTAGAATGAATTCTATTTTTCCAGTAGATAATCCTGTTAAATACAGCTCACCTATTGTATCAAAGCAACATAGAGATTGTATTAGACCACCAGGATATTATGTTAAATATGCCATATTGTTATGTCATAATAACAGAATACATCATAGTATCACACAGACAGCAGCCTTTCTGTTAAAATGAAAAGATTATTTTTTTCAGTGTACCACGTACGGCGCAAAACACCAGTCAAATAAAGAAATAAATACAGCATACATCTTCAATAATGGAGGCGTACAAAACACGTTATGAAATACTGAGTTAAATGTCTTGAATAAGGGTTAACGCAAAAGTTTTGATTCTTCATTTTAATTCATTACTGCATCCATATGGATCTAAACACGTCAAATGCCTGGCGCTAATATTTACACTGTGCCAACCAGCTGGACCAAAAACACGTCAAATACCTGGCACTAATATTTACACTGTGCCAACCAGCTGGACCAAAACACATCAAATACCTGGCGCTAACATTTACACTGTGCCAACCAGCTGAACCAAAAACACGTCAAATACCTGGCGCTAACATTTACACTGTGCCAACCAGCTGGACCAAAACACATCAAATGCCTGGCGCTAACATTTACACTGTGCCAACCAGCTGGACCAAAAACACATCAAATACCTGGCGCTAACATTTACACTGTGCCAACCAGCTGGACCAAAACACATCAAATACCTGGTGTTAACATTTACACTGTGCCAACCAGCTGAACCAAAAACACATCAAATGCCTAGCGCTAACATTTACACTGTGCCAACCAGCTGGACCAAAAACACGTCAAATACCTGGCGCTAACATTTACACTGTGCCAACCAGCTGGACCAAAAACACGTCAAATACCTGGCGCTAACATTTACACTGTGTCAACCAGTTGGACCAAAAACACATCAAATGCCTGGCACTAATATTTACACTGTGCCAACCAGCTGGACCAAAACACATCAAATACCTGGCGCTAACATTTACACTGTGCCAACCAGCTGGACCAAAAACACGTCAAATACCTGGTGCTAACATTTACACTGTGCCAACCAGCTGGACCAAAACACATCAAATGCCTAGCGCTAACATTTACACTGTGCCAACCAGCTGGACCAAAAACACATCAAATACCTGGCGCTAACATTTACACTGTGCCAACCAGCTGGACCAAAACACATCAAATACCTGGTGTTAACATTTACACTGTGCCAACCAGCTGAACCAAAAACACGTCAAATACCTGGCACTAATATTTACACTGTGCCAACCAGCTGGACCAAAAACACGTCAAATACCTGGCGCTAACATTTACACTGTGCCAACCAGCTGGACCAAAACACATCAAATACCTGGTGTTAACATTTACACTGTGCCAACCAGCTGAACCAAAACACGTCAAATACCTGGCGCTAACATTTACATTGTGCCAACCAGCTGAACCAAAAACACATCAAATGCCTGGCGCTAACATTTACACTGTGTCAACTAGCTGGTGCTTGGTGCTAATATTTATAAAATACAAATCCCTTGGATTTGGATCTCATTAAATGCCTGGTGTTAACATTTACGCTAAAGAAGTAGTACACATCCACTTCTGCGTAGTGCAGAGTATTCCGTGCTTGTAAACAGCTTGGAACCGAATTGTGTAGGCGGGAAATTCCGAAAGCTCGCACCCATGCGGTGGGGATCACAGTATATAGTTCTGCAGTAAAACATTTTGCTTCTGCACAACAGAATAATTACAAAGTGCCAGCTATTTGGATTTAATCAGGGCCAGTACAAAGTGCTACCTCGCTGAAGTATCGCACCAAAGAACTGTGTACCAATATAACATGTACATGGTATATACACTGTTTAACCCTCTGTTTTTTTTTTGTTTTTTTTTTCAAGTATATTTAGTTAGTGAAGCTAACTGTTTTGAGTATTTACTTTTCTTTCCCTGACAACCACTAATGCAACAGTATCATCTTTGATCAATATTGCTTTCAACTTTCTTGAAGTGGCGTAACAAAAGCAGTGGTAATACAGACGCCATTAGTGAGCAGACCAGAAGGATTACCCAGGCCCACCAAAAGCACTCACTCCCGTAACACACGTTAGATTCCCCTGTTCTGTTGTCCGAAGTAAACTGGTCGTAAATTATGCCAGTCATTAAGCTAAATACTAAGCCGAATGCTTCAAAACAGGTCATCAGTATGCCTTGTACCATAGCAATGTGCCTCAAGCCGAAAATATTCGCGCTGAAGTTGAGATAAATTGAAAGGCCTCCTCCATTGGTCAGACTGGTTAGAATGCTCGAGATGAAAACAAGGACGATGTTATTCACAGTCATCAGCATGACTGCAAACGAGAAGATATTACACACAGCCACGGCAATGATGAGGTACACCTTACTGCTGGCAGTTTTAAAAAAATCGTAAAGAACGCCTGAGGCGAGATTAGACACGGCCACGGTTAGCAGCATTGTGACTATCAAGCTGTCTTGGTACTGTCTCAGTCCAAGTGACTGCAACAACAGGCATATGTCTGTAAAAGCCAACAAGTTAGATGCGAGTATTATAGCCCCTGACCAGAGATAGAGGTGAAATTTTCCCGATAAAAACATTTCGTACACAGAAATATTCTCAACGCCTAATGACTCTTGTTTTTTCTCCTCCGCCTGCTCCCTCTTTGACAGTAGCCCGCCTTCTGTGGAGGAGGGACAAAAGGAGTTGCTGTCCGTGGGCGGTCGGCTCCCTTCCTGGTAACATGACCCCAGCTCGAGGAATTGATCTTCACGGAACGTTTGGTTCCCCCCGGTCAACAGGTGCACCGCCAGATACACGACAGCGCCGACAACGAATACTCCCAAGCACGTGAAGAAAAACGCTGCCGTTTTCGTCGTGTCAGCGAAATGCGAGTGGTAAAATGGCGCCACAAAGACTTCTCCAAAGAACATCATGGCGGCAGTGCAGCTGACGGCTTTTCCCGAATGGACAGTTGGAGTTGAAGTCATGGCCGTCAGAAGACACAAGAAGAGGATCCCACACCGTCCAAGAGCTGGTGGGTGGAGAAACAGAAAGGGATCCCATAAAAACCCTTATCTTGATTTGAATATCCCATGACCCTTTGCCCATACCGCTGTGTGGACCAGAATAGGCCCCTTGTTTCTAGCTGACATAATCATCGCATGGACTAGAATAGGTCCCTTGTTTCTAGCTGATATAATCATCGCATGGACCAGAATAGGCCCCTTGTTTCTAGCTGACATAATCATCGCATGGACTAGAATAGGTCCCTTGTTTCTAGCTGATATAATCATCGCATGGACCAGAATAGGTCCCTTGTTTCTAGCTGACATAATCATCGCATGGACCAGAATAGGTCCCTTGTTTCTAGCTGACATAATCATCGCATGGACCAGAATAGGTCCCTTGTTTTCAACTGACATAATCATCGCAAGTTCCTTGTTTCTAACAGATTTGACCGTGGTATGGACTAGAACAAGTTCCTAGTCTTTTTTTATCTGCATTGATCTGCATTTATCTGTAGCGTGGACTAGAATATGTTCCCAGTTTCTATCTGATTTGACTGTTGTGTGTAGTTTCAAACGGACTTCACTGCGCCATGTATCAGGACAAAGCCCTTGTGTCTTACTGACTGGATT
This sequence comes from Liolophura sinensis, assembly GCF_032854445.1. Taxonomy (NCBI): domain Eukaryota; kingdom Metazoa; phylum Mollusca; class Polyplacophora; order Chitonida; family Chitonidae; genus Liolophura; species Liolophura sinensis. The sequence goes on from NC_088306.1 coordinate 19,267,710, forward strand.
GTGGCATGAACAATAATACGCCCTTTGTTTCTAATGTGACTGTTCCACGGACCAGAAAAATCCCTTGTTTCTCGCTGCTTTAACCGTGCCAGGGATCAGAATACATCCTAGCCTATGTTTGATCGGTACGTAGACCAGAATAAGTCCACTGGTTCGAACGGAATTGTACATCGATGGAATGATTTATTTATTTCCCCTTGGCCATTGGTGTTCGTGGGTTCGAATCCAGTTCAGTGTTACAAAAAAGCAAACCATGGAGTTTGTGACAACTGCCTTATAAAGCAGATGCCTTGAAGGAAAGGATTTTTCATCAAACGTAAAACCAAAATCATGTTACGACATAAAGAGGAATGAAAACAAACATGTTAAATAAAAAACCTCCGTTATGATGGTTTCAAATTACAAACCGTCTACTTACAAAACAAGAACATGTATATGTAGAGAAGCACGGGGTGTCCAAGGTAAGACTCCGGCATCATGGCCGCAAAGGCTATCAACAGGAAACCGGAACATGTAAGGAATGTGCCAAAGAGGAATGCTGGGTAATAACCGTATTTCTTGTGGATGATGGAGAAGGGCAAGAACCAGTAAATGCTGATGATGTGTACACCGCTGAGTATTCCAACTGAAATGAAATCACAGGATAATGCATAAGGAATTTATTTATATATTTATTATTTCAATTTCAAACTTTCTTTCAACGTGCATCCAATTGAAGAAAGCATGTTTAACAAAAATTTATTTTCTGTGAAATTATGCTTGTACTATGTTTGAGTTTCTCCATGAAACTCATATTTACATACCTAAAACAACAAAAACCGCTGAGCGTAAGTTTACTGTTTTCCTGACTCAAAACCACTGTCGGAACTGCGTGAACTGGATTCGAACCCGTGACCCCATTGGTCAAGTGCCTATCCGCTATAGTGAGAATGTCACCTCAGATGAACGGTGTTTTCACATAGCCTAGGATGCTTAGTTCGCGGATGTATTTGTGTAAGTAATGAATCATAGCGATTTGTCCATTTACTCGCTATATCGGACACACGCAGCAGCCAGCAGTCTAAAGATTCTCTACCGGTACCTTTTGTGAGTCGCCAAAACATTAAAATGAGTTTTCAATGATTCAGGTCATACGACTCAATTTTCCGAGTTGAATGGGTTGCCAAGGACGGATCCGACCCAAGTTGTGTGCACTATGTGCGCGAAACTTTACTTTCTTGGACACAGAACGTGATGAATGAACGACACAGGCCTGGATAAAGGTTCCCCAATAATTGAAAAAGCGGACCTATGCCTTTTTTTTTAGATGTTCAAAAGATTCGTTGATTTATTTATTTATTTATTTATTTGATTGGTGTTTTACACCATACTCAAGAATATTTTATTTATATGACGGCGGCCAGCATTATAGTGGATATAAACTGGGCAGAGCCCGGGGGAAACCCACGACCATCCGCAGGTTGCTGCCAGACCTTCCCACGCAAAAGATTCGTCGACGACGGCTTATTATGACCAATGCCATATAAAAGCAGTGAGAGCGAGGAATCTATAAGTTCCCTGTCCAAGACCGGGTTTGAACTCGCACCACGTATGCTTAGGGCTTTCAGGTGATACTGTAATATTTACACTATTCACAGGTGAGTGTATTTCCTTGGTGTAACCTTCTAATATAAACTCATGCAGCAAGTAGGAAACGCCGTTTCACACCAACAATATGCTAACGGCATATTAAAACTTACCTTCAGTCTGTGTGAGATGAAACAAAGCTTTAAGTTCTATGTAGAAGGCAAAGTCAATCCCACCCCAGCACAGAGCCAGCGACATGAAACAGCCTGCCAGGAATTGGCAAAGAGCTGTTAGAAAAAAACAAAACAAAAAAAAAAAACAAACCAAAAAAAACAGCACACTATTAAAATATAGCTCTGTTCTCCGTTTCCCTGTGATTTCACTCTACTTATAAACATGCAGGTGTGGTCCTATATATATATATATATATATATATATATATATATATATATATATATATATATATATATATATATAAATGCTTTCTGTGGCCCGTTGAGCCGACAGACCTGACTATGCGCCATGTCTGCGAACCTATGCGAGATATCTGCGACATAGCAAATAGCGTAAAATCACGCCACTTCATCGCGTTAGTAACGACAGCCCTCACTCTGTCTCCTTCTCGTTCTGCGACATATTTAAATTAACAACAAGTCAATACAGAAAAATCTAATACACACATGGTCTGGACCTGTACAACGTTTCTAATACAAGCATGGTCTGAACCTGTACAGCGTTTCTAATACATACATGGTCTGGACCTGTACAACGTTTCTAATACATACATGGTCTGAACCTGTACAACGTTTCTAATACATACATGGTCTGGACCTGTACAACGTTTCTAATACATACATGATCTGGACCTGTACAACGTTTCTAATACATACATGGCCAGAACCTGTACAGCGTTTCTAATACATACATGGTCTGGACCTGTACAACGTTTCTAATACATACATGGTCTGGACCTGTACAACGTTTCTAATACATACATGGTCTGGACTTGTACAACGTTTCTAATACATACATGGCCAGAACCTGTACAACGTTTCTAATACATACATGGCCAGAACCTGTACAACGTTTCTAATACGTAGGTGGTCTGGACCTGTACAACGTTTCTAATACATACATGGCCAGAACCTGTACAACGTTTCTAATACATACAAGGTCTGGACCTGTCCAACGTTTTAAAGCTTCAGGTCTTAAATCTGATTTACACTCTCCCCTTCAACGATGTTCTTCCTGACCTCGTTCATAAGTTATAACCCTTCTTATCATTCCTTTGGTCAACAGGTTATGGTATTTTTGCTGGCGAGCGGTTTTAATTGTGACCTGATGTTCAGTTTAATTCAATATCTTTTATTTATACCTCTATAATTTCGCAAATGCCCATGTCACAAAATTACATGGGCCACAAAAAAAAGCAACATATGTACTCTCAATAAAATAATCTGTTAAATTTAACAGAAAGACTGTTGAGTCTGGGATGCTAGAATGTATTCTCTTAATGCAGTAGATTATTCTGTTAAATAGCACACCTATTCTATTAATTCAACATAAAGATTGTATTAGACTAACTGGATGTAATGTTGAATATGACACGTTATGTTATGATACCACAATACATTCTCTCTTCACTCAGACAATAGATTTTTTTAGTGTCTAGTCAAATATCACAGATGGGGAAACCTTTTCAGCATAGTTTTCTAAATATATGGATATACGCATATTGCTTTGAATTAAAAGCTGATTTTGCTACAAAATGTCGTATGTATTACTAACAGATCCTATTTAAATGTTGGCAGATCAAGCGAAAACAACTTACCTTGTTTTGTATTGACTTTGGGGCTCTTAGCTGCCAGCAAATTATCCCCCTCATCCGCCATGGTTTATAGTCTTTAATATGTGATTACTCCCGTACCGCGTTTTCTGGGAATTCTAAGCATCTGCTACATATGGTCTTCTATAGGTGTAATGTACATCTGCTAGCACTATACAGTTGTAGGTAGGTGGACGCCCGTGTACTAGATGTATCTTACTGTTGTACGTGCAACATCTACACTCTTCTGTGTTGACTAAACTAATCTTCTCTCTAGTCAGCCATGACATACATGTATATTTTCCTAAAGACGTTTGTTTTAAATACGTGTTAGTCATGCGCAGATGAGCGAATGCGCATTGAACTTATCTAATGGAGGGAAAACAGACGTCCACCGGATTGAAGTAGGAGTGAAGTTAGACTGCGGTTCGCAGTTAGGAACCGTCCCCAATTATCGTTCGTTTTTTTATACGTTTTAAACGCATGAAAACGACTTAAAAACACGAGTTAAAAACGACTTGGTTATCTCTCATTCGTTTAAAACGACTGAAAAATGTAATAAAAACACCTGTGTTGAGAAAAACAACTTTGTGTGCTGTTTTATGCTTTGAGAAAATAGAACGACAGGTGACGACAGAATCAAAGTTCGTTTTCCATTGTAAGGTATGCAGAAGCCTAGGATAAAACTGCTGTGTATTTTGTCCTGTTTTCTCTAACAATTCATGATCTGGGAAACTGTTGTATATACTGGTTATGTTCCCAATATTGTTTGCTCTGTTTCCGCCTTAAAACTTCACTTATGTAGATGATTTTCTATATATATCAGCTTAATCCATGCATTCATCTGGCTAATCTATATCTTTCAACCTTGTGTCATCCGTAGGATATACCTGTCGCATAGCATGTTGTTGCTGTATCAAGCATTTTGAAAAACAAAACAATGGCTGCAGGCACTATTTGCCGATTTCGGCGGTAGGAGACCTTATAGTTATGTCTCTCTTACACATCACAATACACTCTTGGTGTATTAATATGCAAACGATTTCGTGTTCTGTTCGTGTTTCCAGGCAGGTGTAACATGTGTGATGAAGCGTGCAACTCGAGCGAAAAGCGCAACAAAAAAAGAATTGGTTAAACCACATACGGTTTAAGTAATTCGTGTTTAACGAGTAGATACAAAACGATAATTAGGGACGGTTCCTTAGCAGTTAGCTATTCAACGGGGACAAGTCCTTATTTCCATAAATTATATATTCGGCTATAACTCCACAAAATACTGCAAATACCTACCTATTTGCAATATAAATGCGGGCTATCGCGTAATGCCAATGATCCCTGATTGCGACACCAGGGGGCGCTTCTGTGAATAGCCGTCTGAATAGCGGTTTGGCCCATATCTCCATAGAGACTGCACCTACAGACATCATACTTGGTACATTAATGACAATGAATGCAAGCACAATGCATCACATCATGCCAAAAATTCCCAATTCTGACACCAAGGGGCGCTTCTGTGAACAGCAGCCTGAATAGCCGTCTGTGCCATATCTCCATAAATCCTGCACCCACAGACATTATATTTGGTTCGATAATGACACTTCAGCCGGGCTATCACGTGATGCCAATGATTTCCAATTCTGACAACAGGGGGCGCTTCTGTGAACAGCAGCCTGAATAGCAGTCTGGCCCATATCTGCATAAACACTGCACCTACAGACATTATATTTGGTACGATAATGACGCTTCAGACGGGCTATCACGTCATGCCAATGATTCCCGATTCTGACTCCAGGGGGCGCTTCTGTGAATAGCAGTCTGAATAGCAGTCTGACCCATATCTCCATAAATACTACACCTAAAGACATCATATTTGGTACGATAATGACGCTTCATGTGGGCTATCACGTCTCTTCGATTCTGTCACCAGGGGGCGCTTCTGTGAGTAGCCGTCTAAATAGCAGTCTGGCCTATATATCCATGAATACTGCACCTATAGATATCATATTTGGTACGATAATGACACTTAATGCGGACTATCACGCCATGCCAATGATTCCCAATTCTGACTCCAGGAGCAATTCTGTGAATAGCAGTCTGAATAGCAGTCGCCACGATATGGCTGAAATATTGCCGATGTGGCGTTAAGCCATAATCATTCATTCATTCTGAATAGCAGTCTGACCCATATCTCCATAAATACTGCACCTACAGACATCATATTTGGTACGATAATGACGCTTCATGCGGGCTATCACGTCTTGTCGATTCTGTCACCAGGGGGGCGCTTCTGTGAATAGCAGTCTGAATAGCAGTCTGGCCCATATCTCCATAAATACTGCACCCACAGACGTCATACTTGGTACAATAATGTCACTTAAAGCAGGCTATAACGTCATGCCAGTGATTCCCGAATCTGACACCAGAGGGGGCATATGTGGTTAGTAGCAACTTTTTATTTCCATTAATACTGCACCTACTGCACCAACAAATCAATGGGGCTATCACGTGATGCCAAAAAATCGTGATTCTGACACCAGGGGGCGCTTCTGTAAATAGCAGTTAGTGGTTTGTCCCTTTTGAATTGGTTGAAAGTCTGAAAGCAGTAAACAATTTTGTTAAAAAGTTAACAATTTAGTATAATTTTAAACGGCATTAAACGTTTGACAACGTTTTGTTGGGCTGGAAAAGAGGTGTTTGTGTATTAAGTATGATATCTCTACATTTATTGATCTAGGTGATAACTCCGGTTAAGAGATAAATTAATACTTGTGTAAGCTATTCAGCGTAATGTCACCTTACGACATACTGGTAAAGGCGTTGGAACCATTTAAAACTCAGTAAATGTTTGGATTAAAACCTCAGTTTGACGTCATCTGCCGTCGGGGCAAAGGCCATTGATAGCGTTCTGCACGACTTTTGAAGTGCGCTGTAATCACCAAATACAATCTATGTGTATCTGTGATATTATCTTTATAAGAAATTATTATTTTTTTTCGTAGAAAATAAATGATTTGTAGGGTTTGTGAAGTGATGTTTGTCTATGAAGTCTGAGATCTGTATGCCTATTGTTTCAGGAGCCAATGTCGGTTTACAGATGAGTTAACAGTTGGGCTACTAGTAACTGCTGATTTTGACGCCACCTGCTGTCGGATGTCAAGATTCTTGTCGCCAATTTTTAACATTTGGAAAGTTGTGTCTAATTATTAAGTATGAATAGTGTGTATCTGTAACACTTTATATGAGAGATTCCCATTTTCCATATGCAAAGTATAGCTGGTTAAGTCTTTAAAACCATTAAATAGCTCCGTTAACAGTCTAGTTAAAAAAGCAAGTCTGACGTTAGCAGGCATTCGACGTCAAAGTATTTCACGCCCTTTTGTACGGTTTTTTAATATCAAGCTTCTGTATTGGTAACATTTTAATTTATATAAATTTATGTTTTCCAGACAAAGTAGTGGTTTTCTCTTTTGAACTGCTTGAGAATCTGAATCCAGTGAACAATTTTATTAACAATTTAAATTCGGTTAACAATTTAGTGTGATTTTAGATGACATAGGACGTTAGCATAGCACTGTTTTGTAGGGCTGGAAAAGAGGTGTTTATGTATTAAGGAGATTTCTACGTTTATTGGCCAAGGTGATAACTCCTATCTTTTTTCTTTTTGTTTTTTTTTTCTTGCAGGAAATAAATGACTTGTAGGCCTTGTTGAGTGATGTTTGTGTATGAAGTCTGAGATCGGTATGTATATTGCTTAAGGTGTTCATGCCATTTTACAGATCAGTTAACAGTGTTAACTGCTTATTTTGACTCGGGCTTTTGACCCCACAAGGTGTCGGATGTCAAGACTCTTGGCGCCACTTTGTAGCATTTGAAAAGTTGTGTTTAATTACCAAGTATAAACAGTGTGAGTCTGTATTAAACGTTTTCCTTAAAGCCTTTAAAAACCAGTAAATAGTTCTGTTAACAGCCTAGTTAACAACTCACGTGAGCAGTCATTTGACGTCAAAGCATTTCACGCCATTTTGTATTGGTTAAGACGTAAAGGCCGGTTAAAAAGATCCATTAACAGTTCTGTGAATACTTTAGTGGGACATCATCCTAAAGCTTATTTGTGAAGGCTTTAAAGCCAGTTAACAGTAGAGTTTAGAGTTGATATCCTGTTGGTCTTCACTGACGTCGGAAGTTGAGAATACTGACGCCTAACCAGATATATACTATTTTATCTGAACACTGTTCATAATAAAAAAATATTTTCTATAAGACAATAATGACTTGTAGGGCTTTTCAAGTTGTGTTCGTGTGTTGAGAATTTGGTAAACATTTCAGTGTGACCTCACATTAGGGTATATTAGTTCAGGCGTCATAACCAGTCATCAGCTGAGTTTACTCCTTGGTCAACAATTTAGTGTTTAATTCACCTTGCGTCGGATGTTAAAGATTTCTCAAGCAATTTTTTTAGATTGGTAAAGTAGTGTTGAAGAACCATATTATGTAAGAATCGGCGATCATTAGCATTACGTGATAGCCTGCATTAGGTGTCATTAATGCACCAAGATGTCTGTAGGTGCAGTATTTAAGGAGTTATAGCCGAATATATAATTTATAGAAATAGGACTTGTCCCCGTTGTCCAACTGCTAACTGCAAACTGATATCTAACTTCACTCACGTACACGATCGTAATACATGTAGGTTTCCAGTCACTAGAGTTACAATTTTCCGCATGAGACATATATATGTGCCTTCGTGCGTGGGTCGCTCATTGATGTTTGAGATATTACCATGCATGTATATATTTAAAGGTAGGGAAAACATAAAAATTACACCAAGTTCAGAGTTGAAATGCTAGTTATATATATGACCTTCAGTATATTTTTCAATTTTTCTTTAATGAGAAAAAGACAGTTGAAAATAATTTGTACGGTGAGTATTTGGGACCGCCTTTTTGATATATATTGTCTTTGCGTCCATAATGTTATAAATGAGGATGTAACATGTCTTTGATAAATACATTTGTATTGGAATTTGGTCTTTTCTGCAAAAAAATGTGTTCGGCTTGAATTTTAATTCTATTTGTATTTTTAATATATTCATAAATATGATCAAAATTCTGATTAAATGCAGGTGTTTAGATATAAACAAGTTTACATTGAAATAGATTTATTAGACATGCATCACATCCTTATCTAGAACATTATTATTCAAGGTCTGTATATGCAAAGAGGAGGCCCCAGATACCAGACAAAAATATTTTCAAATACCCTTTTCTCCTGAAAGAAAAAGGCGAAAAGTAGTAAAGGCCACGATTGCAAAAAAACTTTTCACGCTCTTTCATCTGATTTTAGCATCATTTTTACGTTTTCTTCTCCTTTAAAGCCTATATTTCTGTGATGTATAAGAGATAAACATTATTGTAAGTCAATTACAGGATATGTTCAAAAAATACGTAAGAATAACATCAGGTCTGAGAGCTTGAACCGGATGGAATAACTGCTGACTACAAAAGATCTCAAATCAACTTGACGATATTTAATAATCTGTGAACTGTACGAATAATACATTTGAACAGTTTCAGTCATTAACAGTTGACGGACAATTTGGAATATCTTTAAACCTAACCTAGGGACCTTGGAGCAACTGGGTTAATGATAGCAAGCATCTCGGGGCCACCGGAAGCAATTGGGGCATACGATCGGAAGCTGGTTTTAGTCGATCTACGTGGGGCTATGTCCCGACAACGGCTCAGTTTTCTGGCACTCAGAGCATTCAATACTCTTCTGTTGCATCGATCTACGAGTGCCTTCGCACGGCTGAGGACAGTTTGCTCACACTTGTACATTGTCATGGTTGCGTAACAATCACATTGGTACGCTAGAGCTAACAGTTGTGGACTTTTTATGCATAGATACACTGTGATGAGCTGGAATGAATGAATGAATGACTATGGCTTACGCCACATCAACAATATTTCAGCCATATTGTGTTGAGGACAAGGTGAAAACACGAGGCGGTTGAGGTTTTTCGTTATGATAGTGAGAACATCAAAATGAAACAAAAAATTTCAGACATGTTTAAAATCAGATAAAGAAACACAAGAGTTAAAACTCTTAGAACAGCGAGTCCCTTCTCTTCGTCCTTCCACCTTCATCTTCTGTCTTTTCTGCCGATGCCAGGGCCATACTCCTGGCTTTATCATATGTTTCCTCTGAACACGCCCATAGGGCAGTGATACACAATGACTCGCTGTCTTGCCTGTTGGCAATTGAAAATAATAAATTTAAGAATCCACTAATTCTTGAGATATTAACCAAACACAGAAAACTAATTAAAAGAGGTAAAGATATTATATTCTGTTGGATACCAAGTCATATTTGTATCCATTGAAACACAGTCGTGGACAGGGAAGCGAAAGCTGTCTTATATAAACCTGTATCTCATGTTTAAGTCCCTTATACTGACATTAAGTCCAATATTCTTAAATATATTGCGTCGACTTTGGGCAATAGGATTTAATGATTGGACTACCTGTGCTATTTCAATAAAATTTACCTTAAGACCTCGACAGTTCCTTTGTATAATTTTGTCATTTATAGACATTATGGAGGGAGACGTATCGGAGATTTCTCTTATATTTGGACCGGGAACGACCCTTCTGAGATTATTTCCAGACTTAGTTTCTGGCAGTTTTGTTTTTTGGTTTGATCATATTCGATTTATTGGTTTGTAGTGTAATATTCACTGGTTTTATTTGCTGTACTGTAGTGGTCTGGTTGAGGAGGAATAACGAGCAGGTTGAGCAGCAGGTTGTAAAGATATAGAACTAGGTTTGTCGTTTCCAATGGGCCAAGTCAAGGGAAGTTTGAGTAGCAACAGATGTTGTACAGTTTGCTGGACCACATTGGCAAACGAAGTCTTGCGGAGAAGTGGGTAGAGTGTAAAACTAATTTGCGGGCTTCCTGATACGATATATTGTTTTTAGTTTTAATATATGCAAATTAACCAATACGGGCCAATGTAGATATACGATGGTAGAGAGGTACCACTGAAGGTCAAATACTGAAGGTATTTAATTTGAAGATGTTACCAGCTTTTTTGTTGTTAAACGCTTCACCCTGGCAACACCTTGTGGTTTTAATTCTGTACATATTCATTACAGACAAGTCACTGATATCATCATCCCTATCACGTATTATTCCCTGACAGCTGTTCAGGGAATTGTGATGGGATGTATAAACAGATATATCAGAGATTTTATTTAGAGATAATAAAACTTTAGAATGTTGTTTCCGGAAACATTTGATGAGAATGTCTCCCGATCGTAGTTTTTCAATGTTTTTTAAAGTGCTTGCTGCCCCTTCTAAAGCCCTTTTTAACAACAAAAGGATGGATTTTAGTGGCTGGCTTTTGTTCACTCCTAATGGAAAGAGAACGATAAAAGCGGGCCAGTTGTCCTGTCTATTATCAAGCGGGTCAGACAAAACTTCTAACTTCCTCTTTTTATCAGCACCTGAAGTTGGCTGAGAGGAAGATCGGATAGATTAGAGACGTTCGACGAAAGGTTTAGGGTAGACATAATAGATATTAAATAGGAATTCACCCCACGTGTTCCCCACCCACCACGGAGTGCCGACAAGGGCGATGCTTGAAGCCGTTGATCGGACCGGGCCCATCCGACCTCCCGTCTCACTCCATGTAAGGGCCAAAGTGGCGTGTTGGACGTGGGGATCTCGCAAGGCCAACACGCCCTCAGCCACTATGATCCCGTCCTCGGAGATTACGGGTCGTCAACCATTTGGGGGGGTGTTGAGCTGGACCATACATTCCTGAAACCGTTTAGATCAGCGCATGCATGTCATATTTTATTGGCAAAGGAATTTGTCCATTCTCCAAACGTCACTCTGCATGGAACATTGGTGACACGCGTATTCTCCTCGTGGCACGTGTGAAAGTTCGTCAGTAATTTGTTTTAGTTCCGTGGTTTTCCATGGGGTACTGCTGCCATAAAACTGACCGCTATCGTATAAGTGAAAAATGCTTCAGTAAACAATAATTAAATAATCTTTTTAGATGACGGATATCTAAGTGAATAGACCGGCCCGGATAGGACAGTTGGTAGAGTGTCCGCTTCGAGAGCGGTAGATCCAGGGTCAATCCTGGGTCGAGTCACACCTAAGACTTTAAGAGAAACTTGCAACTTCCTAGCTTGGTCATCAGCATGACGGGGATAGTGCAACGGCTTGTTGATCCGTACCAGCAACTTACTTGCCTTTGGTAAGTTGTCTCATTGAAGCAGCACTAGATAAAAGAGCGGTGGAAATACGTCCTGCAATAAGGAGGCACATTACATACACCATAAGGATTCCTTCGTCATCATATGACTGAAAAATTGTTGAGTACAACGTTAAAACCCCAAACACTCACTTACTCTAAGTGAATAGTTTTGCGAGTAAATTTACAGAGCCATGGAGTGTTCACAAAAATAAGAAATTTACATGCTGTTTCTCACATTGAAAGGATGATGCCTTCAAAACAAAATGGTTTGCGACCGTTTAGGTATTTTTCCACCCCTTGTTCGAAATAACCAAAGTTGTATTATTTTCTGTTTATTCTTTTAAAGGAGAAACATTGGCGCTCTGCCCCACAGGTGTAACTTTCAAAAATCCAGTGAAACAACTTTGAACTTCTTTCCAACATTTCAGTACAAGTACAAAGGTATACAATTTGTGAAACTTCTCACGTCACATCTTCAATCAAGTACGTATGTGGGAAGGCCCGTCAGCTACCTGCGGATGGTCGAATATTTCACTTTTACGACGGTCAGCAATATGGTGGGAGGGAACAGGGTAGAGACCGGGGGAAACCCACGAGCATCCGCAGGTTGCTACCAGGTCTTCCCACGTACGGCCGAATCAAGTATGACATACTCTATGTATGTATACGTAAAAGTACATGACACAACATGTGTTGACAAACGTGCATTTACCAACTGGAGAATAAAACCAGACAGGTGCACGTAAACTGCAAAAACAGAAACATGTATAGCTAAAAACTAAATGCGTTTCCGACAATATAAGTGCAAAATTGTACAAAATCTATGCGACAAAGTGTGTCAGCAACCTACGGGTAGTCGTGGGTTTCCCCCGGGCTCGGTCCGGTTTTCTCCCACCGTAATGTTGGTCGCCGTCATATAAGTGAAATATACTTGAACTCAGCGTAAAGCACCAAGCAAATAAATAAATAAATAAATAAATACAGAACAAATCTAAAGCGTAACCACGCTTATTTATAGACGTATTATGTAAAATGACTCATGGGTGTCAATTCCGGACAGGCCTTATAACCCAGATAGGGGCCGTATAATAATGTATCTATGAACAGTTGCAATCAAAGCACAGCTCAGATAGGCTGCATATTTTGATTATAACATATGAACTATATTAGGGGCCTCCATGGCCAGTTCTTCAAAAGTGTATTAGCAGTTAAGTCGTGTATTAACTTTATTCGGGCTATTTGGGCAGTAGATTTTTGAACTAGAACAAGGCTGGTATTAAGGTTTAAGCTTGTCTTAAGTTTACGATACATTTCTGAAGAACTGACCTCCGGCACAATGACCCACGGGCCAATGTGGTTCCTGTGAATTCCTGTGAAAGCCCAGGTCAGGCTGGTACCCTCCCCGGTTTGCCGGCAAACCCCGGTGACTTCCCAGCATAATGCTGCATGGCCACCGTCATAAAAGTGAAATATTCTTGCAGCGTTAAACACCAATCAAATAACATAAAAGTATACATATGCACTATATCTTGATGCGCGATTTGGATACCGATTTCATCAAATCGCCTATAACATTCCTTTCTTCTTGAAAACTGTTGACTGCATGAATCCGTCTTTCGTAGTTTCTATGCATTCTGTGTTCAGTTTGTTTTACGGCTGGTATACGAATGTCTGTTTTATCGCCTAGATTTACACGACCCTGACATGAACCAGAACCACATGGTGAAACTATATTGGCGCTTATTCACTTTTTGTGGGTTGAATTACCGCCTTTGCATGTCGCTAGAATTAAATATTAATGTTATCTTGTGCTGTACGCTTATAATTTTTTGCTACGGTTTGATCTCGCTGTTATTCAGCCATTTGAAAGCCATTTACCTAGTTCCCGGAGGGCGTATTGTTTTATTATTTAGCAAAAGCAAACGCTTAATTGTGTTTGCCGAAGCGTTACTTGAATTTTCTAGAAAACGAGTCTGCATGTTTCCACTGGCAAGCTATTTGTTGCACTTCCACAATCTCAATTAGATTTCCGAATCACGTCCCTTGCAATAAACCTCCCTATAACGACATGCATGGTGGCCATTCGGGGAGCCTCCCTCAGAAATTTAACCCTATCTAGGCCTATAGGCAAAGGGGAACTGCGCGCAGAATTTCTGGATTCCTGTCTCCCATAGCATCCATGCACCAAGAATTGCCAACACAAACCGTGTAGTCAGCGTGTACAAAATGGCTCTACCAGTTACTCAGATTCTAACAATTGGCTAACCATGCATACTATACCATACTGTGCTGGACGTACACGCCATATAGACCTGTTCTCGTGAATTCTTTAATTTATGTAGGCCTACATACATGTGGAGGAAATCTGCGTTTCTTGTCAGACCTATACGGGCCTGTGTGGAACAGCTCTGAGATCGGTTGGTCATGTTCTCAGCTTAGCTTCCACTATCTGCTCTGAACCGTTACATTCACTAAACTGGAATTCGATCCTGTCGCCTGCGGTGTCCTCAAAAGTTCCAACGTTGTACGCCACAAAAGAGGTGTCCCGTGATCTTAAAAGTAATTCTGAATTCCGTTTGGTCTTATGACGACGAAGGAATCCTTAGAGTGCATGTGATGTGCCTACTTGTCGCAGGACTGATTGCAACCGCTCTTTTATCTAGTGCTGCTTCACCGAGACGTCTTACCGATGGCAAGTAATTCACCCCGCCCAAACTATTATACTGATGCGGGTCAACCAGTTCTTGGAAAATAATAAAGAACATCACAAATGTGACTGATGCAACCACTCGGACATCAGAACTTCGTCAACCACTATTTTCGAATCACTGAACTTCATTGTTGTGGTGGACTCGACCGCTCTTCCCAACTCAAGATCGTCTCCTTTCTTCCCAACAGCTGACTATAGTTTCCTTTTGTATATTATTTACACACAAATTAAAATACTACCGTACATAGGTAAGGTAATTTGTCAATCGCCCTTTAGATGATGTACAATATCCTTATTTTCAATCTAATCATTTCACGACCCACTCGAATTGAAAACGAGGGTTAGGAAGTTTAGCTTGCTGCCGATGTAACAGGTACATTTGTGGTAATTGTGACTTTATGCTCTTTATTATTCACGAATAACTGGGTGATATGAAGCAAGAATTACTCAAGGACTACAGGAAACGTTTTTGTGGCGTACAGCTTCGACTAGTTGTGCTCCTGTTTAGTAAATGGAAGAGTAGGGCTACAGAAAGCTAAACTGAATGAACTTTACAGCCACGATATTCTCACTCAAATCTCAGCTGGCTGCTCTACGCAATCTTATATACATGTACATGTAGCACGTCTGCGTCCAGTTAAAACATGCATTCTACGTTGTGCATATTGCACATTTCGTGCATTTTATCTTGGGACACCCGGAACTTCCCTTATGCACAGGTCGAAAACTTTGTCAGTCGTGTTTTACATTTGTTTCTCCGAGCTGAATTTCAGGCTGCCGTCAGTCTAGAATGTTTACAACACAAGGGAAGGATGGCTACATGCGCTTCTGATTGTGCCACGTAGCCTACTACCCTTTCTATGCCTTAAACAGTTTATATCGATACCTCACTTCACTGTATTAGTGGGTTGTAGGCTCATTTCAAAAATTCTTCCGGTCTCTGAACCAACTGACTGATCTACTTTTGAATGTTAATAACGATCATGCAAGATATAGATTTTGTTAGGCCAATGTAGCTCTCTCACCGAGAAAGTATATTTCGTCACCAGCCATGGTCAAGCTAACACAATAACTAAGTCAGGGCCTACAACTGAATGCGTTTTATTAATTTCTGGATATTTTAATTTGGAATCCACTCCACCTGTTGTCTAGTGCAAGATCTTTTTGTACGAACAAGCCAGTCATGTTTTGGCTCTTTGGTGCTGTTGATTTGCATTCGAGACTGCCAAATTGTATTTATATTTCACGCATTTTTTTTTGACACTCCTGTTTAGTTAGAGGCATGGAACGTGGTGTATCAAACCTACAAACCATTAAGGAAATCGACAATCTGCAGGATTCCTGTCCTAGAGACCCCAACAGCCACACTTCACCAAGGCTTAATCGTTTTCTTTTGTTATGGATTGTTTGTCAAATGAAATTTACATAAATCTTTGGGAGAGAATAAGTTACCGGAAGTCGAGCTTCACGATGGGGTACAGGTCACCAGGTAATGCAAACATCTTTTCAACCTTTAGTTTTCTCGAACTGATTGGACCGCCGCGTATTTGTAGGGCTGATACGTGGACAAGATCTATAACATACATATCAGGACTTACGGTCAGATATCGCCTTACGATTTCAAGCCCCATTACGGACACGAGTTTACCTACATGCATCCATATTGTGATGTGGAATGCTTGAGAAAATTATACCTTGCTCTCGTCGCCTAGTCACGTGTCAAGGTTTCCGTGAATGAAGCGGTATACACACACTCAATATCACTGAATCAAGTCTGCTACAACACCTACCATGGACAGAACGATCGGTTTAGCCCTTGCCACAGCATTTTGGAGTCTAAAAGGGCTGAAAAAGCTTGGAAAATGGACGAAACGATGTACCTCCAGTGTGACAAATTTAACCACACCAGTCTACTTCGAGAAGTTCTACAAAACGAGCCAGGAGATAAAGATAAAGTAAAAACTACTTTTGCCTGCATTACTGCAGTCTTCCGATTTGATCATTCATATATAATAGGTACGGTATCTCAAGGCATGGTTCAATCACCAAGAGAAGGAAAGCTCTTTCTTCGGGCAATGCACGTTGCTTTCACATCGACGTCCACGTGAAAATTGAAACATTGCACAATACTACTGAAGACATCTATACACACATTCAACAATATGGAGGGCTCAATAATACTGACGAGAATAGTGATTGTGTGAGGGGTGCCTTTGGAAGCCGATTGTTTCCTAATATGTCTTCTGCCTTTCTTATCTCAGTTCGCCCGCTTCCAGTTTTTCCTTGAACCTCCTGGATGAATCAAACGACTATGACTCAAGCCCGATGGCAATACTCCAGCCACCTCGTGCATGGCCACCAAGCCTTCTACAGTTAAGCTCGAAGAGCTGTAAGGTGTTTCCGAAGACTGCCTTCTCATTAATCTAACATTTTACAACGCCAACTTGTAAACCATACCTATTTGCAAGGTAAATTTCGCTAGTGCAAGCCTCCGGACTACTTCGGCATCAGTTTTGGCCACGCTCTTTCGCAACAGAGGTAAACTTTTTGCCCATATTTTAGTATGTAGGTCCCAATGTACAAAAAAGAATACATCTTATGTGCATCTTTTAACACAAACTGAACGGTTCCTTCGCTATGTGGTAATTGTTGCTGCTAACCCAATCGTAAACATTTGAGGCACCTTTCCACACTCCCTGTAGGGTTTTGGCGAAGGGAGCGACTACCCATCGGCTAAACGTTAAAAAAAAAAAAAAAAAAAAAAAAAAAAAAAAAAAAAAAAAAAACCACCAATGGAAATATCAAGTGTCACAGCTTACCAAACTGAAAATTTTCGCCTTTATTAAATTCTCCATTATCGGTAGCAGAGTTTAGGTTTGTGGGGTCACACCAGTAGATGTGTTGTGCCAGAAGTTAGATGTCAAATCCCGCTTTACGGATCATATTCTAAAATTAGCTTAGAGGTGTGGCCGGTCGACCGGTTTCGTCTAAAAGCTACTAACCAGTCGCTCTACAGTCTTCGCTTTACTATACCGCCGTTTAGCTAGTTGCATTTATTTTAATGTTTACTTCTTGAGTATATGATTGGGGTCACAAAAACTAAGATACACCTCGAGTGGCTACTATCTTTTCCTTGGTGAAGGTGTAGTCCAGTTCGAAAGTAATAAATTGTTTAAACTATGCAAACGAATTGAATTATACAAAACGGACACACCTCTATAATTAAGTCTTACGATGTTCACCTGTATAGCACCGCTTAATGGTTAGAATCATGCAGACGTAAACCGCGAGGTCAGGCTGACTTTGATTCACCTTTTATTTATTCCAGTATTCTTGGAGAGGGATGGAATGGAGTGTGCGTGGTGGGGGGGTAGGGGGTGGGGGTTACATCGCGTAAAGTGCTTGTTGGAATTTATTTAGTATACACAAATGTGCAGTGGTTGACAAATCCGGCAAAATTTTACTGGTTTGTTTCGTCGTTTAATTACTACTGTATCTAAACCATCAAGCGATGTTACAGTCCGAAACATTTACATTAAACGGAATTTAGTTTGCAAGATTTTGTGATGGAAATGCTGAAAATGTTTTAAATCACTTGCGCTTTTTAGTTCCGATCTCCAACTGATTGGAGAGGAGTTCATAAAACTGAATTTAGGTGGACAGATTTCGTGAATGAAATGCCGAAAATATTACAATCTTCCGTCTGTTCAGCATAGATCTCCATATGATCCGAACTGCAACGTTGCAACCGTCCTTGTCCACGTCTAGCCTAGACTGCCTGGGTCAATGCAGT
This sequence comes from Liolophura sinensis, assembly GCF_032854445.1. NCBI lineage: Eukaryota > Metazoa > Mollusca > Polyplacophora > Chitonida > Chitonidae > Liolophura > Liolophura sinensis. The sequence goes on from NC_088306.1 coordinate 19,285,873, forward strand.
CAACTGGGGTTGGTGAGGTCTACATCTTTCGCCTTGCTAACACCGCCTCAGTCACCATACGTTAATGTGCCACCGCCAAAACGGCACCAGCCATCTCGGTGCACTGGCTGACCCAGACTTCTCGCCACCAAACGATCCCTTGTTGGGCATATATTTAAGGGACCACCTCTTAGTCACAATATTCAACCTCATCTATCAGAATTGAGAAGCAAAGGCTGGTACTCGACCTTCACACCTCTGACACACTGTAAAGTTAAAAAGTAGTTCGAAATTTATACACCATTCACAAAAGTTCATTTACATCGGCAAATGAAACCTTCCACCTATACCATCAGGGGTTGAAAGAACATACACTCATATTTCATCTAAAAAATGTTACTATAACCTGAAGAGGAAGAATCAAGGCTATACCGGGTTTTGCACAATTTATGCAATGCACAGAAGCCAATCTGCATCCATCCTATACTCACAAATTTTGAAAAAGTGGGTAGCCTACTGACCCAAAAAACAAGGATGCGAGATACTGGGATGAAAAAGAGGAAACTATACATCACACTCATAATTTTGTCATTTACAGCATTTCTGAATTAAAATTCTGAACATTTTTCTGATGCATTTTTTTAAATAAATAAAGAGGAATTCCTCCAAAAAGAGGAAAAATCTCAGGCTTGAAAGCAGCATTCTAATTCTCAAATGGTATAAGACAATTTAGGTAAGCTTTTACACGCAGGTTCCTAAAATTGGTTGCTTTATCTTGCATACATCCATGGTCTACTTATAAATATAAATTCTTTATAACTTTCCTTAAAAATCAACTCTTATGCCATTTATACCTAGCACTTGCTTCATGGAAAAATCACAAAAATGAATCTATGAAGAATTGTGAATGTGGCTCCTGGTCTTAAAATTTGCTTATGGTTTATGATAAGAACTAAACAAATCAATTTCATTTACATTTGATTACAATTTTAGCATAATTAAAAATATTAATTGAAAAACTGCTATAAATTAAGGTTTGCAAATCCCAACTTGACACACACAAAAAAAAAAAACAGCCATTTAAGAGTGGGATACCTTTGATGACCAGCACCTCTCAGGCTTAACTCTCGGCACTCATTAGGTAGCAGAACAGGTAACCCAGCAATCGAGATCTCCTTGCTGAGAAGTGAACATTTTTGTAGGGGAGAATGGGAGGCCAGAGAATTTCAATGCCACATAGACATCTTCACACAGCCACTCAAGTTGCGAGACCACACCCATGGGATGAATCAAGGCTCAGACCCAGACAACTATTTCAACTTCAGACAGAACGCCTACACCTCTGGGGGCGTGAGCACGAATGAGGGGGGAGGGACCTCTCCATACCCTTACCAACCCAGTGTCACGCTGACTGTAAATCGAAAGAGAATGAATTAAAGCAACTGTTTTGAGCTTGGTGCCTTTGTTTTCTTCCATGGGCTGCAGCTCTTGTAGGACCTCTGAGTATACATGTAAATCTCTTCTTTCATTCACGACAAACATTTCATTCAGGCAAGAACAAACCCTTGTTAGTACAGATAACCTGAAGGTTTACATCTCCTTCACACTGTCAGATTCTGACACATGACATTTGTGTGTATCAGGCATATACATTGTAGTCCGCTCATATGCTCTAAGATGGTAATCAAAGGCTATTTTCACTAAACAGAGCATGAAAGATTTTAAAGATTTGAGTAACACATGCCATTAATAAGAAATAAAACCGTTGCGTGCTGTATAAGGGTTTACTCTTGCCTTCAAAGATGAAATACACTGAAGTGTTAGATTTTGTGCCTGAAAATCTCTATTGATTTCTTAGGGAGTTGCACAGTTTAGCAGTCCACTCACAGCTACTCTGTATTGAAAATGATCACGTGGTAGAGGATAGTACATCAGCTCACTAAGAACCTGTGTTTCACAATAAACATCTGAGAAATGGTCGACCATGGGATCATCATAAATCCTCATGGGCTACCAGATTTCACTCATATGAATTTGTTTCAGATATCTAACAAATATCAGGTACTAGTACCTTATTGGAATTTGGCAGACTGGCAAGTCTAATACTGAAACAAAACATTTATAAAATTCGTCTGAAATTAATTCTGTATATAGTTGGTGAACTTGACCTTAAAGTGCTCACGCTCATTTCTATAATGTGCCTGAACAAGTTAGCTGTGCTGAATTCCTTTACAAAATTGGGTCAACTTTGCAATACCTTGGAGAGTTTAACTTCCAAGGAGACATCCGCCCAATTCTTTTTTTTCTACCCTTACGGAGGACCATGGGAGACGGCACTCTGTTGTAGAGACACGATATGGGAGACCCAAAATGGGACAGCCAGACCTCATCGGGGACATTCGCTACACCCTCATCTAAGTGACTTGTTTTCGAGATCTCATTAAGGACTTCTCAACCTCTCAAGCCATAATTGAGCGAGTTCATCTGCCCAGACCTTCTAGTCCTCTCCAGAAGCAAGAGGTATGACCCCAAACTCAATGGAAGCCTCAGCATGTAATATACCCATTTCTCTTACACTGTAACATGAAAATAAAACAATGTTATAATACAAGGCAGTTACACATGCTGCAATGCAAAGATGTTAAGATATTAAAAACATGTTTATTACCTAAATACTACATACCAAACACTAATATAATGACAAAGCTGACGCTGAAACAAATGGCATTCTAAATATGGAGTTCCATTCCAGTTCTTAGAACACAAATTAATGTCAATGAAATGAAAGTGTATCATGATCTGTATTATGACATCGTTACTGGATGATTCTGAACCTTCGAATTGAACACTGAATATATTTAGCTGAATTGAAACCACAAAGGAAATTGCAGTCAGCCTGTTTTTCTCTTTTGAGGCACTGTATTGTTCACATTAGTCTCCTCAGTCTTGCTCTTCCTGTTTAACGTCCTCATGTCTTTCTGGGGAACCGTTCTTCTCTGGGGTTGCAGACTTGGAACGAGATCTCGACTTGGACTTGGATCGACTTCGGCTTCTTGATTTACTCCTGGATTTGGATTTGGATTTCGACACAGAACGGCTGCCCTTTCGGTCATGATCTCGATCTCGGCCTCGACTTGGGCTACGGCTCGCACTTCTACTCCGGCTTCGACTCTTGCTGCGGCTTCTGCTTCTGCTACGTCTGGACCTGGACCTGGACCGACTTCGGCTGCGCGATCTGCTGCGGCTGTCACTGCTCCTGCGTTTTCTAGATGGTTTGTCCTCGACCAGACGAATTCGTCTACCATTTAATTCAGTATCATCAAGTTTGTCAATTGCATTTTTCATATCCTTGTAAGTAGCAAATTCAACAATACCTTCGTTACGACGCTGTTTGTGAGCGTCAGCGTACGTGACTTCTCCCCCCTGGCGTACATAGTCCTTGAGATTCTGCCAACTCACGCCAGATGACAAATTTTCAACAATCACTCGGAAATCTGTTCTGCTCGGTGGACCATACTTGTCCCTGCCTCGACCACCTCGTCGACGAGGTGGGAAGCCCCAATCTCTCTCTCGTCGATATTCGTCGCCCCTGGACATCCCTCGTCCCCTGGCATGCTCCACTACAACCCTCTCGCCACAAAGCTCTTTCCCATTGAGCTCATAAACCGCGTCGTCGGCGTCTCTGTAATCGTCAAACTCAACAAATCCATAACCGTTTTTCAACATCAAATCACGGATTTTACCATAGTTCCTGAAAAACCTTTCGACATCCTTCTCCCTGGTATGGTACGACAATCGCCCGATGTACACCCTCGTGCCCATTTTGATTGCACTCGTTCTCTCTGAAAGGTCGGATCTAAATGGCACAAAATGGCGATGTGGCGATCGAGGAAGGCGCGCATGAAAAACATTAACTTGGTTTGACGAAATCCTTACACCATCTTTTCTGTATTTAAGCAATATTATTACATTCAATCATAAATATTAAAACACCACATTTTTTAGCCAATCACTCACATGTCTTTGAAATTTAAGCTTGTTACATAATGTTGTAAAATAGTAATGATTTATTTTAAGTTTGAGTTTCGTTTCTATACTAAGTTTTATTTTTCAGAGAATCTGACACGCTTCGACTTGCACAGGTGCCCGGATGATCACATGCCTTCGAAGGGAGGTAATGTAGACGGCGCTTTTTGTGTAGCTGTTGACAGTTCTAATTTTGAGTATTTGGAAGCAGATATAACGCTCATTAAACTGACATCCAAACTGAAAAGTTAACAACAGTAAATATTTCTTAGAGAACGATATACTTAGAGTTAATTTTCCAAACAACAGAATGTCTACAAGTGTAAATCGGCAAATTTCATAAAGTGGTGCAACAACATTTTCACGTCACATGTTGAGCAGGCAACTTCAGTTCACTTTGAGTTCCCATGCATGCTCTTCCTAGCTTGGCTTCAACCTGTCAGTGCCAATGTAAAGGACTTGTGATACAATTCTGTCAGTGACTCTAAAGATCTGTTGCTGCATTGTTGACTAACGTAAGTCGTATTGCACATATGCAAAGTGAATTAATTGGAGATCATATTTATTTTAAACATATAGACCTGTAATACAGGCCTAGGCCTACATCTTAATTTTTTTTTTACTTTATTTTGTTTATTAATATTTATTTATTTTTAACAGTTTTTACATTTATAATAATTGTTTTTTGTTTCCTTTTCGTTTGAAAAAAAGAAACTTGAATTTAGTGTCAGTGGAAACATCTGTGAAAACTTTATCTGAACATACCTTTGTGATACTTGTTATTTTAATTTTTGTTTTTTTTTTCCAGTTTTCACACAGTGACAGAATTTAGTTCAGTCAGTGTCGTTGGAAGCAGTCCGGCACAAAGAGGTAAAAAAAAAAAAAAATGTTAAAGAAAAAAATATTAAATCAAAAGTAAAGTTAAACCAATTTAATGGCGACCAACAAAATGAAGGCCTGTGCATGCACACACATGTGCACTGTAAACTGTTAAGCACATAACATTACTATGGATCTATGCGAAGAATAAAAAACCCATAAAAATATTTCAGGTCATCTCCAGACATTTAGCATCCCAAAGCTAGCTAGGCGATCCCTGTGTCCTTGCCTTTTGTGCTGGGATAGATGACCAGTGGCTGCACCACCACTTTCAAATTGCTTCGGATGTGCCTAGCAGTCAAATTGTTTTTTTGTTGTAGGGTGGAACCATAATAATACTTTGTAACCGTGTCAGTGACCCGTCAGTGATCAGTGACCCTAATTAAAACACATATAAAGTTAAATTTTCTTATACCAGTTCAAATAGGGCCTACATGCAGTCAGTGTTTCTAATGGTCTATTATAGAGTTTAGCTGAATATATTGATTTATCGTTAAAATTATCAATTTTCATATTAATCAGCTTGATGGCCATAAATATCAGCAAGTCAAATTTTCACCACTTTATCTCTGAACGTGTTAAAAGGAAATTCATTTGAGTTTTGCAGAAAATCATTGTGACTGTACAAATAGATTTGACGTTTTCAAATCTATATTGAGACCCTCATTAATTTGCACATTCATCCACCTAATTTTTGTAATTGTTTAACTTGTAACCGTCATTGTGTGAATCAATCCATTGGATTCTTCCACTTTGGCCGAGATATGGTCGTCTAAAGAAACATGGAATATTTATTTGATTGGTGTTTTACGTATGCATGGAGTAGGTAGGGTAAGGATTGCTGCAGTTCTAGCTCTGGATGTGGCTTATAGTCACTTTCATTTTCTATGCCTATATTTTTGAAGTTTGTCAATAACAAGTAAGTTCAGTTAAGTTCAGCTTTCACTGGTTTAGCCATAGCTTTATGTCATGGAAACATCAGTTATCTGATGAGCTACAGTGCTGTACTCTGTGCACTTCAGTTTGCTGCATCCGTAAAAATTGGACAGCCTTGTTGGCTTAATGGTTAGAGCGTCCGCCTCGAAGTTGGGAGACCTAGGGATCAAACACAGGTTGGGTCATACCAAAGACTTTGAAAGTAGTGCTTGTTACCGCCTGGCTTGGTGCTCAGCACTGAGAAATTAGAGCAAAGAAATGTGGTTGGCCTGTATAGTCAGTATAATGTGGGACTGAGTAGGGTGTCATGTTTGGTGTCTTCAGCATGATACTTTTGTGGCTGCAGCACTTTGGCGACATGGACATACCTTGCTGTAAGAAGACACAATATACAATACATGTAAGTGATGAATAAGTGATGAATGATATAGTAACTCCTTGTCATCATTAGACTGAAAAATCGTTAAGTATGACATTAAACCCCAAGCATAAATACATAAAAATTCTTCAGTGAGAACTGTGACTGAACACCAAATAAACTCAGAGAAGATATATTCTTAAAGGGTAGTATTAATGATTTCCATGTATGACACGTATTAATGTTACCGTTTCAGTTGCAAACCTTACATCAAGTTCTCAAAGCTGCATCAGTGATGGCATCCAGGCAGGAAGACGATGCCAGGTTACAAGATCTGGCTGCTCTGAGACTCTGTCGGCCAGCATTTGCCCGAATGGTGTCTTGGGAATTTGGGAGGGAAGATTATAACAAGCCTGCATCGAGGAAACCAGGAAACAAGTCTCGTATCACTGGTAAAGAGATTGGTGCTCTCCTGGTAGATTCAGTCATATGAAGACGACTCCTGGTTGATGATAACCATATGCAGTTTCAGACCTACTTGTGTAACATGTAATATATAGGATTTATTTATTTATTTATTTATTTGATTGGTATGTGTTTTACGCTGATTGGTGTTTTACGCTGATTGGTGTTTTACGCTGTGTTCATGAATATAATGGCAAAGATTATGGTGGGAGCAAAACCAGGCAGACCCTGGTCGAAACCCACGACCAACTGCAGGTTGCTCTCAGACCTTCCCACATACGGCCAGAGAGAAAGTCAGCCTGAGCTGGACTTCAACTCACAGCGACCGCGTTGGTGAGAGGCTCCAGGGTCATTGTGCCACACTGGCATGCTCACCACCTTGGCCATGGAGGCCCCTAAGGATAAATGAGCGGGCATCCCAGTATACATATTGATGTGCTACCACATCCAGTTTTTTTCTTGCTCTCCAAAAAAAAAAAAAAGAGTTGCAATTCATTTCATTTTAATTCATAAAGCCTGCTGGGGGCCTCCGTAGCTCAGTTGGTTAGCGCGCCAGCCTCTCCCCAATGCAATCGCTATGAGTTCAAGTCCAGCTCATGCAAGCTTCCTCTCTGGCCGTACCTGGACAGGTCTGCCAGCAACCTGCGGATGGTCTTGGGTTTCCCCCGGGCTCTGGCCAGTTTCCTCCCACCATATTGCCGGCCGCCGTCGTATAAATGAAATATTCTTGAGTATGGCGTAAAACACCAATCAAATAAATTTATTAAATAAATAAAACCTGCTCATACATCCACAGTAACTTAAATTGCAGGGCAAAATTCAGATTTTATGTAAAGTATTAAGAATTGCGTAGTTTAGGTATTGCTAAAATAAATGATGAATGATTGAGGTGTAATAAGATCAGATTGGCAATATTTCATCTGATTTTATGTAAAGTATTAAGAATTGCATAGTTTAGGTATTGCTAAAATAAATGATGAATGATTGAGGTGTAATAAGATCAGATTGGCAATATTTCATCTGTATCATGATGAAGCTAAGGCTAGATCCCTGCATTGTGTGTCTCCTTGAACAGGTTGTCATGGTTCTACAGGGAATGGCAGTTGTAAGACAGAAGCTGAGGGGCTGGCCACGGGTGTGTCAGGATTTGATGACGTTACTGCTGCAGATGACATTGATGATAATGATGATGCCGGAGATGATGATTCTTATTCCAGTGACAGTTCAATGTATTTCAGTGCTGAGGAATACACATATGATGATAACAATGAACTTGATGATAAAACAGAGTATCCGTCTGAAAATGCGGTGGAGATGGATTCTAAATCATCATGTTCTTCGACCTCTGTTCCCATAAGGGAACAGGAAAGAAAGCGCAGGCCCAGCAAAAAGCAAAGGAAAAAGCGTGTCAGAAATTTCAAAATGCACTACCTCAGTCTAGCTGTTCCATTTCAAAATGTAGAAAGTCTCGGAGTAGAGCTGCCCTATGACAGCGTCCATGATTCTGTTGTGAGTTTATCTAAAGAAGTGCCGAGCCTTGTGGAGCTGTGCATGCGTTGTAAAGGAAACAAAATGTATGAGAATCAAGTAAGGGGAGATAACCCTGAAAGAACAGCTTTACAAGTACCGTATGGCTTGTATCACATGACCTCAAAATATCGCCATGATGGAGCCATGGCGGCTTTACAGTTGTCATGGTTACACAGGACTCTCTCTCTCCACAACAAGTTGCTCTCTGGCTCGGATAAGGAACACTTCGTTTTATCAGAAACTTCTGGAAACAAGGAGTTAAAATTTGTTTGCCGTCCTCTGAGAAATATGTGGGCTTTGTATGAATGTAAAGTTGATCGAAGCCGACTGTCACAGCAATCTGCAGCTAAACTGATCAACAGTCTACCTGTTACTATTACCCTTTTGCCCACCCATGGAATTGAATGTGAAAAAGGCAGCAAACATCTGATGTGGTCTCGTAAGTAACATTTCAGCTGAAATTACAAAAGCCACTTCCTTAATCATGTTTTCCCTGTGATGTGCTTGGTTTCTTCCCACCATAATGCTAAAATGTATAAATGAAATATTCTTAGGAAAGCATAAAACACCAATCAAATAAGCACATAAATTCAATTTTTTTGTACAAATCTTGATACCGCCAGATTCCATCATTCAAAATGCATGTACATAGAGACCTATGAAAGCTTTCACCGAATGGACATTTAAACAAGCCATTGCAAGCAAAAACATATGGAAAATCATTTGATATAATTGATACCCTCTGGGCGCCAACAGCCCGCCATAGAATTCGACATTTGTGAAGGCATTTTACATGTTCGGTTGGAAAATTCTAAAACCATAAGTCAAACTATTTTTTCTGAACAGTGTTTAATGGCATTTCATGTGGTATATACATGTGCTCTAATTCCTCAACATTTTCGCACATGAAAAGAGCAACGTATTTTCAGTAGTTTTTTAAATTTGATTTGAGACAAAACTACATCGGATGAGTTGGCTGATTTCAAGTCTTCACAAAAAGTGTAATTTTATCACTTTAAAATAGTGATAATGCTTTCAGAATATGGTTGAATAAACAACTTGCAAACATGCGAAAATGTTGAAGGATTACAGCACTTCATTTTATTAATGGTTTCTTTGCCTTTCAAAAGTGTTTTTGAATCAGATTTGCTCCACTCACACAATAAAACGTACCAGACCAAAATAAAACAGTTAAATCAATCAGTCGATCATAAATCAGTCTTATGTTTTCCTCATCAGATCTGGCCCATTGTATTGACCTCATGTTACCTGCGACACTCCCCTCCCATTCTGGCGGCAAGAGACAGGGGCAGACAACTGAGGAATGGGTGGATAAGGCCACAATGACCTGCATTGTAAGAGTAAAGCGGGCTTTGGCCTTAAGGTGAGTATTCAACATATTATATGTAACAGGGTGTTATATATAAACGCTATCTACCTCTGGGATAGAGGGAATTTCCCTTTAACCTAGTAGTAGAAGCGTGGACTCCAAATCCCCAGCTAGTAAGCCTCGTCACATTTGGCGCTGCGAGCAGGGTTGCTGGGGTGGCCGAAAAAGTAGGCCTTGATGCTTTAGCGGACCCTGTGTAAGTTGAACTCCCCTTTCCTGGGTGGGCATGACTAGGAAAGCTGGCTCTGAATGTACCTTGGTGATATATAAGCACTAGCTCACTTTGGGCTGGAGGGAATTTCTTTTTGGCCAAGTGGTAAATCACTAGTTCAAATCCCCAGCTGGTAAGCCTCATCACATATAGTATACTATATATTTGACCTAAAATTTTGCATTTTTACAAATGACTGATTTTGCTTTACATTTATGCATCCACCTTATATTGCCACTTAAGAGTTTTTGGTGAAGTTGATTAATTTCTTATCAGAAAAAAACTTTAATATTAATTGACATCAAAAATATCATTTTAAGGTGCTTTTATGCTTCTGGAAGTGCATTCCTAAAGCTTGCCACTATCACACAAGTGCAAAATTCTTCAGTGTGTCATTAAATAACAATCAGTCAGTTAGTTTGCCTATCCTCTGAGCAGTGATAATATCATACAAATTGTCTCAATTATGCTTTTTTCAGGTACCCGTGTCTCATTGAGGTGTTGTTTGAGGCTGCGTTACCCTATGCTCTCTGGGCAAGGGGCCAAGTGAAGAGAGCAGCTGAACTCTTCTTACACCTGTCAGAACAGCAGACAGGTAAGTACTTTTCTTACCTTTCTCTCTCTGGGCACAAGGTCAGGTGAAGAGAGCAGCTGAACTCTTCTTAAAACTGTCAGAACAGTAGACAGGTAAGTACTTTTCTTACCTTTCTCTCTCTGGGCACAAGGTCAGGTGAAAAGAGCAGATGAACCGTTCATACACCTGTCAGAACAGCAGACAGGTAAGTACTTTTACCATTCTCTCTCTGGGTATAAGGTCAAGTGAAGAGAACAGCTAAACCGTTCTTATGCCTGTCAGAACAGTAGACAGGTAAGTACCTTTCTTACCATTCTCTCTCTGAATACAAGGTCAGGTAAAGAGAGCAACTGAACTCTTCTTACACCTGTCAGAACAGCAGACAGGTAAGTACCTTTCTTACCATTCTCTCTCTGGACACAAGGTCAGGTGAAGAAAGCAGCTGAACTCTTCTTACACCTGTCAGAGCAGCAGACAGGTAAGTACGTTTCATACCATTCTTTCTCTGGGTGTAAGGTCATGTGAAGAGAGCAGCTAAACTCTTTTTACACCTGTCCGATCAGCAGATAGGTAAGTGCTTTTCCTTCTTAAATGTTTGCTATGACGTCACGCTGTTTGTCTGAGCAGTTGATTATTTTTCAAGAATGCATGCTTTGGAGTTAGTAGTTTGAGTGGTGAAGGGTGGCAACTTGTACCACCTGAGTGTGCGTCCATTTGATGTACGGTAGAGTGGGACTCAAGCCAATGCTCACAATGCTTTAAAACTTTCCAATATCCCCCTGAGCTATCAGGGAAGACCACACAGCCTTCTCCTTGTAATCGACTTAAAATGTTTGTTGTAATCCTTTGTCTAACACCAGACTACATAATGCACTAGTCTTTGGAAGGGACTCATGATAATGTCATCAGGCGTCGCCTACAATGCAAACTCACACGGAACCTGTATGTAACAACAAAGTGATAACAAAAACAGTTATGAATCCATGGCAGGCACATATGGCAGGTGGTTTTCAATTAGCTCAATACGGTTTAAATATACGGCACTTCTGCACTGATTTTGGCACACCTGTAATTTTCGTGTCCAGTGGCATTTTGTTTTGCATTTTCTCAAGCACAGCTGGCTTTGACAGATCAGCTTGCAACATACAAAATCCATGATTTTCAAAAAATTCTAGAAAACTAAAAAATTGTAGGTTCTGTAGCCCAGTTTATCAGAAACTCGCTTCTCTTTTATTTGTAATTGTTTTCAAGATGAATATATGCTATAACCTGAAAAAAGATTGGAAAAAATGTGAGCATTTTGGCTTAATTGTAGCAGTTAGTGGCAATACCTTCTAAGCGGTCAACTGCCAATGAAATTTGATTACAAAACATAGGTATGGTAAAATTAATTAGGCTTGATTGCATGTCCTATATTTCTTAAAAAATTCATGCCTTTTCTGTCTTACTGCCACTGTCAAGCCCTTGACCTTGACCCTTGACCTTGACCCTTGTTTTTAGTCTTTTAAGCCAGATTAATTAATTTCAGGTACTCTGGCTTCTTCCACCCATAAACCTGACTGTTGTCATCTGTTAAAGTCAACATTTCTTCATTAGAGCGTCAAACAGTGAAATCAAATGAACAAAATGAAGAAGTTGGAGATTTTCCTGGACTTTTTATAACAGATCCATGCGGTTCATGTCATTGTTGCTCTAATCGGTTTGACTTGTGCTTGTTCTGTTCAGCCTGTAACCCTGGCTACAGAGCCACCCATCTTAACGAAGCAGGCAGGCTGTACGCCCAATTTGGTGAGCTGGCTATGGCAAGAAAGATGTACCTGAGAGCTGCCGAGCTGTGTTGCCCAGGAACATCAGACGATGTACGTCAAGCTCTCATTGGTCAAGCCATGATGTTGGTAGCCAATCAAGAGGACACTGGGTAAGTCATGTAAATGTAGGGCTATATGGATGAATTGGGCGTCCATGGGATGATGGTAGTACCAGTGGAGAATTTGGCCAGTCCATTGAAGCTAAATTTTTGTGGCCAGGCCAAGGAGAATCTGGGTTGTATGTTCAGTGACATTAAGCAACCATGCAGTCAGGCCAGGCGGATTGTGAGTGGCGGTGACGAGAATAGTTGATCGCTTGGCACTGGTAAAAGTAATAATCGAGCTGATGTTAAATGAAAACAAAAAAAACAAAAAAACTAAAGCCTGAATCTTATTGAATGGAAAAAGCGATTGGTGACCTTCACCGGCTTGTAGTGGTGTCTCACTCCGTCCTGTAGGTGAGGTACATGTCAACTGGGCTGGCAGGTGATCAGCGGACCCGTACCCTCTTGGCCGTTTTAGGGCAAAGGCTAGCGGTTCCCTACAGTTAGTGTCACAGCTTGATGTTTCTCAAACTAGCAAGTAACAACTGCAGCATTCCGGGAGTGGAAACCTGGATCATCTTCTCCTTTTTGTTTGGGTTTATTGTGGTATAAGCCCAGGCATCCGCTTGTAGCCCTAGCCTACCTGGTTGGCTGACCAAAGCCTTGTAAGACTGTAACTGAAGGGTGTTTTTTAATAGATTGGGTCAATATTTTCTCAATCTGTGGCTTTAGGTCAGGTGTGTAATTTTACAGCATCCTGTATTGTGTGAAATAATGTGATCACAAGCTGAAATTACTGGTGGAACTATTGTCTTCCAGGGTCTGTGTTGTACACATAGAAGCTCCTAGATCTGAGATCTGTTTCATTCTTCCCAGCTTAGCTTTTAGAAATACAGACCTGTACTAACTAACTAACCTAGAACTCGAGCCTTCCGCATGTTAATAACAAACAGAAATGATCTATAATCAATTATATTGTGAAAAAAAAAATGGTCTTAATTTGGGGAAAAGCAAACGAGTCACATGATGTGAAAATGTCGGTTTGCCAAGTTCTGATGCTGTCTGAGTGGATGCGTCGTTAAATTTGGTGTTATTTCTGATGTAATGGACCTTGTTATTCCCACATAATGAGGTGATATGAATTCGTTACATTTGGTGTTATTTCTGATGTAATGGACATTGTTATTCCCACATAATGAGGTGATATGAATTCGTTACATTTGGTGTTATTTGTGATGTAATGGATGTTGTTATTCCCACATAATGAGGTGATATGAATTCGTTACATTTGGTGTTATTTCTGATGTAATGGACATTGTTATTCCCACATAATGAGGTGATATGAATTCAGAATTGCTTTAAGATCACCGTGTACAGCGTTGGCACTTTGGAGACAGCGCACGTGACAGGACCAAGTTCCAGGCTAGTGAACGTAACTGTTCCGAGCGGTTAATGTGGAAGCTAAGCTGGGAACATGACTAACTCATCTCAGAGTTTAGAGGCCCCAATATGTGTTCAGGGTATGCTTGCTACAGTGTCACAAGGTCAAAGGTCACTCTGTCGCAGTGAAGTAGGTGTTCTGATCCCCACATTTTACTGTTTTTCTTCCGTTTCTGACAATTTAAATGACTGTAATCCATTTGGAGAACATTAAAGCTATCTATCTGCATTTTGGCGGGTCCAGCACGGGATCTAAGTTAAACCCTTGCCATTCACCCTTTAGTGCATGCCCTGTAGATTTCTGAGATAATACTCGCAGATAGGTATATTTAACCCTGTTGTGATGTAAAATGAGAATGTTATGTGATCCACAGGGATATCTCAGTGTTGTTCGGACTTGCAAAAAATGAGTACTACATTTTACTACTAATTTCAAACTGTATCAGTCATTGCCAGAAGTGTTCATATTCCATTCACCTTTATTTCCCTGACAGAGTTTTTTCCCCTGAGAAGGCCAGAGGAGCTGCCAGGGCCTGGGATGCAGTACTTAATATGTATTCTATCCCGGAGTTTGCAGAAGATGCTGCCTTTTTGTCACTGTTTTGTTACCATGCCGGACAGTATGAAGGTACTGTTGACTGAACCTTTGACCATCAGACATCTTCTGCCTTGAAATTATTCTCTGAAAATCAAATGTTATTGACAATTCTAAATGTAAGATGATTCTGTGATTGAAGTAATGTTAAAATTGTTTAATTTCTTAGTTCTTTTTTTTGTTTCTTTTTTTGTTTCTTTTTATTTCTTTTTTTAAAAACTTTAATGGTGTAGTTTCAAAATAACATTTGCAAAATAATATCTTTAAATTTAACAACTTATTCTTTTTTATGACAAGATACACAGTGTAAATATTTTCTTTCATAAAACATTATGTATATGTAACTGAATTAAGGAATATCTCATGAAGATGATACATTTTCAGCAATAAAATTCATATCTGGAGACAGATAAATTTTATAATATATGACATTTTGGTGCTGAAACTTACATTAATTTCACATTGGGGGGGGGGGGGGGGCCTCTGTAGCTCAGTTGGTTAGCGCACTAGCGCAGTGTAATGACTCAGGAGCCTCGATCCAATGCGGTCGCTGTGAGTTCAAGTCCTGCTCATGCTGGCTTCCTCTCAAGCTGTACGTGGGAAGGTCTGCCAGCAACCTGTGGATGGTCGAGGGTTTCCCCTAGGCTCTGCCCAGTTTCCACACACCATAATGCTGGCCACAGTCGTATAAGTGAAATACTCTTGAGTGCAACGTGAAACACCAATCAAATAAATAAATAAATAAATTTCACATTAGGATATCGTTTAACCTTCCAAATAAACCTTAAAACCTCTTTCTCAGATAATTATTCCTCTCAGAATCAGCCAAAATGAGCAAGTAATTTAAGCCATGGACAGAATCAACTCATTAATTCGTACCACGTACATTTGTAAGTTAAATTATGTATAATGATTTTTAAAATGTTGAATGTGATATTTTGATTAAAGTGAGTCTGTTTTCATGGTTATCCCAGATTGTACTAACTGATATTTTTACATTCCCCAGGTATTAGCTGGCTTAACGAGGCCCAGACAAGGCTACAGGTGTGGGTGGAGAGGGCACCCCACCTGTATCTCTATCTCTCCATGATACATGCTCTTAAAGGCGACTCACAGCTGTCAGAAGCAACCTTCAAACAGTTTGCTAGGAAGTAAGTACCTGGGGCCGATTTCACAAAGCCATTTCTGACTTACGTCAAAATTGGAAATACGATCGTCCACTTGACAAATGTGTCCAAAATTCAACTTCCATTACCAAAATGTGCCCATTTTGAAGAGGTTTTAAATTTTCACTTAAGTTAGGACACAACAAGACTGTGATCCTTTGTCCATTCCTGTGGAAGTTCAGAATACACAAAGATCTTTTATTTACATCTTTATTAATATTCATCTGTCTGTTAATTGTGTGATGTCCACATTACTCTTGCGTTCTTTACCAAGTTTCAAGAGAAGTGGGCTGTATGACTGGGTCATTATTAAGGTACATATCTTTTAATTTCTAAACACACACGAGATGCGAGTTCAATCCTTGGACAAAAAATTTGTAGCTTCTAGCTCCTGTTGGGGCCTCCATGGCTCATTTAGTTAGCGGGCTTGCGCAGTGTAATGACCCAGCAGCCTCTCCCCAATTCGGTCGCTGTGAGTTCAAGTCCAGCTCATGCTGGCTTCCTCTTCGGCCGTACGTAGGAAGGTCTGCCAGCAACCTGTGGATGGTCGCTGGCCGCTGTCGTATGAGTGAAATATTCTTGAGTATGACATAAAACACCAATCAAATGAATAAATAAATCTAGTTTCTGTCTTTGGGTACTGATGGGTGACAATAAATAGTTGATGACACTTGTTGCACATCATGACATTTGTTGAAAACCACATAACTAACTTGCCAAAGGTTGGTGGTTGATACTCAGGACAATCCTGTTTCCTCTACCCATAAAACCAACCGCCATCATATAAGTAAGACATTCCTGAGCATTATGCTAAAACTACGATCAGATCAAATCAAGTTACATGTATCTTTGGAGCTATATATGACCAAATTTTACCAAATGTATTGAGAAGCTGGTAGTTATTTATTTATTTATTTATATGATTGGTGTTTTACGCCGTACTCAAGAATATTTCACTTATATGACGGCAGCCAGCATTATGGTGGGTGGAAACCGGGCACAGCCCGGGGGAAACCCACGACCATCCGCAGGTTGCTGACAGATCTTCCCACTTATGGCCGTAGAGGAAGCCAGCATGAACTGGAACTTAAGCGGCCTCATTGGTGAGAGACTCCTGGGTTGCTGGTAGTTATATCAACTGCCTGAAGACATGCCTAAAAATGGCATATCCTCATCTATTCATCCATCTTTGATTACATTTTTGAATTAACCCTGACTGTTGCTTTATAGATTGTCTATTAATTCACAGTCATTGGTATCCACATGTCAGGTGGGGCAAGATCGTGAAGATAAAAGGGTTTTCATCAATGTGGTAAATAACCTGACATTGCATTTAGAATGAAGTTTTATTGAGCTAATTAAAAAAGGTGATTTAAAGTTTGTCTGATATTCTACCAGGAAAGTTAAATGTTTCAACACCAGTTTTATTTTATGACATTTATTTGCCTCTAAAATGCTGCTTTGTTTTGCATAGTTTTAGATCCTTTATAATAGTATCTGTTAAGTCTGGATTGTTCATCAAGATGTAAACATTTGTGTTGATGCATTTTATTTGTTTTTTGTAATTTTTTTCTGTTTAACTACATGTATATGTATATGTGAACACTCTATGTATGCATGATATGCAAAATACAATCCAGGTGTAAAAACTACTGTAGTTTTGATATTATTTCCATCTCTAGTCTTAATCTTTTATAGTTTCGTGTGATTCACAACCAAAACCATCTTTACAGTTTATTCAAAGTAATCCTTGGTTGTAACTTGTTATATGCTCTCTTGCTTCATGAGTTTGCTATACACCTGATTGCAGGCTGGTATTGATATACTTCTGATTGCAGGCTGATATTGATATACATCTGATTGCTGGATGATATTGATATACATTTGATTGCTGGATGATATTGATGTACTTTCTGATTGCTGGATGATATTGATGTACTTCTGATTGCTGGATGATATTGATGTACTTCTGATTGCAGGCTGGTATTGATATACTTCTGATTGCAGGCTGGTATTGGTATACATCTGATTGCTGGATGATATTGATGTATTTGTAATTTCTGGATGACATTGATATACTTCTGATTGCTGGATGATATTGATGTACTTCTGATTGCAGGCTGGTATTGATATACTTGTGATTGCTGGATGATATTGACATACTTCCAATTGCGGGATGATATTGATGTAAATCTGATTGCAGGCTGATATTGAATGTTTTTCAGGACTCGTTTACATGACTTGGACTTCCTACCTGGCCAGCCTGCACATCCACAACGAAATTACACCCCTTGGAAACCAATGGTTGACATGGTGAAGAAACATGGCCAACTTCCTGTGATAAAGTTGCAGTGGAGGACTCAGTTGTGTCACCCCATTTTCAATCATGAAAGCAAAGGGTAAGAAGGTTTTCTGGATTTGAGATTACTTGGTTTTATATCTTATGTAACATAGCAGTATGATTCTCAACATGGCATATCACAAGGAATTTAATACGCTTAGCAAAATGGTTGTGAAGGTACAGTGGGAAATAACAAACCCTAGTTCTTGTTACATTGGCAACATCGCACACAGAGTTGATGCTGTCTTCCACTCAGGCACCTCGTTAAATGTCCTGTGTTAAAATATAAAATGTCAAAAATGTGACAGTCCCACAACTGACTGACAGAGAGAGAGAGAGAGAGAGAGTTAAAGATCTGCTTGTCTGAGCAAGGCTAGAAAGGTACATTTATGTAAATTTTTCTTTATAGTGACCTGTATCAGATGTGGCAGTGGTTTTGTATTTTACAGCTGTTTGTGACCTGTCAATGGTTTTGTATTATAAGGGGGCCGTTTGTGAGTTGGCAATGGTTTTGTATTATAAGGGGCTGTTTGTGAGTTGGCAGTGGTTTTGTTATGTAGAGGGCTGTCTGTGACATGGCAGTAATTTTATATTATAGGGGGCTGTTTGTGAGGTGGCAGTGGTTTTGTATTATAGGGAGCTGTTTGTGAGGTGGCAGTGGTTTTGTTTTGTAGGGGGGCTGTTTGTGAGGTGGCAGTGGTTTTGTTTTATAGGGGGCTGTTTGTGACCTGACAGTGGTTTTGTATTGTAGAGGACTGTTTGTGACCTGGCAGTGGTTTTGTATTGTAGGGGGCTGTTTGTGAGGTGGCAGTGGTTTTGAATTATAGGGGGCTGTTTGTGAGTTGGCAGTGATTTTGTAATGTAGAGGGCTGTTTGTGACATGGCAGTAATTTTATATTATAGGGGGCTGTTTGTGAGGTGGCAGTGGTTTTGTATTGTAGGGGACTGTTTGTGAGGTGGCAGTGGTTTTGTATTAGAGAGGGCTGTTTGTGAGGTGGCAGTGGTTTTGTATTGTATGGGGATGTTTGTGAGGTAGCAGTGGTTTTGTATTATAGGGGGCTGTTTGTGAGGTGGCAGTGGTTTTGTATTGTATGGGGCTGTTTGTGAGGTAGCAGTGGTTTTGTATTGTATGGGACTGTCTGTGAGGTAGCAGTGGTTTTGTATTATAGGAGGCTGTTTGTGAGGTGGCAGTGGTTTTGTATTGTAGGGGGCTGTTTGTGAGGTAGCAGTGGTTTTGTATTGTATGGGGCTGTTTGTGAGGTAGCAGTGGTTTTGTATTATAGGATTCTGTTTGTGAGGTGGCAGTGGTTTTGTATTATAGGATTCTGTTTGTGAGGTGGCAGTGGTTTTGTATTGTAGGGGGCTGTTTGTGAGGTAGCAGTGGTTTTGTATTGTAGGGGACTGTTTGTGAGTTGGCAGTGATTTTGTAATGTAGAGGGCTGTTTGTGACATGGCAGTAATTTTATATTATAGGGGGCTGTTTGTGAGGTGGCAGTGGTTTTGTATTGTAGGGGACTGTTTGTGAGGTGGCAGTGGTTTTGTATTAGAGAGGGCTGTTTGTGAGGTGGCAGTGGTTTTGTATTGTATGGGGCTGTTTGTGAGGTAGCAGTGGTTTTGTATTATAGGAGGCTGTTTGTGAGGTGGCAGTGGTTTTGTATTGTAGGGGGCTGTTTGTGAGGTAGCAGTGGTTTTGTATTGTAGGGGACTGTTTGTGAGGTGGCAGTGGTTTTGTATTAGAGAGGGCTGTTTGTGAGGTGGCAGTGGTTTTGTATTGTATGGGGCTGTTTGTGAGGTAGCAGTGGTTTTGTATTATAGGAGGCTGTTTGTGAGGTGGCAGTGGTTTTGTATTATAGGGGGCTGTTTGTGAGGTGGCAGTGGTTTTGTATTGTAGGGTGCTGTTTGTGAGGTGGTAGTGGTTTTGTATTATAGGAGACTGTTTGTGAGGTGGCAGTGGTTTTGTATTATAGGGGGCTGTTTGTGAGATGGCAGTGGTTTTGTATTGTAGGGTGCTGTTTGTGAGGTGGTAGTGGTTTTGTATTGTAGGGGGCTGTTTGTGAGGTGGCAGTGGTTTTGTATTGTAGGGGGCTGTTTGTGAGGTGGCAGTGGTTTTGTATTATAGGGGGCTGTTTGTGAGTTGGCAGTGATTTTGTAATGTAGAGGGCTGTTTGTGACATGGCAGTAATTTTATATTATAGGGGGCTGTTTGTGAGGTGGCAGTGGTTTTGTATTGTAGGGGACTGTTTGTGAGGTGGCAGTGGTTTTGTATTAGAGAGGGCTGTTTGTGAGGTGGCAGTGGTTTTGTATTGTATGGGGCTGTTTGTGAGGTAGCAGTGGTTTTGTATTATAGGGGGCTGTTTGTGAGGTGGCAGTGGTTTTGTATTGTATGGGGCTGTTTGTGAGGTAGCAGTGGTTTTGTATTGTATGGGACTGTTTGTGAGGTAGCAGTGGTTTTGTATTATAGGAGGCTGTTTGTGAGGTGGCAGTGGTTTTGTATTGTAGGGGGCTGTTTGTGAGGTAGCAGTGGTTTTGTATTGTATGGGGCTGTTTGTGAGGTAGCAGTGGTTTTGTATTATAGGATTCTGTTTGTGAGGTGGCAGTGGTTTTGTATTATAGGATTCTGTTTGTGAGGTGGCAGTGGTTTTGTATTGTAGGGGGCTGTTTGTGAGGTAGCAGTGGTTTTGTATTGTAGGGGACTGTTTGTGAGTTGGCAGTGATTTTGTAATGTAGAGGGCTGTTTGTGACATGGCAGTAATTTTATATTATAGGGGGCTGTTTGTGAGGTGGCAGTGGTTTTGTATTGTAGGGGACTGTTTGTGAGGTGGCAGTGGTTTTGTATTAGAGAGGGCTGTTTGTGAGGTGGCAGTGGTTTTGTATTGTATGGGGCTGTTTGTGAGGTAGCAGTGGTTTTGTATTATAGGAGGCTGTTTGTGAGGTGGCAGTGGTTTTGTATTGTAGGGGGCTGTTTGTGAGGTAGCAGTGGTTTTGTATTGTAGGGGACTGTTTGTGAGGTGGCAGTGGTTTTGTATTATAGGGGGCTGTTTGTGAGGTGGCAGTGGTTTTGTATTGTATGGGGCTGTTTGTGAGGTAGCAGTGATTTTGTATTGTAGAGGGCTGTTTGTGACATGGCAGTAATTTTATATTATAGGGGGCTGTTTGTGAGGTGGCAGTGGTTTTGTATTGTAGGGGACTGTTTGTGAGGTGGCAGTGGTTTTGTATTAGAGAGGGCTGTTTGTGAGGTGGCAGTGGTTTTGTATTGTATGGGGCTGTTTGTGAGGTAGCAGTGGTTTTGTGTCATAGGGGCTATCTGTGACCTGGCAGTGGTTTTGTAATGTAGAGGGCTGTTTGAGACCTGGCAGTGGTTTTGTATTGTAGTGGGCTGTCTTTGACATAGCAGTGGTTTTGTTCTGTAGGGTACTGTTTGTGAGGTGGCAGTGGTTTTGTTTTAAAGGGGGTGTGTGTGTGACCTGACAGTGGTTTAGTATCATAGGGGGCACTCTGTGACTGGGCAGTGGTTTTGTAATGTAGAGGGCTGTTTGTGACCTGGCAGTGGTTATGTATTGTAGTGGACTGTTTGTGAGGTGGCAGTGGTTTTGTATTGTAGGGGGCTGTTTTTGACCTAGCAGTGGTTTTGTTCTGTAGGGTACTGTTTGTGAGTTGGCTGTGGTTTTGTTTTAAAGGGGGTGTGTGTGTGACCTGGCAGTGGTTTAGTATCATAGGGGGCTGTTTGTGACCTGACAGTAGTTTTGTATTGTAGAGGGCTGTTTGTGACCTGACAGTGGTTTTGTATTGTAGGGGGCTGTTTGTGACTGACATCTCCTGCTCTGATCTCTCTCTGCACCTTGATGCTGACGGGAACCTGACAGGAAACCTCCAGATGCTGCTTCCACCAATGAGGACGATCCGTTTGGACCCATTCACAGGGTAGGTATTTAGGTAAAGTTGGGAGTTAGCCAGAAATGTGAAACAAGCTTGTCCAGTCAGCAGTTTTTGACGCCATCTGAAGCAGGTTGTCTAGGTTTCCTTTTCTCTGATTTCTTGTTCCCATGTGAAAATAAGGAATCTAAAATCCAAGATTTATGTTGTGTTTTACTGATGAAGACATTAATGAAGAATCCAAAAGTGGAATAAATATAAAAATTAATTTTTTTTTTTTCATGGCTGTTCGATCATAAATATATCTTCAACAAGTAAAATGCTGGGAGACTCCATATTTTCCTCAGATATTTAAGTTTTATTTTTATACCCACTTGAAAAAGATTTGTTCTGCCCGTAAAACAACAACTTAAATCAGTGTGGCCTAACCCTACATACTCTATGAGTTAATGAAGAAGAAATCAAAAAACATGAAGGAAACGTCATCCAAAGGACCATGGAAAAATCTATTTAAAAAAAACATTATGTTTGTAATGATTTTTAAAGGTAATTACATTTTTTTTACTGACAAAAGTGCAGTATGTGAACTGATCAGATCGTATGGTGGAGGATATTGTGTCACTTTTTTCTTTTTTTTTTTTGTCCTTTGCATAATGTTATAATCTACAATATATATACCTCATTATAAAGAAAGCTGTACATGTTTTTGCAACGGTACATATACATTTAATATAACATGGAAACAGTTAATTGATGTATATATTTCACCAAAATGTAATGTGTGAAGAATTTGGGGCGAAAAAAATGCTTTCGCTTCATTGTACCAAAATATTGCTCAAAGTCCACCTTTTCAGTCTGACTAACATATAATGGCACTTTCCTCATTAATAAAAATCTTAAAAATTAGTACATGTATTTCCTCATGATCCTTCTGATGACTGTTAGCTCACTTTTCTCCTCCTTTAAGTTACTGCACAGTACTGGTGAGGTGCCCCTAATATTTATTCATTTATTTATTTGATTGGTGTTTTACGCTGTACTCAAGAATATTTCACTTATATGACAGTGGTCAGCATTATGGTGGGAGGAAACCAGGTGGAGCCCAGAGAAAGTCCACAAGCATTCTCGGGTTGCTGGCAGAACTTCCCACTTACAGAGAGGAAGCCAGCATGAGCTGGACTTGAACTCACAGTGACCATATTGGTGAGAGGCTCCTGGGTCATTACCCAATGCTAACCAGCTGAGCCACAAAGGCCCCTAGGTGCCCCTAATAGGTCAGTTATCTTAAGTGCTGTCCTCAGGTCTGAATTGTTAAAAAAACTAGTGTATTATCTTATACTAGTATAAAGTCATATTATATATTTACGTTTTTTTAGCAAGACCCAGCAGCCAATGCAGGTGTATAGAGACCAAATGGAAAAGCAGCAATCATGTAGTTCATATTTACAATATACCGATACACCATTATTTTTGGGCCAGATGCAAAACTGATTACTTGGCTTGCAGTTGATATATGTAACTAGATCTTCTATTCTTACAATAATCCATTCGCAGGTCTCTTGCTTTCCCGTCTGTGCCACTGCACAGTGAAGTTTGGCGGCCTGGAGTATCAGCTGACCAATCAGAACATTCTACTGGTAAGATCTCTTTCAATATTCAGAGACCGGCCCCGCTAGCATAGTTGGTAGAGCGTCCACTTCGGGAGCGGTAGGTCCAGGGTCAATCCTGGGACGAGTCACGCCTAAGACTTTAAAAGAGGAAGTTGCAGCATGAAGGGGATATTGCAACTACTGTTTGACCCGTATCAGTATAATGGCTTGGGTAAGGCCATTACTTGGCTTCGGTAAGGTGTCTCATTGAAGCAGCACTAGATAAAAGAGCGGTGGAAATCTCTCCTGTGCTCTAAGGTTTCCTTTGTCGCCATATGACTGAAAAAAAATTGTTAAGTGCAACGTTAAACCCCAAGCACTCACTCACTCACTTACAACAAACATGTGACTTGGTCAAGGGCCGATTCCACAAAGCCATTTCTGACTTGAGCCAAAATGTAGAACATCTTCACAAAGATTTAATAGTATTTGGAACCTGAAGTTGAAATTTTGACACGTTTATCTTAAGACAACATTTAAGCAGGGGTTAAACTTTTACATACTATGTCCTATACATAAGCTCTAAAATTGCATTTCAAATTTTAACATAAGTCAGAAATGGCTTTGTGGAATTGATCCTTGTTTCAGGAGTGGGGACGTTTGTTAGACACTGGTGAAGGACTACAGTATTTTATGAATTCTTTCACCCACAAATTGACTGCCTTCTTATAGGTGAATTACCTGTATTCTGTGGTGTTTTAAGGGTTTTTTTTTAATGTATCTTTCAGTGTCTTCTCCGATGACAGTGTTGTTGTTGACTGAAAGAAGCACACCACCTTTAAATAATGTACACATCATCTGAAGGGCCATATCTAGATGATTCCAAATATGGTTTTCATAATTTTCCATACATTTTTTTCTGTATAAAATTATAAATAAAAAATATAAAAAACAAAATAACATTGAGGTCATCTATATATCACGCATGGGATAGTTTCCTCCACCCATAAAACTGGCCGCCATCATGTAAAGTGAAAAATTCATAGCTTTAGTGTTGAACAACAGTCAGGTGAAGTCGTAAATGCATGAAACAGACCAAATACGTTTGTTGCAGATTACCTCCTCTTGCCTCAGCAGAGAGAAGTGTTCAGAGACTCCTGTGGTAGGACAGTTTACCTGTTGCTGACCAGCAAGCTAAGGTATGATAAACGTGAGTGGAGCAGCGATGGTACTCAGACTGCAGTCCTAACCTGGCATTGTCCACTCTCTGGTCAGTGGGTCAAGCTGGATCTCCGGAAAACTCTGCGTCAGCACATTAAACAGGTAAAGAATTTCAAGTTTTTGTACATCAGCTCCACCAGAGGTTGCTTCATCTGGATGTACCTGTTTAATCACAGCTATGATGTGTTGATACATTTATTTATATATTTGGTTGATATTTAATTTGGTAATTTTTCACTATATGAACATGGTGGGGGCATCCGTGGCTGAGGTGATTAGCACATCAGCATGGTTCAATGACCCAGGAGCCTCACATCACCAGAATTAACTCAGGAAAATATATTTCTGTTTTCCCAATTTTCTGTGAATTCTTTGTTGCGAGATTGAATTTCGCCAATGATGCTTTGCCTGAACATTTGTCTCATGCAAGAGGCATTTAAATGCTTTCCTTCATTGTATTTATTTGACATCATGCTGAAAATTTTTTCACTTTGTGCGCAATGATGTTCAGGCTTACATGTGGGACAATTGAAACGGAGGTTACACATCTGCTCCTGGGCCCATTTGTGAAAAGCAGGGCAAACTTCCTGACGTGAAGCTGCAGCCAAACCAGGGAGAGCTGAAAGAATTTCCATCAGAATCTATCTATAAATAAACTATGACAACTATGTCATATTCAAAACTATGGATGTTTGCGATTATCAGATAACCATCATTGACAGAAATATGATTAGGATTGGTCAACACTGGTGTTTCCACAAAATCATAAGCTGACTAGGTGAGGAGCTTAGCTATGCCGTAACGCTTTGACAAAAACATTATAAAGGGAGGCTACTCATTTGTTCCTACTGTAGACATGTTTAGAACTGGGACAATTTTCTTTTGTTTATTTAAATATTTTATTTTATAGGTGCTTTACTCAAGATAATTTCACTTATAGAATTGCGGCCTGTATTATGGTGGGTGGAAATTAACCCATATTCTTTTGTTTATTTAAATATTTTATTTTATAGGTGCTTTACTCAAGATAATTTCACTTATAGAATTGCGGCCTGTATTATGGTGGGTGGAAATTAACCCATATTCTTTTGCTTCATGCTCTGTTCTGTTGTTCTGTTGTAGAAAATAGCCGATACCATACGAAAGGAAGAGACGGACATTACAGAAATGAGTCAGCAGCTTGAAGCTTTGGAGCTGTTTCACAGCTCGGGATGGGCAGTCACGTCGAGGGTAAAATTGGATATATTTATTTATAAAGTCCAGGGTTGGTGTTACATTAAAGTCATATTCCACAGACTCTTAACTTCGTGATTTTTAAGATCTTTCTTTTCAAAGTCATCAGGATATTGTCCTTATGTAATCAAATACTTCTGCATTCTTATAAAAAAAACAAAATTTATGTAGCTACAGACATGTACGAATTCAGAATAATCTCTTAAAAGTGATCAGTTTGGTGTCCCACAAGGTATAATACTTTTTTTAGTCCAGGGGCCTGATTTACAAAGCAGTCTGCTGCTACCTCCCAAGGGATTCAGTACTGAGTTGCTAGAGCAAGGAAACAGGACTGGTTGGCCTGGTTAGCATGGTGTCAGTATACTGTGACTGGGAGGGGTTTCATGTCTGGTGTCTTTGGCTTGATACTTCAGTGGCGGCGGCACTTTGGCAGCATCGACTCGTCCTGCCACAAGAAGACACAATATATGACTCCTCCTGGTCCGTATGACTGAAAAATGTACAACATTAAACCCCAAGCATATGTGCAAACCTATATGCAAAGCAGTCGCAAATTGCGACTAACGTAACTTCCATGGTGTCCCCAGGGTAATTGCACCTGGGACAGAGTTGGTACACTTTTTTAAATGTGCTCCAGATGGTATTGAATTATTGTCAGGCATGTCTCAGGAAAATGGAAATGAAACTGAGTTTTGTAATCTAGTACTTATAAAATCATAGTTACATTTAAGCATAGGGTACCCAAAGCCGCTTAATACAAGACATATAAATGTACAAGTCACGCCGTAGAAATGGTCTTATGTAGCAGGTGAGTGAGTGAGTGAGTGAGTGCTTGGGGTTTAACGTCGTACTCAACAATTTTTCAGTCATATGACGACGAAGGAATCATTAGGGTGCATGCACGTGTAATGTGCCTCCTTGTTGCAGGACGGATTTCCACCGCTCTTTTATTTAGTGCTGCATCACTGAGACGACTTACCGAAGGCAAGTAAGCCGCCCCGCCCGAGCCATTATACTGATACGGGTCAACCAGTCGTTGCACTATCCCCCTTATGCTGAACGCCAAGCGAGGAAGTTACAACTTCCTCTTTTAAAGTCTTAGGTGTGACTTGACCAAGGATTGATCCTGGATCTACCGGTCCCGAAGCGGATGCTCTACCAACTGTGCTATCCGGGCCGGTATATGTAGCACGTAGAGCCTCTGTGAAAGCTACGTTGCTTAATGCAATATTGTGACTTGTAACGAACGGAAATGTTTTCAAATTATCTACATCACAGTACAATGTACAAAAATCATCATTTACTATCCTTCTTTGAAGTCATAAATGTAGTTGTTTGCAAGGTTTTAGGTGGTTTTATTTTTTTATCTTGCAGGCAATTCGACAATATGTTTCTCATCAGTGGCAAATGGTAAATGAGATGGCGAAACTGGAAAGGAAGGGATTTACAAAAAGAGCCAAGAAAACAGGTGACAGATGTCGCAAGAAGATCTACAGTGAATCAGCATCTGGGAACGTATTCAGGTTAAAGGTGTCCCATCACACCCAGGTGGGGCAGATGCTTGTGCTACAGATGAGTTCCATGACCGTCAACACAAACAACAAGGACAACATTTGTGTGGTGAGTGCAAATCTAAAGCTCAGTTTGTCTGTTGGTTGGTTTGTTCAGGTCAGGTTTAATGCTGCTTTCAAATGAATATTGGTCTCTTCACAACACTTTCTTTCATTTTATTGCTCTGTATCACCGGGTAACCATACAAAAACACATCAGACGTGACACCCCACAAAGTTACAGTGTACTGAGACCAGGCTGACTGGACACCAGGCATACTGGACATGAGACATGACACCGCACCAAGTCATCGTGTACTGATACTGTGCAGACTAGATGCCAGACAATTGATGACTTGTCCAGTCACAGTGTTCTGATAAAAGGCAGTCTAGACACCAGATATGACACCTCACCTAGTCAACATGTACTAATACCAGACAGACTAGACATGGCACCCCACCCAGCCCCATTGTATTGACACCAGACAGTCTGGACACCAGACATGACTTGTCCAGTCACAGTGTACTTGCACCAGACTGACTAGACGCCAGACATGGCACCCCACCCAGCCCCAGTGTATGGACACCAGACATGACTTGTCCAGTCACAGTGTACTGGCACCAAATAGAATAGACACCAGACATGATGACTTGTCCAGTCACAGTGTACTGGCATCAGACAGACTGGACACCAGACATGGCACCCCACCCAGCCCCAGTGTATGGACACCGGGCAGTCTAGACACCAGACATGACTTGTCCAGTCACAGTGTACTGGCATCAGTCAGACTAGACACCAGACATGGCACCCCACCCAGCCCCAGTGTATTGACACCCGACATGACTTGTCCAGTCACAGTGTACTGGCACCAGAGAGACTATACACCAGAAATAATGACGTGTCCAGTCACAGTGTACTGGCACCAGACAGACTGGACACCATACATGACACCCCACCTAGTCAACTTGTAATGATACCAGACAGACTAGACACCAGACATGGCACCCCACCCAGCCCCATTGTATTGACACCGGGCAGTCTAGACAAAAGACATGACTTGGCCAGTCACAGTGTACTTGCACCAGACTGACTAGACACCAGACATGGCACCCCACCCAGCCACTCAAGCTTTGGAAAGACACATCAGGGGTTGAACCAGCAAACATATAGAATCTGCTGCCTGCAAAAATATACATGTTAATAAAGCGTTCATGTATAACTTAAAGAGAGGCCAGGTGGAAATATCAAACTGATATGAAGGATACCGCCATGGAAAATAACTAGCACCACTGTTCAAACAAATTTATGCTGAATAATGCTATTTAAACTCAGTAAGTGAAGAGTCCTGACAAACAAAATCCTCGGCAATTTCCGTAAAATTTTCCTGATGTGACGTAATAGTATTCCATATTTGACGATGAATCAGGCTGATATGACGTCGAGTAAGGCAGTTATGCTGGAATGATGTCATGCGCGTTTGATTTGATTTGTAGCTATACGTCAGTGATGGGGGACGTCAAGTGTTCTTGCATGACGTCACACCAGGCAAAATAGGAAACCGCAGAAAACTTTTGTTTCCGTATTATCCTCCTGAACCAACAACAACAGCTTTAATACAATGAATTTTTTCTACAGTTTTAAAAAGCACGTCTGACTATCTCAATCCTTATCATTTAACCTTGCCTTTAGGACATACAGGTCTTAACACTAAAGTAACTCTTTAAAATGTGGGAGGGTTGCTGGATAAGAAGTCAGGTTTTGGGCTGTCCACCTGGGGCACTGACAAACACTGATGTTCCTCCATATTACTGTCACCATTGACATTGTTTTTCGGCCTATCATATAAGTATGATCATTATACAACTCCTTCCATTGGTTTCTGTATTTGTTTGACACGTTGGGTGGCCTTTCTATCCTCACCAGTCGAGCTTGAACTAGCGTGGGTTTGAGATCTGTAAGATGACCTTGGTATTTTCTTCACACCATTCCATGTTTTTGGTAAACACTTGTCTAAAATAGAAATTACTACTCATAGGACACACACTTGAACTGTCAGTGTCTAGAATGGAGTAAATGGTAATGTTGAGTGCTGGATAAAGTATATACATGTAATAGGCCACAATACTGTATTTGTAGAATTACGGTTAGGATCCGGCTTTACTATATCTACCATTGTCCTAGAAGCTCAATACAAATGAATGCTAAAGACAAAAAAGTCACGCCTTTTTTTACGATACATGTACATTGCTTGTTCGAGTCTATACTACGTCTACATCATTATAAACCCAGAAGCTTATTGAAACTGCATCCCTATGGGCATATCTTGAGTTTCTGAAATGTTGTTGTTCTTGCAGTTGATAAACTGTGAGACAGCTGAAAGCTTCCTGAACCCAACCATCGTCTGTGAACCTGATACAGATCCTTTTGGGAATGTGTTCCACATCAGCTTGAGAATTCCCTCTGCTGATAGCATCCACCATGGCTGTAAAGGGGAGATAATTGGGGTCACCAGAGAACTGATCATGAAGCCTTTAGGTAGAAGAGAAACTGAAGATCAAAGAAGGTAACGTCAGTTCTTTGATCTTTACAAGACACTCTTTCGCTAATATTGCGGAAAAACCTGTTTAACAAGTAAATAAGACACCTTTTACATAAGTGAAACGTGGCTCAGTTGGTTAGCGCACTAGCGCAGCATAATGACCCAGGAGCCTCTCACCAATGCGGTCGCTGTGAGTTAAAGTCCAGCTCATGCTGGCTTCCTCTCAGGCCGTAAGTAGGAAGGTCTGTCAGCAACCTGCGGGTGGTCGTGGGTTTTCCCTGGGCTCTGCCCGGTTTCCTCCCGTCATAATGCTGGTCGCTGTCCTATAAGGGAAATATTCTTGAGTATGGCATAAAACACCAATCAAATAAATAAATAAATAAATAAGTGAAACATTACAATAAATAAATTCATAAATAAATAAATCAATAAATAAATAAGGGTAAATAATAATAAATCATGCAGAAATCATCACATAATAAGCCTATTTTCCCTCCTGATCATGAGGAAGCACTAAAAGCTCTAGCTGCAATTGTGATTTTGAACACTCACACCTCTCTGGCTGTGGAAGGGACGAACACAGCAAATTATGTGTTTTAATCTTGTGATATATTCAGTAGCTATATCAGAATTTGGCTGTAAATAATAAAGATGGTGTGCTTGTTGGATGGAATTCAAATTAATTTGAAATGGAATTTCAGTATTTAAAAAATCTCACTGTGTAGACTGTAGCTTTAAGCCAGGACGTTTGTCCTGTACGGCTGGAGAGGAAGCCTGCATGAGCTGATCTTGAACTCACAGCGACTGCATTAGTGAGAGGCTCCTGGGTCATTGCACCGTGCTGGTGTGCTAACCCCTCGGCCACAGAGGCCCCTAAAATATATTAAACATTAGCATCTAATCAGAATGATTTTATTACAGAAGTTACAGCTGATCCTGTCTTCATATTTGAGAACCCGAACATCCAGGCATTTGTCATTTTACTCGCTCACATGCTGCAGTGAAAAGATTGTCTAAATAACATACGGGTTAATACAAAACCTTGCTTTACGGCCTCATAAATCCAAAACCAGGCTTTGTAGACATTCACAATTTATTTATGTTGTGCACATTGTTCTGTTGTCTTAAACATACTATAATTTCTGGTTATTATCAGCCATACTTCTCTAATATCGCTAATTTTGTTCATTTCCCTATACCTCCCCATGTTATCTTTCACGTCGTAGTCTGCCGAACAGTATCAAATAAGTGTGAAAAGGATGACTATTTATAGCATAATTATAATGAATTTTGGGTACATTCGACTGACAATTTTCTGTCCCTTTTCTTAGGATATACTTCTACAACACAAAGGCAGAACTTCTCTGTGAAATAGAAGCTGAAGGTTTTATTGCTCCAGGGACAGTGGTAGCTGTCACTGAAAAGGCTGTCCTAGACACCAAACTTGTACTGGGGCCCAGACTGTACAGTGTTCACCCTAACTGTACCAGGTATGTGATCATGCAGTGGGTGGGACAGAAGGCCTGTACAGAGAGTGTTTACCCTGGTAAATGACCCACCTTTAGCTCTAATCTGTGTGGGCCCAGTACACAGTTGAAATAGGTCACTCTCATTCATATTTGATAATAATAATAATAATATACTTGACGCTGCCATAGCCTCTCCTTCCCAGCATGTATTCCATGTTTTGACAATACTGTTGGCAATGCTATATTATATACTAACTGTATTAAGTGTGGTTTTTGAAAAATCTTTTTTTTTTTTTTATTGACCTTTGGTCCATATTTTGGATGTTGTCATTATTATGTTGACAGCCAAATTGACTTCCAGGTTGAACCATGTTCCCCATGATATCGTCTAATTGTTACCAGCATTGCATTCAATCATAAGCCGTAGGTAACTTTGACCGAAGCTAGTCTGATCATTATCCCTGTCTTTGTGATGAAGATTTCTGAGAAAACTGATAGAATAGAACATTGGTTAATCTGTGTTTGGCTGAGTTTCCATTGCTTAGGAACAGGGGCTCTTATTATCCTGTGTGTTACAGATTGGTTTGTAATGACCTGAACCAGTCCACTCTCAGTCCTATCCATTACCCACTCATCCAGGGTCTACAGATCATTGGGGACCATCTGCTAGTGACCACCCAGTCAGGAGTGAGTCTGGCCCGACATACAACCTTACAACCTCTCCACATACACATCAAGACAAGGGGGTGAGTACGGAAAGTGGAAATTCTTCATAGAGATAGTGCACTTTAATATACTATTTTATATTGCATCTCGCAGTCGTCATCATTCATATTGCGCACCTGCAAAAATCCCAATTTGCATTTCAGGAGTCTCAGATGCTTATGCAGATATTGGCGAGACAGGTGGGGGCTCTTGCAAACTACTACAGTTGAAAGACATGATTTTATGCTACTTGCTGACGGCTCTGTCGAGTCGACAGGCAGATGTGTATTCAGTCTAGCAGCTAGCAAGTCTATGTTAGTTACTGAAAGCCGTAACCTGTCTCGCCGATGTCTGTGTGACCTTGCGAAACTCCTGAAACGCTTATCGGACTTATTGCAAGATGACGATCCTTTGACCTCATCTATTTTTCCGTGCTGAAATGCAAAAATGGAACTAATCCACCTGAACCGGTATTCATTCAGTACTCTATTTAATATTATACACCAACCCCTGCATGCCATGATACATGCATCTTAGCACACACGATACACGATACATGCATCTTAGCACACACGATACACGATACATGCATCTTAGCACACACGATACATGCATCTTAGCACACACGATACATGCATCTTAGCACACACGATACATGATACATGCATCTTAGCACACACAATACACGATACATGCATCTTAGCACACACGATACACGATACATGCATCTTAGCACACACGATACACGATACATGCATCTTAGCACACACAATACATCCATCTTAGCACACATGATACACAATACATGCATCTTAGCACACACGATACATGATACATGCATCTTAGCACACGCTGATGCTTTTTTCTCAGCACACTATGGTACCTCTCAGTACTGTATGATACATTCGTCTTAGCACACAGTTCAATTCCAGCTCATGCTGGTTTCCTCTCCAGCCATACGTGGGAAGGTCTGGCAACAACCTGCAGATCGGTGTGGTTTCTCCCTGAACTCTGCCAGGTTTCCTCCTACCATAATGCTGGCTGTTATCGTATGTGAAATATTCTTGGGTGCGGCGTAGAGTACGAATCAAATAAATAAATAAAATCTTAGCACACACTGATGCTTTTTTCTCAGCACACTCCGATACATATGTCTCAACACTTTATAGTCCTCAACCTTTTCGCTATGAAATGATCAACTATGAGTGTAATTTATGCACAAATTTTAAATAGACTTTTTAGACGAAACTACGTTAGATGGAGTGGTCAGTTTGAGGGCTTGGTAAGAAATATTATATCAGTGAACTCAGAATAATGCCTTCAGAATATGCTTGGATAAACACTTTCCAAATATGGGAAAAGTTTGAAGAGTTACAGCATTATGGTTACCATCTCCACACACCATGATACATACGTGTACATCTGAGTACACTGGGATACATCTTAACGAACTAGGGATAAATATGTCTCTGCACACACCGTAATCCATACATTTTGGTATATTTTGATACAAATGTCTCCGCTCACAATGGTATGTGTATCTCAGCACACTGTCATTCATACATGTCAGTACACTATAGTGTACACGCACAGTGTATTCTAGCTGAGCATGATTTATTTAGTTATTTATTTGATTGGTGTTTTACACCGTACTCAAGAATATTTCACTTAAACGGCAATGGCCAGCATTATGGTGGGAGGAAACTGGGAAACCCACAACCACCCGCAGGTTGCTGACAGACTTTCCCACATACGGCCAAAGAGGGAGCCAGCATGAGCTGGACTTGAAGTCACCTTGAGGAGAGGATCCTTGGTCATTGTGCCGTGCTGGCGTGCTAAACCCCTCTGCCGGGGAGGCTCCTGGGTCATTGTGCCGTGCTGGCATGCTAACCCCCTCTGCCGGGGAGGCTTCTGGGTCATTGTGCCGTGCTGGCGTGCTAACTCCCTCTGCTGGGGAGGCTCCTGGCTCATTGTGCTGTGCTGGCATGCTAACTCCCTCTGCCGGGGAGGCTCCTGGGTCATTGTGCCGTGCTGGCATGCTAACCCCCCTCTGCCGGGGAGGCTCCTGGGTCATTGTGCCGTGCTGGCGTGCTAACTTCCTCTGCTGGGGAGGCTCCTGGCTCATTGTGCTGTGCTGGCATGCTAACTCTCTCTGCTGGGGAGGCTCCTGGGTCATTGTGCCGTGCTGGCGTGCTCACTCCCCCTGCCGGGGAGGCTCCTGGGTCATTGTGCCATGCTGGCATGCTAACCCCCTCTGCCGGGGAGGCTCCTTGGTCATTGTGCTGTGCTGGCATGCTAACTCCCTCTGCCAAGAAGGCTGCGCACCATGATCGATGTACGTGCACACATATGTCGCCCTAGCATGATTATACAACTTTAAGCGTGGGTTTTTTTCAGGCACTTAAGTTTTCTCCACCCATTAATATGCCTACCATTGTAGTCAGTGTCAAATAATCTTGAGTACAGTGTTAAACCTGAATGGGATGAATGAAGAAAATGAAATTATACAAAAAGAACACAGAAATGAACACACACACACACACATAACACACTTATTGTTTACAGACCCTGTCCATTAACATTGGGTACTTCAGAGAAGTACATGTGCATCAAGGGTGAATTTGGGGCTGTCAACGTTCTGAAGGAAAAGACCATCCTGGAGAACACTGGGAGTCGTATGACCAGGGCAGCTGTAGGAATCGGCAACTACATCGTGTTGATGGAACTCAACAAATCAGACAGGTACCCTATTTAATTCTTCAATGGTCTCAACCACTTCTGCAATCAGTATTTTGAAACATTATGAGAGAACTGTACGGTGCAGAGAAACAATTTGCACAGTCTTTATTGACACAGAAAAATCAGCATCATTTTCATAGGCAGACAGGTGACTGAGGCAGACAGGTGACTGAGGCAGACAGGTGACTGAGACAGACAGGTGACTGAGGCATACAGGTGACAGAGGCAGACAGGTGACTGAGGCACACAGGTGACAGAGGCAGACAGGTAACTGAGGCAGACAGGTGACTGAGGCAGACAGGTGACTGAGCACAGTGTAACTACGGAGACACTTAACTGAGGCAAGTTGTCATGCTGACGAACTCAGTGTTGGTCCGCATGTAATAGGGAAAATACATGTAAGAATTGTTTGTCCTATGTTGACCTGTTACCTGAATGTGTCCAATGTGTTGGAACATGCAGGTAAAGACTGGTTTGGCTGGAGTCTTTTATCGGAAGGTTTGTCATGTACCGGCTGAGGTGTTTTGGTTTCTTTACAGCTAGGCTTTGTTGAATTCCTTTCACACATAAGGTGGGCCGCTCTTATTCAAGTGAAATATTGTTGAGTATGCCGTAAAATGTCAAGAAAACAAATAACTGAAATTAGAATGTTAGAAGAACCCATATCATGAAGTAGATCTAGATTACCTGCGACAGGCCAGTTAACAAGATTTGATCAAGCCAATGCATAAATTTGTGTATAAGTTTGCAGACTGATAGACAAACAAATAAACACAGGCTAAGACATGCATGACCTGCTCAGCAGTGGTAATAATACAATGACTACATTTTCTTGATAGTGTTGACGTCACTCTGGCTCTGGAACTACCTGGGAGACCTAAAGAAGTCCATTTCATGGGACAACAAGGTGAGCTGGTTTACTTCAGGTAAAACTCCACCCACCTGTTTTTGTCCAGTACTCTTGTCTGATCTTACAAGTGAAAAGCCCTGTAAAGAATAATGTCATCATTAAACTTCCTATAGAGAATTCTGTCTGCACCTTAAAGAGCTTCAACAAGGAGAAGAATAGAATTCATACATCATTTTTTACTACAATCAGTCGTGGCAAATTGTCGTCATTTTATGAAAATGTGCGGCACATGAAAAGGCTCACCTGCCCTTAAACTGCATACCCCTCCCTCCTTCTCACTGCACGGGCGTTAGCGACAGTAAGCAGTCAGTGAGCTAATGTGGCCATTTGCAGTGTCTAATCTTCACTTGTCTTCCCCCAATACTGTCTGAACATAAGTAAGTATGTCACACGTAGGAAAGTTTGTCTGTGACATGCCAAGGCTTTTCCCCCAGGCACTTCCTCCTCATAGAAAACCGAGTACATATAAAAATTCTCTAGCATGGTGTTAAAGTATAATCAAATAAATAAATAAAATTGTAAATCTTTTTTGCAAGAAGATGAAGGAACCACATATTTAAACATTTATCGTAATTATGTACTACATACAGTGTATACTAGTGTATAAATTAGAAAACATAGCTCATAGTCTAGTAATATACTGTATTTTTTGCAGTGGGTTTTCTTGTTACTGCCGGCGTTCATTCCTCAAACTTCGCGTACTGCGAGAACCTGTATCATGTTGATTATGACGGTAACGTCCGTGGTATTCTGCCGTGCTTGGGACTGGGGCCTCGTTCCTTCTTCTCGTTCCCCCATCAGGGAAGGGCAGTTACTTCTCCTGGG
The DNA here is from genome assembly GCF_032854445.1 of Liolophura sinensis. Lineage (NCBI taxonomy): Eukaryota > Metazoa > Mollusca > Polyplacophora > Chitonida > Chitonidae > Liolophura > Liolophura sinensis. The sequence goes on from NC_088306.1 coordinate 19,322,269, forward strand.
GGAGAAATGAACAGTGATCAAACACACCCCCTGGCTGGCTGGTACGTGTACATGAGAGATGGTCATGGAGGCCTGTGCTGTTTTAGAATAGGTTACTGAGCCTGGTCTTAACATGCAGAAGTTGGGGGCTGAATAGTGTACTGAGTCACCCTGAAGTCTTTAAAAAGTAATGACTTACACCATTCATCACCACTGTGCCTGGTTTTGGGTTTGAGGGAGGTATCAAGCTAGTACTGTTTTGATGGGTATCATGGGAAAATTTTCCACACATTTTTGGTGAGAACAAGTTTTTAATTTGTATAATAAATTGATAAAAAAAATGATTTAAAAAAAGATTAGCAACAATCGTATTGTCTCTTACATTTTTATCTGACCAATCAAATGCAGGATCGTGTAACTCGAGTGTATGAATAAGTCAGCATATGATATGACTCTTTCAGGAAACTGTTTCCATAAATCGTCAATGAATATTCAGTGCAATTTATACACCTTTTTAAATTTGATTTAGGGGACAAAACTACATTGGTGTGGTTGTACAATTTCAGGACTTCACAAAAAGTACAATTTTATCAATGTACTAAGAATAATGCCGTCAGAATATGCTTGAATAAACATCTTGCAAACATGCCAAAATGTTGATTTCTCTCATAAGGCGTGGCCTGGAAATGGAAGGAAAACTATCTCAGTAGGTTTATAGGCTCGATCATTTCTACAACCAAAACTGTGAGTTAAAATTTTCACTGAGATGGCCACCAAAATAGCACTAGTCCTTTTTCAACAACTAGCACATGGGACAAAACCAAACAAGGTGAACGAGAAAAGAAATAGAGAACTCAGATAAGGGAGATAAGCTGTTCAGAACCTCATGTGGTTTTAAGGACAGGCAGTTGTGGGTATCGGCTACATTGAAGAGAGGGCACAGTGTAGCTTAGAGGTGCACGTCATGCATGTACCCTTAGTGTTAAATTGTGCTATAATACCTTGTACATGGTCTGGACTTGGTTATATTTATTTGTTTGATTGGTGTTTTATGCAGTACTCAAGAATATTTCACTCATTCATCGGCCAGCATACATGGTATTAGGAAACCAGGCAGATCCGGGGGAAAAGCCACGACCATCCGCAGCTTACTGGCAGACCTTCCAATATACAGCTGGAGAGGAAGCCAGCATGAGCTGGACTTGAACTCACAGCGACCATATTGGTGAGAGGCTCTTTGATCGACTGGATTATATAAAACAAATGTAGCTTTATAAGAATGTAGATGTATGTGCGATAGATTTCTAGCCAACAGAACTCTGTGATACACAATATATCATTTTTAGGGGATGAATAAGCAAATGAAGTATTTAAGCAATGTTTAATAGCAGAGTGTAAGGCACTTCTTTAATCAGAAGAGTATTTGTTATATAGCTTATTTGTTTAATCATTATGTTTTTTTTTAATTATATATTTTTATGTATATATTTTTGGCAGTATTTATAGTGACACAGCTGTATATGTTTATTAAGCACTTCTCTGTGATACTTGTTAAGGTGAAGAGTAATATTTTATTACGCAAAATCTTGACGTGTTTAGTGGTGGGATTTGTTTGGAATTACCATAAAGTTCCTATTGATATAGTATATGTATTATTTCTGTTTTGTGAGTTTCTTCTGTACTGGCTTATTTTCTATTATAAGTGTTTTCACAGGAAAGTCACACAAATTAACCAAAATTTTATAACTGAATTTACAACTGTTGTCATCGAGTTCATTGTTGCTATTATTTCCAATGCTAAAATCAAGATAAAATTTGCTCTGTCTCTTGTTCCATCACTATCAGTGCCCTGTATTTAACGAGTAATAAAAATCCGGAAAGTAAAAACAACATGAATTGTAGCAATAATGGCATACATGCAGTTTAGGAAGTCTTGTCTCCGGCGGTACATGGAAAGCTCTGACAACAACTTGCGGATGGTCATGAGTGTCCTCCGGGCTCTGCCATGTTTCAGTTCACCATGATGCTGACCGCCGGCGTGTAAGTGAAATTTTCTTGAGTAAATCACCGATGGAATCAATAATCTTGTCCTTCGTGCTGATTCAGATCTCATGCTGAGAACACCCATATCTACGGACCAGGTGTCCCGCTCTACACACAGGATATTATATCACCTCACTGCAATGGTTCACTGAGCTATGAAGCTGGCGTTGTTAAGTTCAGCACAGTAAGTAATGGTGGTGGGAAGATAGGCCTATTACGCTCAATCGCTTGCCACAGGGCAGAATACGTATATGTATCTCGGGATTAACTCTGGTATGGCTTCACTCCGGTGTCTTGGACAGAGAATTTGTTTCACCGTTGGTGAAGCCTTGAGCAGTCGATGACGCTCGTGTGACGACGACTTGTCTTCCATTGGTATGGAACGGTGTACGTCATTCGTGGGAAAATTCCTCCCTACCTCGCGCGAAATTATGCCCCAGACACTCACAGGGCACGTTGGACAAATCACACGTAACACTACGTGCACGCAACTTTCATGACAACCAGTACTGTACATGTGAGTACTACGTCACTCGTACCCATGGTGATATCTACATTTACACGTAGTGCTATATGCGCATTGTTAGACCGAAACCACGTTCCTCCACTAAGGAACTGGCTGCCGTCATGTAGGTGAAGAATTCTTGAATATGGTTTCAAAAACTAATCAAATAAATAAAAAAGCCATCATGACAATTGTATTATTATCGAAAAGCTTTAAATTTGTGCAAAATTTAAAAACAAACGATGAGCTTTCCCATTTATAGCAAGCACAACATCAGGCAACGACACGTATTCTCATTTGCATAAAAACCGTGGTTACTTGCAAGAGGAACGTTTAAACAGACGTATGTCAGACATTGAACAAGGATTATAAAGGAAAATTTTTGACAACAGGCGTCAAGTTTCGCCGATATCAGGTGGACGGGTTACAAAACCGCCGTGAAATGGTAAACGTGGTTTAAAGCGATGTTAAAACCGCAAACAAATATAACGAAGTTGACTGATGGAGTCAGGAAATTTTACAAAAGAGTTCTTCCCAGTTTTATGTAGGTATGAGTAAATTATGAGAAAGGTCATTCTTGAAATTGTAGCTTTAGTCCAATTGTGTCATGTCACTGCACGGTCAGATTGAAACCGTGATGGTAACGTTAAAAAATAACTTGATGGCCCATATAGATGCTTCTCATTGTTACGCCCGTTTCATAGTAATGTCATGTGACGTTACGCAGCAAGTCTGAAGAACGCTTACTGGTCAGTTTTCTCCACGTGACGTAGACAATCAGATCACGTCAGGCGGGTTGACAAGAGGTCAGTTACCAATCGTGGAGTGAAGACGTATGCTTTTGCAAACTTTTGATGATGAGCCAAGATGGGATGTGTGAATTCCAAAAGGAAGAGGAATCGTATTGCCCCGCTGGAGCAAGACAATGTGTCATCTGAAGGTGAAGTTACTGTAGTGGCGAAGATTTACCTGCCACTCTTCCTCCAGCCGGCCCTTGAGGAGCCACGGAAGAGAGTCTGAGCAAGAAGTGCTGGAGAAACTCCAGCAAGATGGTGTCTTAAGATCCCAGACACTTAATATAAAAGACAATGGTAGTGTGGTGTTTTTCGTGTCACTGGACGGAAATCCCTACCCATCGGGAAAACCTCGGCTCTTAGAACCCATCGAGCTTAAACAAGAGCGGCAAAAGATAAAGGCTGATCTGGAGAAGCGGATGGCAAATGCTAGCCAGTTGAGGAAGGATACCTTTCGACGAGTGAAGAGGAAGGCCCGCATCACCTCCGCAAGGCAGAGGCAAGCCATGGCCAATAAGGAGAAGGCAGAAGAGGCTCTGCAAAGGATTTACAAGGAGAGGTTAGAAATGAAACAGGAAAGAGCTGCCAGAAACCGCCAGCAGTCCCGCCACGGGCACAGAAAATAAATGGCGGGAATGTAAGAGATCGGGAGGAATGCGGTGGTGAGCTTGTTCTGGTATGGGCAGATGACGAGTGAGTGTGTATGGGGAGATACATATGGCTACGTTGCATGGCGAATGTGGTGAAAAGGTGCATGGGAGAATGTGAATGTGGGGGAAGACGACTGGACGTGGGGTGTGGAGCGAAAACAGTGCATGCCTGTGAATATGTAGCGAGAAAGGTGGATGTGGAGGGAAGACAACTGGATGTGGGGTGTGGAGCGAAAACAGTGCATGCCTGTGAATATGTAGCGAGAAAGATGGATGTGGAGGGAAGACGACTGGATGTGGGGTGTGGAGCGAAAACAATGCATGCCTGTGAATATGTAGCGAGAAAAGTGGATGTGGAGGGAAGACGACTGGGCGTGGGGTGTGGAGCGAAAACAATGCATGCCTGTGAATATGTAGCGAGAAAAGTGGATGTGGAGGGAAGACGACTGGACGTGGGGTGTGGAGCGAAAGCAATGCATGCCCGTGAATATGTAGCGAGAAAAGTGGATGTGAGGGAAGACGACTGGATGTGGGGTGTGGAGCGAAAACAATGCATGCCTGTGAATATGTAGCGAGAAAAGTGGATGTGGAGGGAAGACGACTGGACGTGGGGTGTGGAGCGAAAGCAATGCATGCCTGTGAATATGTAGCGAGAAAGGTGGATGTGGAGCGAGAAAAGTGGATGTGGAGGGAAGACGACTGGGCGTGGGGTGTGGAGCGAAAGCACTGCATGCCTGTGAATATGTAGCGAGAAAGGTGGATGTGAGGGAAGACGACTGGACGTGGGGTGTGGAGCGAAAGCACTGCATGCCTGTGAATATGTAGCGAGAAAAGTGGATGTGGAGGGAAGACGACTGGGCGTGGGGTGTGGAGCGAAAGCACTGCATGCCTGTGAATATGTAGCGAGAAAGGTGGATGTGAGGGAAGACGACTGGACGTGGGGTGTGGAGCGAAAGCAATGCATGCCTGTGAATATGTAGCGAGAAAGGTGGATGTGGAGCGAGAAAAGTGGATGTGGAGGGAAGACGACTGGGCGTGGAGTGTGGAGCGAAAACAATGCATGCCTGTGAATATGTAGCGAGAAAGGTAGATGGAGGGAAGACAACTGGACGTGGGGTGTGGAGCAAAAGCAATGCATGCCTGTGAATATGTAGCGAGAAAGGTGGATGTGAGGGAAGACGACTGGACGTGGGGTGTGGAGCGAAAGCACTGCATGCCTGTGAATATGTAGCGAGAAAGGCGGATGTGAGGGAAGACGACTGGACGTGGGGTGTGGAGCGAAAGCACTGCATGCCTGTGAATATGTTGCGAGAAAAGTGGATGTGGAGGGAAGACGACTGGACGTGGGGTGTGGAGCGAAAGCAATTCATGCCTGTGAATATGTAGCGAGAAAGGTGGATGTAGAGGGAAGATAACTGGATGTGGGGTGTGGAGCGAAAGCAATGCATGCCTGTGAATATGTAGCGAGAAAGGTGGATGTGGAGCGAGAAAAGCGGATGTGGAGGGAAGACGACTGGGCGTGGGGTGTGGAGCGAAAGCACTGCATGCCTGTGAATATGTAGCGAGAAAGGTGGATGTGGAGGAAAGACGACTGGGCGTGGAGTGTGGAGCGAAAGCAATTCATGCCTGTGAATATGTAGCGAGAAAGGTGGATGTGAGGGAAGACAACTGGACGTGGGGTGTGGAGCGAAAGCAATGCATGCCTGTGAATATGTAGCGAGAAAGGTGGATGTGGAGCGAGAAAAGTGGATGTGGAGGGAAGACGACTGGGCGTGGGGTGTGGAGCGAAAGCACTGCATGCCTGTGAATATGTAGCGAGAAAGGTGGATGTGAGGGAAGACGACTGGACGTGGGGTGTGGAGCGAAAGCACTGCATGCCTGTGAATATGTAGCGAGAAAGGTGGATGTGGAGGGAAGACGACTGGGCGTGGGGTGTGGAGCGAAAGCACTGCATGCCTGTGAATATGTAGCGAGAAAGGTGGATGTGAGGGAAGACGACTGGACGTGGGGTGTGGAGCGAAAGCAATGCATGCCTGTGAATATGTAGCGAGAAAGGTGGATGTGGAGCGAGAAAAGTGGATGTGGAGGGAAGACGACTGGGCGTGGGGTGTGGAGCGAAAGCATTGCATGCCTGTGAATATGTAGCGAGAAAGGTGGATGTGAGGGAAGACGACTGGACGTGGGGTGTGGAGCGAAAGCACTGCATGCCTGTGAATATGTAGCGAGAAAGGTGGATGTGGAGGGAAGACGACTGGGCGTGGGGTGTGGAGCGAAAGCACTGCATGCCTGTGAATATGTAGCGAGAAAGGTGGATGTGAGGGAAGACGACTGGACGTGGGGTGTGGAGCGAAAGCAATTCATGCCTGTGAATATGTAGCGAGAAAGGTGGATGTGGAGCGAGAAAAGTGGATGTGGAGGGAAGACGACTGGGCGTGGGGTGTGGAGCGAAAACAATGCATGCCTGTGAATATGTAGCGAGAAAGGTAGATGGAGGGAAGACGACTGGTCGTGGGGTGTGGAGCGAAAGCAATGCATGCCTGTGAATATGTAGCGAGAAAGGTGGATGTGAGGGAAGACGACTGGACGTGGGGTGTGGAGCGAAAGCACTGCATGCCTGTGAATATGTAGCGAGAAAGGCGGATGTGAGGGAAGACGACTGGACGTGGGGTGTGGAGCGAAAGCACTGCATGCCTGTGAATATGTTGCGAGAAAAGTGGATGTGGAGGGAAGACGACTGGGCGTGGGGTGTGGAGCGAAAACAATGCATGCCTGTGAATATGTAGCGAGAAAGGTAGATGGAGGGAAGACAACTGGACGTGGGGTGTGGAGCAAAAGCAATGCATGCCTGTGAATATGTAGCGAGAAAGGTGGATGTGAGGGAAGACGACTGGACGTGGGGTGTGGAGCGAAAGCACTGCATGCCTGTGAATATGTAGCGAGAAAGGCGGATGTGAGGGAAGACGACTGGACGTGGGGTGTGGAGCGAAAGCACTGCATGCCTGTGAATATGTTGCGAGAAAAGTGGATGTGGAGGGAAGACGACTGGACGTGGGGTGTGGAGCGAAAGCAATTCATGCCTGTGAATATGTAGCGAGAAAGGTGGATGTAGAGGGAAGATAACTGGATGTGGGGTGTGGAGCGAAAGCAATGCATGCCTGTGAATATGTAGCGAGAAAGGTGGATGTGGAGCGAGAAAAGCGGATGTGGAGGGAAGACGACTGGGCGTGGGGTGTGGAGCGAAAGCACTGCATGCCTGTGAATATGTAGCGAGAAAGGTGGATGTGGAGGAAAGACGACTGGGCGTGGAGTGTGGAGCGAAAGCAATTCATGCCTGTGAATATGTAGCGAGAAAGGTGGATGTGAGGGAAGACAACTGGACGTGGGGTGTGGAGCGAAAGCAATGCATGCCTGTGAATATGTAGCGAGAAAGGTGGATGTGGAGCGAGAAAAGTGGATGTGGAGGGAAGACGACTGGGCGTGGGGTGTGGAGCGAAAGCACTGCATGCCTGTGAATATGTAGCGAGACAGGTGGATGTGAGGGAAGACGACTGGACGTGGGGTGTGGAGCGAAAGCACTGCATGCCTGTGAATATGTAGCGAGAAAGGTGGATGTGGAGGGAAGACGACTGGGCGTGGGGTGTGGAGCGAAAGCACTGCATGCCTGTGAATATGTAGCGAGAAAGGTGGATGTGAGGGAAGACGACTGGACGTGGGGTGTGGAGCGAAAGCAATGCATGCCTGTGAATATGTAGCGAGAAAGGTGGATGTGGAGCGAGAAAAGTGGATGTGGAGGGAAGACGACTGGGCGTGGGGTGTGGAGCGAAAGCATTGCATGCCTGTGAATATGTAGCGAGAAAGGTGGATGTGAGGGAAGACGACTGGACGTGGGGTGTGGAGCGAAAGCACTGCATGCCTGTGAATATGTAGCGAGAAAGGTGGATGTGGAGGGAAGACGACTGGGCGTGGGGTGTGGAGCGAAAGCACTGCATGCCTGTGAATATGTAGCGAGAAAGGTGGATGTGAGGGAAGACGACTGGACGTGGGGTGTGGAGCGAAAGCAATTCATGCCTGTGAATATGTAGCGAGAAAGGTGGATGTGGAGCGAGAAAAGTGGATGTGGAGGGAAGACGACTGGGCGTGGGGTGTGGAGCGAAAACAATGCATGCCTGTGAATATGTAGCGAGAAAGGTAGATGGAGGGAAGACGACTGGTCGTGGGGTGTGGAGCGAAAGCAATGCATGCCTGTGAATATGTAGCGAAAAAGGTGGATGTGGAGCGAGAAAAGTGGATGTGGAGGGAAGACAACTGGGCGTGGGGTGTGGAGCGAAAGCACTGCATGCCTGTGAATATGTAGCGAGAAAGGTGGATGTGAGGGAAGACGACTGGACGTGGGGTGTGGAGCGAAAGCACTGCATGCCTGTGAATATGTAGCGAGAAAGGTGGATGTGGAGCGAGAAAAGTGGATGTGGAGGGAAGACGACTGGGCGTGGAGTGTGGAGCGAAAACAATGCATGCCTGTGAATATGTAGCGAGAAAGGTAGATGGAGGGAAGACGACTGGACGTGGGGTGTGGAGCGAAAACAATGCATGCCTGTGAATATGTAGCGAGAAGGTGGATGTGAGGGAAGACGACTGGACGTGGGGGTGTGGAGCGAAAGCACTGCATGCCTGTGAATATGTAGCGAGAAAGGTGGATGTGAGGGAAGACGACTGGACGTGGGGTGTGGAGCGAAAGCACTGCATGCCTGTGAATATGTAGCGAGAAAGGTAGATGGAGGGAAGACGACTGGACGTGGGGTGTGGAGCGAAAGCAATGCATGCCTGTGAATATGTAGCGAGAAAGGTGGATGTGAGGGAAGACGACTGGACGTGGGGTGTGGAGCGAAAGCACTGCATGCCTGTGAATATGTAGCGAGAAAGGTGGATGTGAGGGAAGACGACTGGACGTGGGGTGTGGAGCGAAAGCACTGCATGCCTGTGAATATGTAGCGAGAAAAGTGGATGTGGAGGGAAGACGACTGGACGTGGGGTGTGGAGCGAAAGCAATTCATGCCTGTGAATATGTAGCGAGAAAGGTGGATGTGGAGGGAAGATAACTGGATGTGGGGTGTGGAGCGAAAGCAATGCATGCCTGTGAATATGTAGCGAGAAAGGTGGATGTGGAGCGAGAAAAGCGGATGTGGAGGGAAGACGACTGGGCGTGGGGTGTGGAGCGAAAGCACTGCATGCCTGTGACTGTAGCGAGAAAGGTGGATGTGGAGCGAGAAAAGTGGATGTGGAGGGAAGACGACTGGACGTGGGGTGTGGAGCGAAAGCAATGCATGCCTGTGAATATGTAGCGAGAAAGGTGGATGTGGAGCGAGAAAAGTGGATGTGGAGGGAAGACGACTGGGCGTGGGGTGTGGAGCGAAAGCACTGCATGCCTGTGAATATGTAGCGAGAAAGGTGGGTGTGAGGGAAGACGACTGGACGTGGGGTGTGGAGCAAAAGCACTGCATGCCTGTGAATATGTAGCGAGAAAGGTGGATGTGAGGGAAGACGACTGGACGTGGGGTGTGGAGCGAAAGCACTGCATGCCTGTGAATATGTAGCGAGAAAGGTGGATGTGGAGCGAGAAAAGTGGATGTGGAGGGAAGACGACTGGACGTGGGGTGTGGAGCGAAAGCAATGCATGCCTGTGAATATGTAGCGAGAAAGGTGGATGTGGAGGGAAGACGACTGGGCGTGGGGTGTGGAGCGAAAACAATGCATGCCTGTGAATATGTAGCGAGAAAAGTGGATGTGGAGGGAAGACGACTGGGCGTGGGGTGTGGAGCGAAAGCACTGCATGCCTGTGAATATGTAGCGAGAAAGGTGGATGTGAGGGAAGACGACTGGACGTGGGGTGTGGAGCGAAAGCAATGCATGCCTGTGAATATGTAGCGAGAAAGGTGGATGTGGAGCGAGAAAAGTGGATGTGGAGGGAAGACGACTGGGCGTGGAGTGTGGAGCGAAAACAATGCATGCCTGTGAATATGTAGCGAGAAAGGTAGATGGAGGGAAGACAACTGGACGTGGGGTGTGGAGCGAAAGCACTGCATGCCTGTGAATATGTAGCGAGAAAGGTGGATGTGAGGGAAGACGACTGGATGTGGGGTGTGGAGCGAAAGCACTGCATGCCTGTGAATATGTAGCGAGAAAGGTGGATGTGAGGGAAGACGACTGGACGTGGGGTGTGGAGTGAAAGCACTGCATGCCTGTGAATATGTAGCGAGAAAAGTGGATGTGGAGGGAAGACGACTGGACGTGGGGTGTGGAGCGAAAGCAATTCATGCCTGTGAATATGTAGCGAGAAAGGTGGATGTGGAGGGAAGATAACTGGATGTGGGGTGTGGAGCGAAAGCAATGCATGCCTGTGAATATGTAGCGAGAAAGGTGGATGTGGAGCGACAAAAGCGGATGTGGAGGGAAGACGACTGGGCGTGGGGTGTGGAGCGAAAGCACTGCATGCCTGTGAATATGTAGCGAGAAAGGTGGGTGTGAGGGAAGACGACTGGACGTGGGGTGTGGAGCAAAAGCACTGCATGCCTGTGAATATGTAGCGAGAAAGGTGGATGTGGAGGGAAGACGAGTGGGCGTGGAGTGTGGAGCGAAAGCAATTCATGCCTGTGAATATGTAGCGAGAAAGGTGGATGTGGAGCGAGAAAAGTGGATGTGGAGGGAAGACGACTGGACGTGGGGTGTGGAGCGAAAACAATGCATGCCTGTGAATATGTAGCGAGAAAAGTGGATGTGGAGCGAGAAAAGTGGATGTGGAGGGAAGACGACTGGGCGTGGGGTGTGGAGCGAAAGCACTGCATGCCTGTGCATATGTAGCGAGAAAGGTGGATGTGAGGGAAGACGACTGGACGTGGGGTGTGGAGCGAAAGCACTGCATGCCTGTGAATACGTAGCGAGAAAGGTGGATGTGAGGGAAGACGACTGGACGTGGGGTGTGGAGCGAAAGCAATGCATGCCTGTGAATATGTAGCGAGAAAGGGGATGTGGAGCGAGAGAAAAGTGGATGTGGAGGGAAGACGACTGGGCGTGGGGTGTGGAGCGAGAGCGCTGCATACCTGTGAATATGTAGTGAGAAAGGTGGATGTGAGGGAAGACGACTGGACGTGGGGTGTGGAGCGAAAGCACTGCATGCCTGTGAATATGTAGCGAGAAAGGTGGATGTGGAGGGAAGACGACTGGGCGTGGAGTGTGGAGCGAAAACAATGCATGCCTGTGAATATGTAGCGAGAAAGGTGGATGTGAGGGAAGACAACTGGACGTGGGGTGTGGAGCGAAAGCACTGCATGCCTGTGAATATGTAGCGAGAAAGGTAGATGGAGGGAAGACGACTGGACGTGGGGTGTGGAGCGAAAACAATGCATGCCTGTGAATATGTAGCGAGAAATGTGGATGTGGAGCGAGAAAAGTGGATGTGGAGGGGCGGGTGGCGGGTGTGGGTGTGGAGCGAAAACAATGCATGTAGCGAGAAAGGTGGACGTGGAGCGAGAAAAGTGGATGTGGAGCGTGGATGGCGGGTGTGGGTGTGGAGTAAAAACAATGCTTGTGGATGAGGAGCGAAGACGGCCGGGTGTGCGGATTTGGAGCGCAAACAATGCATGCATGTGAATATGTAGCGAGAAAGGTGGATGTGGAGCGAGGCTGGCATGTATGAATGTGGAGCGATGACGGTCGAGTGTGCGAATATGGAGCGAAAACAATGCATGTATGTGGATATGCAGCAAGAAAGGTGGATATGGATGTGTAGCGACGTTGTGAGTTGATGTGAATTGGGCAAAGTTGGCAAGGGTATACGTCCCAGGAGGTGTCTGTGTGCTGCGTTTTATATATAATTCAGATATTAAGATGTGTAATTAGCGGTTAAAAACGGAAAAGAAGACGTAACGCAAAGGCTGTTTGTGTTTGAAACTCTGATACATTAGTAAGTAGATGGAATAATAATGATTTATGCCTTGCTGCAAGTTTTTATAAAACTGATTTTATTGTAGTCGTAATAGTCCAGACCATTTACGAGAAAGCTGTGCGATGGTATACAGATCACATGTATGTGCCACAGGAATGCGTTGGAGGAAGAATATGTTTTGTAAACTGTGTGGTTTGTTGTTGTGTTTTATTTTTAGATATAAAATATATTCACATGCCTACATGGCGTTTTCCACGACATCATATGTAGTCCACCAGAAATAAAATGCAACTGTTCTTTGTATAACATACCAATCAGAAAGCAGGATCGGCCATATCGCGAGCAAATCCTGATCTACCCGATATATAAAACATTACACCAAAATTGACATCTGATTCACCGGAAGTGGCGGGGGGGGGGTTCTCTTCTATGGCCGAGGTGTCTTAGCGTGCCAGCGTGGCGCAAGGACGCAGGAGTTTCTCACCAATACGATGGCTGTGTGTAACAGTTCAGTCCAAACTGGCTTTCTCCACAGCCGTGCGTGGGAAGGTCTGCAATTAGCAGTCTATGGACGGTCGTGTGCTGTCCCTGCAGTCTTATTTCCTTCCACCACAATGCAGGCTGCCGTTGTATCAGTGAGTATTCTTGAATTTGGCGTAAAACACCAATCAAATAAATAAATATATAAACCACGCTGTAATGCAACTGTCTTTAGTAGCGTAATATTAATAAAGCGTCTGACGCCGTGTTTCGTTATGTTTGAGTTTAATAATATGTGAGGAAACGTTTTGAAAAAAGTTCCGGCAAAATGATTCGCGAGGGACAGACGGATTGACAGACTGGCAGACGGGGTGTAAACCTATAGTTTACTCAATAACTACCCTGTAGAGACTAACAAAATAAGCAGACATGGGGTCTGTTACAAACGCAATGTTTGGTAAATATATTTAACATCACTGTATTGGATTAACCCCTACTTGGGCCCTCCAAAGAATGTTCAATTAATATCAGGATGATCAGTTTATACGGGTGGAGAGATGAACGCATTTTATAACTGAGCCAGCGCGACCTTGTGAGATATAGGTATATACAATTAAGCTAGATGACTATCAGTCGGTTTCTGTCAACTCATACAGGTTAACTGAAGACGAATCACATCCTTAATATCCAGAATACTAAGTAATAAAATAATCCATGCAGCCTTGTAGCCGGCATTTTTTTTGGGGGGGGGGGGGTGCATACATTAATTAATGCTTCCTGTTGAGTGAGACGTAGTCTAGTCTTTTTAGAACTGCTTCGCTTTTCAATTGCTCTGGGACACACGAGGCGCAGGTTCAAACCCTGACTTTGACATGGAATTTAAGATTTCTGAGTCCTCACTGCTCGTGGGCCGCGGTGTGACAATAACCAGTCGCAACATACAGGTGGCACAGTGTCTCACGTTCGTTTACGACCACTAAATTGTCTCCACCAACATTTTATCTCAACATGATACAAGTGCATCATAATAAACAGTCATCATCATGTACCTGACCGGCCCCGATAGCTCAGTTGGTAGAGCTTCCGCTTCGGGAGCGGTAGATCCAGGGGTCAATCCTAGGTCAAGTCACACCTAAGCCCTTCCTCGCTTGGCGTCAGCATGAAGAGGATAGAGCAACGACTGATTGACCCGTATCAGTATAATGGCTGGAGCGGGCCGCTTACTTCGCCTTCGGTAAGGCGTCTCAGTGAAGCAGCACTAGATAAAAGAACGGGAAAATCCGTCCTGCAACAAGGAGGCATGTTAAACACACCTCTATGTCATATGACTGAAAATTTGTGAAAGATGACGTTAAACCCAAGCACTCACTCACTCGTGGTAAACTAACCGACAATCGTCACTCAGAAGCATACAGGTCCGCGACACCTTTAGGCCTACTCTACAACCCACCAACTCTCTGACCGCCTCACGATTCGGCTGGGGATATCTTTAGATTCATCAATATTCGCAAAAATCCTCTACGGCTTATCGTACGATTAGTCCAAGATTTACAATAATTACTTATGATTTTACGCTCGGAAGTTGTCTTAACTATAAGTGATGTGTTGACCATGTCACAGGTGAACTAGTATGAGAAATTCTTCAGCACGTCGACAAATACCAATCCATCAATCAGTCTAAAAAGAAAACATATTATTTATTTATTTATTTGATTGGTGTTTTACGCCGTACTCAAGAATATTTCACTTATACGATGGCGGCCAGCATTATGGTGGGAGGAAACCGGGCAGAGCCCAGGGGAAACCCACGACCATCCGCAGGTTGCTGCAAGACCTTCCCACGTACAGCCGGAGAGGAAGCCAACATGAGTTGGACTTGAACTCACAGCGACCGCATTAGTGAGAGACTCCTGGGTCATTACGCTGCGCTAGCGCCCTAACCGACTGAGCCACGGAGGCCCAGAAAACATATGAAAAACATTTTATATGTTGTTATAAGATGTTATAAGATGTCATATGTACATGCAATCGTGCTTGTTTACTTCACTCAGTTCTAGGTATATATACTACATGTAGGCCTATATACGTTTAAATGCACGTATTACTCCTGCCATCTCGTAATATAGGCGTCCCTTCAGTTTTTGTTATATTATGCTATCACAGATGGCACTCGCTGAAGAGGCTATAAACAGGAGTAGTGTAACTCCAAAAAATGAAAGTCTCAGTGAGACTTTCGGCACTTTATTTTGCCATGATGAGGAGAATTCCGGCATGGTGATGGCAAGTGAATATCCCAGAGCTAAGCTGGATGTTCCTACCGTAACGCTCAGCTTTTGTCATATAGACTTCCACGCGGACAAATTCACTAAAAAAATCACCGACTCGAACCCTACCTTATTTTTGCTATCCACCGATTCCCCAAAACGCCCGAAATGTAATATGTCAAAACCAGTATTGGTACACCATCTCTTTAACCGTAATCCAGCTATTTAAACTTTCTAATCGGACAACTGAAATCAACGTCTGCCATGTATTTTTTATTTTTTATTTTTTTGATCTTCGGGCATTGTGAAGGGCCGCGAAAATTTTATCCCACCCAACATTCTGTTTATAAAGCATGCAATTGTTAAAGAGAATGTTGGGTAGGATAAAATTGTTGCGGCCCATACCTTGCCCAAGGTTAAAAACAAAAACTCCAAACATGGCAGACGTTGATTTGAGTTGTCCGATTCGAAGCTTTAGACGGCTGGATTGAAAGATTTTACTGTTGAAAGATGGTTTGAATGCTTGCTCCTAATAGCCCATACAAGGGAGATAACTACTGACATTACTAGCAATTAGTACATTAAGTACATCTTGTTTAATCTATTCTTTAATTGTTTAAGAAATTTTTTATTCATCAGTGTTGATAATGGATTCCTTCTATGTCATTACTGGTGAGACTGATCCAAAACAATTATCTAGTATGCCTGTCAAAAGGTCTAACTTGTCTAATAGTGGCAGTGATGAATCGCTTCACTGTGAGGAGTATGCATTCAAACATGGCAGTTGGAGTTAGAATTTCTCCAGTTTCCACTAGTCTCATACTTGTGTGGATTTATTAGTGATGACACATGGGAACACCTTCCTGGAACTGATAGCTAAGACGACTATGACTAAGGGCAAACAAATTAGTTCTTGCTCAGCAATAGTACATTAAAGCCAGCACAGGAAGTACAGAGGTGTTCGAGGTAAACTTATGGAATAAGACAGGGCTATGACAGTATACGTAATCACAGCCCTATAGAGCTTGGCGTTACTATAGGGATGTTCATCTTAGCTTTTGGGCTAGCAAATGAAGTGCCAAAATATCGAGTCAAAATACGCCTTTTGTCAAAATAAGCCTTTTGTCAAGTATTGTTTAAAGAGCCTATATATATATATATATATATAAGAGATTTCGTATTTATTAATCAAATCAAACTTTCTGTATTAACCAAGAATAGCTTAAATTATTGTGATTTAGTAAATATCAAGCCCGTACTTCTAGGCCCAAATATTTATGGTGTTAAAATGATTGTAAAGTTTGAACAAGTTATATATAATGCACTTCGGCGGCTTTATAAATTTTAAGAAATTTACTACCGATTTCGAAAAACAACACAAGCACCCTTACTTTTCCCATACTAAAAGAAAGAAACCAGAATTTGTTTGTTTATTTGTTGTTTTTTATTTATTCATTTACTTATTTTTTATGTTTAACTATTTAAACATTTTTTTTTCACGTAAGTTTAGTTACATAGAATGTCCCTTTTACACCTTTAAAAACGCTTTAAAAATTGTGAACAGGCGATCGAGGGCGTCAGTCAAATGTTTTGAAATCTCCACGTTTACGTGCCTGTGCTTCCGCGAGTAAGGGAGAGTGTCGAGGTCTAAGGTCAATTTGAAAACGTGGTCGAATGGTCGAATAGACGAAACATTGGGAGAAACTGTGTACATTTCTAAGCACACGTGATACACAGAAAGAGGTACGACGGTGTCATGAGTATTAGCAAATGACGGCTGATGTTTGACCGTTGATGAATTATATCTCGTTTTGAAGAGAGCTAACAACAACAACAACATATGTAGCCTGAGACCTCGGTCTGAGGGTTGCTTATATATACTGAAACGCGGGGACCGCTGGTCTCGTGATGTACGCCTAACCTCATTTTAAAGGATCACAGCCGAGATCCTTGGCTACACTGCAAAGTGTCACTGTCAGTGTGGTAACTCTGTCCTTGGGTTCTACAAGGTTCTAGCAGTATAAGACAGGCAACAGCCTGACTGTTTGCACTGCTGGTTGCCCCTTTCCTGGAGACAGAGAGCACCGTGTTCAAGACATCCTTGAATTTCTGTCCTTTCTGGCTATTAGCCCTGGACCAGTAAATGTGCACTTGTTATGTTTGGACGACACTTACATAGTCATAACTGAGGTTCCTAATATTAAAAAAAGCAAACAAACTCATCCAGGTCTATCTTGCAATCATATTTAGAATTCAACGTTAATTTTTGTTTTTTGTTTTTAGAATTCTGTGAGTTATCTATTGTGTATTGACTTATCGTGCATTACAAATTAGGTATATTTTATCACTTTTCTCTGTTTTGAACATCAAGAAGTGTTCTACAGACTAATTAAAGAGCTTTGTCATTCAGCGGGACTCTTAGTTCCCCAAAATTCAAGTTGATAAAATCAAGGGAATGAAGTAAAATTTTAAATTTTTGGGATTAAGTTTCATACAGGCCTATGAATTATATACTTAATGAAACACTGTGTTTAACATATTGCTGTCAGTCTTGAATACAGTTTGCTCTTTTTGTATGTAAATATGTTGAATGTTATTTTTTCCCCTTGTTGTAGGTCACATTGTTGAAGCAGCCGGTTAAAGCTCATGTAAATTCTTGACCAGTGATGTGTGGTCCATTGATAAGACAACCTTTGGAACTGTGAGCTGACAAAAAAGAAAGAATGTCATTCACAGAGGGCGGGGAGGGGCTCACCCGCAGACGTTCCACACGGCGATCTGTAGTAAAGAGGTATATCTTGGCAGTTGACATTGGATCCACCACCCTACGGAGCCACGTCTATGATCAGAATGGCAGCATTAGAGGAACAAGCAGCAAAAAGGTGGGAAGAGTAGAAAAATGTTCTCAAAGATTGTATAACCATCCTTTAAAGCTTTCTGTTGGATGTAACCAGACAGTATCAGAAAAAAAAAGGGAAGGAATTTTTTTCTATGTTTTTTTTCATTCTGGCGAATGAAAATGATAGGAATTTTCCAGACATCGACATGGAAGGAAATGTCATCAAAATTCCTTAAAAAATTCATTAAACCTTTTATAGGACTGTCTATCAAGTTACATCCAGTGAACAGATTTTTAGTGATAGTCTAAAGTATAACATTTTAATATAGGCATTGAGTTTTCTTTGTGATATATTGGTTTTAAATGTTAACACTGTATTGTACATCTGGTTCACTAATTCACTTAGATAGTAGGCTTACTATTGTCTCAGAACCTTTTTTTTTGATTTTATTGGATATTTCTTGAGATCCTCAAAGTTTTTTCACTTGTAAATGAGCCCGCCACATTTACGGATCAAGAAAAACCAGAGCACCTGAAGTATAAATTATTCTCCAGTTGTCACATGACAGCAAGCAGTGAAGCTATTTAAAGAACTTAAATGCTTCAGTGTTTTCCAGCGTATTCACTTCTTTACAGCTATTTAATGTTCAAATGCTGGATACCCTAGGAAATTCAGTTATATAATGGTGAATATTGCCTGATAAATATGATTTAAATGGTTGAAAAAATCCCAAGTAATTTTACACTATATTTTGGTATATAAGGAATTAATTCCGGTTTCTTAATATTGGGAAAATAATTTAGCCCAAATTAACTTACTTAAAGGTTGTCCAAATTAAAAACCTGTATTTGTCCCTGAAATGATGGACACAGTCATCTCTGACCTACTTCACAAACAGTTTTACAAAGAAACTCATTATTCTTCTATCATAAAAGAACATTTAAATATCCAAATAGTTGTATAAATACATTTATTTATTTATTTGTTTGTTTGGTGTTTTACGCTGTACTCAAGAATATTTCATTTATATGACAGTGGAAAGCATTATTGTGGGAGAAAACATGGGAAAGATAGGGAAAATAGCAGAAAATTATAAATGAGACGAGCTGCTTGAAAATCTGGCTAATCTTTGATCTGGATTATGTTATCTGGCTATGAAACATTTCCCTGAACCTTAATCATTTAAAGCGGGGGCTCCAAAAACATATTTTCAATACTGGGACTTAATTTGTATTCAAGATGGTGGTTATTCCCACTAAATCATTTTTTTGTGTTTCTTTTTAAAATTGATCAAAATTCAAATTATCAAAATTTTATTGTTAATTTTCATCCCCTTTCTGGATTGTTAAGCTCACCCAGGCCTCTGTGAAAACCATTCCTGCAGAGGTAGGGCTTCCCTGGTTAAATAGAACAATTTTGATTTTAACTCACAAATTCACCATGTTACGGTTGTTTCAGGTGGAGGTGTTACACCCACAACCTGGGTGGTGTGAGGTGGACCCGGAAAAGCTGTTTGATGAGGTGGTGGATTGTGTCTGGCAGAGTATGACAGGTAACTGGCGGAAATAAAAGCATTTTGTTAACCTGAGAGATGGTTCATCAGAAGAGAACAATGTCACAACACCCTTTACTCTACACCCTCAGGAAAAAAATTTAGAGTACAGCTTACTTTGAAGGGTTGGTTGGTTTATTCCAAACAAATATATTTCTGATAATGACCCAAGCTCCTCACCTTTTTTTTTTTTTTTAACCGGCCCGGATATCACAGTTGGTAGAGCGTCCGCTTCGGGACCGGTAGATCCAGGATCAATCCTTGATCGAGTCACACCTAAGACTTTAAAAGAGGAAGTTGTAACTTCCTCGCTTGGCGTTCAGCATGAAGGGGATAGTGCAACGACTGGTTGACCCGTATCAGTATAATGGCTCGGGCGGGACGGCTTACTTGCCTTTGGTAAGTCATCTCAGTGAAGCAGCACTAAATAAAAGAGCGGTTGGAAATCCGTCCTGCAACAAGCAAGCACACTACACGTACATGCACCCTAATGATTCCTTCGTCGTCATATGACTGAAAAAATTGTTGAGTACGACGTTAAACCCCAAGCACTCACTCACTCCTCACCTTTTTGACGATACATGGTGATACTGATTTCCTGGCATGGATTTGTCTAAAATATAGTTATCTCTGCGTAAGCTTTGTTCAGCATTCTCAAATATGGAGTGTTTGGATATATCCTGCTTCTAATGGGAAATGTGTAAAACTCCACCAATTGTTGTAAACCCTAATTGTTCTGTCCCTTATTATGTCACAATTATTGATGTATGTGTGCTCATAAAATATATATGATGTACACACACATTGCTACATCACAGAAGAGAACAATATTCAGTTCTACTATCAGTCAGACCTACTGTGTAGCTTGTCGTTTAGTCCTCCCATTATCCTTGGGGGGTTTGGTGTCAAGAAGCAGTCAGTTGGAATCTTGCATAGTCTTACATAAAGTTGACTGAGACCGCTGGCCTTCCATTGTGTAATTGAAACATCATTGAGCATGGTGTTGAACAATGATCAAATAAATGAAATAAAAATTATATTTCTTCTTTTTTTCCCCCATATCTAAGTTTAACCTACAATCCTACACGTATCTACATGAAGTATATATATATATATATATATATATATATATATATATATATATATATATATATATATACACACATATCCTATGTTTGACTAGCTGCTGGAGTAAGGGCGGATCAAATTACCTGTATGGGTTTAACGACTCAAAGGAACACCTTTGTTACCTGGAATAGGTAAGTACAGTAGCCATGATGAAAGAGCAGTCTTTTTAAGCTGTAACATGACAAATATTTGGAATGAAAACTTGACAAGAATTTCATCATCAGAAGTCATATGAAACACTACAGTAGTGGGAAGGTCTGTCAGCAGCCTGTAGATGGTCGTGGGTTTCCGCCAGGCTCCGCCGGGTTTCCTCCCACCATTATGCTGGCCGCCGTTGTATAAGTGAAATATTCTTGAGTACGTCATAAAACACCATTCTTAAAAACACCAATCAAATAAATAAATAAATGAAGCCACTACAGCAAAACAGATGGGTAAGTGGAAAGTATCGAACTTGAACGATATATCCGCCATTGATTTCTAACAAACTGATTTGGCCTCGGGGAATTCATGTCACTCGGTTGCTTCTATCCATTGTGTTCTGACAGTCATTACCTGTTGTCGTATATTGCCTGTTTCCAGAGTGACGGGTGAGCCATATCACAAGATGATCACATGGCAGGACATGAGAGCTCGAGATTACGTTGAAGAGTGGAATCGCTCTTATACCATGAAGTAAAAATGCTCCTTGTTTGGAAAGTTTTCTTAGTATGCAGTGAGATTGAATTAACTGTTTAAGTGGTGTTATCTTTTAATGATTATGCCTCTTCATTTATACATGTGTATCATTGATAACAAGGATTTCGATAATTTTTCTGAATGTTTGTTTATTTATTTATTTTATTTTTATTTTGATTAACAGCTCTGAAAGGAAAAGCTCTTCTGAATAATTTGAAAAAAAGTAAAATGCAAATTAGAAAAGGAGTGGGCTTCGTCTCATTCATTTCTAAACTGAGTTTGTCTTGTTCTGATTGAACTAACAGCTAACTCACACGCTATGAATTTTCTTTAATGATACAACAAGACAGTTTAAAAGATAAACTGTTTGGGTTTGATTTCAGATGTTCAATGGAGGTTCAAAACTGTTACATTTCCTGACAAGACGAAAGCGTTACTTAGCCGCCAGTGTTCTCAGGTTCTTATCTCCACAGGTAGCTGTACACTTTATCTTGCATCTCAGTGGACCCTCAAGGGCTTACATGCAAAGATACATCTCTGTATATATGCCCCTGGCCTACCCAAAGTCTTCCACAAATTTGAAAAACTAAATATCACAAATATAATTCACTGTAAATCTTTGACATGTTCATGCACTGAAACACTCCTTTTCCATGGAATTTATTCATACAGTTATTATGAAAATGATTCTAAAAATGATTTGTTTATATCATTAAAGATGCAAGCTTCATAAAACTGTGCAAATTATCTTTCTACACCCATAGTTTTTCTCAAAAATGTGTCAAAATATTGTATGCAGAGGTGGGTGAAAAGGTTGAAGAATTGGAGTAGTTTTTTTTTTTTTTAAATTTTTTGATTCAAATTACTGTTACTTTAGTAGTGAATTTAATCTTTAAAACATTGACAAATACGGCTTTTATAATAATATTCATCACAAGTTACATGTGACTGAGCGCTTTACTTGCCTAATTCGTTGAGGATTTAGGAGGCATGTGTTGACTAAATCAGTGGGCCCTGTCACAGCTGTGACCCATTACACAGTGTAAAACGGAAACTGTTACTTGCTGTTTAAGGATAATTCAGGTGTTTTTATTTACACATTTTATAGATAACATAAAAGTGAAAACTTAAAATACATATGTGTTGGATATAACTCATCGTCTGTTCAATTTTGTATGAATTTCAGGTATCCATGAGACTGTTGTGGGTTTTGGATAACATTGATGGGGTGAGTTAGCAGTGTTTTTAAAATGGCTCTTCTTCCTGTGAAAGTGTGAAATTCTTGGTAGAATGCGTCTAGCTTGGATCATCTGAACTATACCTGTATTCTAACGTCCTGTACCATGGTATAAGTTCTCACAAATCGACTTTAGGTGGCATCAAATTCATGTGGTATCATTTAATTTTCATAGTGTCTTTTATTCTCAAAAACAACAAATAAACGCCATTCAATCTGTCCAGCAGAGGTTTTTTACTCTTTGTACAAAGTGAGGAGGTAACTGTGATAATGAGATGTATTAGTCAGTGGTAACCTCCCTTGTAATAGGTGAAGCTTGCAGCCAACAAGGTCACATGGTATTCGGATGCATAGAGACTTGGCTGATTTGGAAACTGACTCGTGGGGCGACGTTTGCCACTGGACTACTCGTGTGCCAGTGCCACTGGCTTGTTTGACCCCTTTCAGGTGAGAATTGTCAAGACAGTTTTGAGTGCCTGAGGTCACTGGTTCAAAACCCACAGTTGTCTCCTTTCCAGTTTTCTCTGCTATACCCAGAGAGTGAAGGTCTCAGATATCGATAATACTTGTACTTCAACTACTGTATGAATGACTTCTGCTAATCTGAAGTTAAATACTCTTGTATATAGCATAAAACTACCCTTGAAATAAGGAAATGAACTTCTGCTGGCCAAGCTGTATAATGGGTTCTCCCTGGAGAGGACTAACCCTTTGAGCAATGAGATCATGTGAGCAAATCCATCTCCACTAGCTGGTACATGGGGAGCTTACGTCAGATGGTTTGGCAGTCACTTGGAGAGGTGTAGGCTCTTTATCCATCTCTCACTTGTACTTCTCTATGGGAACAAGATTCGGTTAAGTTAATGACAAAACACCAGTTAAATAAATAAGTAACTGAATAAACCATGTATCTGTGGTCTATTTTCTGGGGATAGGCTCTGCCCAGTTCCTCCCACCGTAATGCTGGCCGCTGTTGTATAAGTGAAACATTCCTGAGTACGTCGTAAAACACGAATCAAATAAATAAAATAAATAAATCAGTGAATCAGTACAAAAGTGTCATTTCCTCTTACCATGAAGCTGGCTGTCATTGTATAGGTGAAATATTCTTGAATACGGCATAAAACTCCCTATCAAGCAAACAACCAAAGGTGTCAAGTTCTGATCTTAGCAATAGTTTTTCTTATATGCAGAGCTGAGGACATTTAATATCAGGTGTTAAGAGGTGTATTACTGATACCTTACAAAACTTGTTATCTCAAAATCTCCATAAATGTTAATCACTGTTTAGGTAGAGTGGAGCTCAGCCGTATGCAACCTTCTTGACATCCCCATGTCCATTTTCCCCAAAGTCCTGGATACAAGGTAAGCTGAATTAAATTTCACTGGGTCTGACACTTTATAAATTACATGAGGTGATATAAATTATTGATGATTATGAACAGGTGAGCTAAATTAATCCTGTACAGGTTAGCTGAATTAATCCTCACCAGTGAGCTGAATTAATCCTGTCCAGGTTAGCTGAATTAATCCTCAACAAGTTAGTGGAATTAAGCCTTACCCAGTAGCTGAATAAATCATCACCAAGTTAGCTGAATTAATCTCACCAAGTTAGCTGAATTAATCTCACCAGGTTAGCGGAATTAAGCCTCACCCAGTGAGCTGAATTAATCATCACCGAGTTAGCTGAATAATCCTCGCCAAGTTAGCGGAATTAAACCTCACCCAGTGAGTTGAATTAATCATCACCAAGTTAGCTGAATTAATCTCACCAGGTTAGCGAATTAAACCTCACCAGTGAGCCGAATTAATCATCACCGACTTAGCTGAATTAATCCTCACCAAGTTAGCGGAATTAAACCTCACCCAGTGAGTTGAATTAATCATCACCAAGTTAGCTGAATTAATCCTCACCAAGTTAGCTGAATTAATCTCACCAGGCTAGCAGTGAGTGGAATTAATCATCACCAAGTTATTTGAATTAATCATGACCAAGTGAGTTGAATTAATCATCTTCAAGTGAGTTGAATTAATCATCTTCAAGTGAGTTGAATTAACCTTCACCAAATGAGTTGAAGTAGCAATCACCTCACCAAGTTAGCTGAATTAATCATCACCAAGTGAGTTGAATTAATCATCTTCAAGTGAGTTGAATTATCATCTTCAAGTGAGTTGAATTAACCTTCACCAAATGAGTTGAAGTAGCCATCACCTCACCAAGTTAGCTGATTTAATCATCACCCAAGTGAGTTGAATTAATCATCTTCAAGTGAGTTGAATTATCATCTTCAAGTGAGTTGAATTAACCTTCACCAAATGAGTTGAAGTAGCCATCACCTCACCAAGTTAGCTGATTTATCATCACCAAGTGAGTTGAATTAATCATCTTCAAGTGAGTTGAATTATCATCTCCAGGTGAGTTGAATTAACCTTCACCAAATGAGTTGAAGTAGCCATCACCTCACCAAGTTAGCTGAATTAATCATCACCAGTGACTTGAATTTATAGTCACCAAGTTACATATAGCCATCACCAAATGAGTTGAATAGAGGAGTTTTGAGTTTGACTTTTTTTATCACAAAAGTTTTTAAAAAGCCTGTACGTGACCTGTAAAAAATGTAAAGAAACTATTTTTGATCATATTACTGCAATATGATGTCTGAAAAATGTTCAGTGATATAATAATAATTCATGTAGAGTGGACAAGAGATGGAGACAGTTGAGGAGCTGAATGTCTGTGGACATGAGATGATCCTAAACGAAAGAGGTGTCATTTGTGCCCCTGGAGCATGGTGAGGCAGTTGATCGGAATTAAAAATAATGTCAAAACTGGTAGCCTAGTTTTTATTACAGAAATCACAGGGTACATGACACAATAGGACTGTTTTTGCTCAGCAACAAAGCAGTCAGAACTCGAAACTGTTTTTGTTTATTATCACTGGGGTGTTTGAATTTAGAATTGTTGAAATAAACTACCTATATGTTTTTGTGGGTTTACTGATACTTCCCTTTTCTCCTAGTGGACATTTTGGAGAATGTGACTGCGAGTTGTTTGGAGTTGGGATTCCCATTTCAGCCGTGGTAAGTGTGTAATTTAGTAAGCTTTCTGTAAAGACATTCCCATTTCAGCCGTGGTAAGTGTGTAATCCAGTAAGCTTTCTGTAAAGACATTCCCATTTCAGCCGTGGTAAGTGTGTAATCCAGTGAGCTTTCTGTAAAGACATTCCCATTTCAGCCGTGGTAAGTGTGTAATCCAGTGAGCTTTCTGTAAAGACATTCCCATTTCAGCCGTGGTAAGTGTGTAATTTAGTAAGCTTTCTGTAAAGACATTCCCATTTCAGCCGTGTTAAGTGTGTAATCTAGTAAGCCTTCTGTAAAGACATTCCCATTGACAATGTAGAGGTTACTTCATTGCTGCAGAAGACACCCAACATGTCAGCCTGCTCCATTAGTAATATATCACAGGTCAACCGGTATTTCCCCTTTTGCTGAGCAGTAAACCAGGGAATTTCCAAAATTGCATGTATTAAGTTTGACCTAACTTTGGACTTTGGACAAATCCAAGTTTCTCGTTTACGAGACAGGCACTTTATCAGTATTACATTTATAAAGACTCATGTACTGCAGTGCGATTTAGATACTTATTTATTTATTTGATAGATGTTTTATGCTGTACTCAAGAATATTTCACTTATATGACGACGACCACCATTATGGTTTGAGCCCAGGGTGGAGCCCAGGGGAAACCCACAACAATCCGCAGGATGCTGGAAGACCTTCCCACATATGGCCGAAGAGGAAGCCAGCATGATCTGGATGAACTCACAGGGACAGCGTTGGTGAGAGGCTTCTGGGTCATTGTGCCATGCTGGTACGCTTACCACCTATCAGTTCAGTACGGTTTTGTATTTGAAAGGCGGTGGGAGAAGGGGAGAGTAAAAGTAATGTTTTATGAAAATGATCATAAGCTTTAGAGTCATTGCCTTTAAATGACTTGCAGACTAAACAAAAGCTTTGAAGAATATGTTAATTTTTTTTCCATACCCCATCTTTTAAGTTTGATCTTTTAAGTTTAAGTTACATAAGTAAATAAGAATAAATACAAATTAAAGTAGCAATTTGATGGTTTTGTGACAAATCAAAACAACTCATTGACTGCACAGATAAGCGCTCTTCGCTGCAGTCTGCAGGTTTGAACATTTCCAACTAGTGATAACGACATGACATGACCTACGTGTTGACAGTCCAGACCATTTTTGACCAGCAATCCTTACTGTGAAATAGCAATACATGTTGACAGTCCAGACCATTTGACCAGTAGTCG
This sequence comes from Liolophura sinensis, assembly GCF_032854445.1. Lineage (NCBI taxonomy): Eukaryota > Metazoa > Mollusca > Polyplacophora > Chitonida > Chitonidae > Liolophura > Liolophura sinensis. The sequence goes on from NC_088306.1 coordinate 19,348,682, forward strand.
TTACCGAAAAATAGTAGTACATGTTGACAAAGCAGACCATTTGACCAGTAGTCGTTACCGAAAAATAGCAATACATGTTGACAGTGCAGACCATTTGACCAGCAGGCATTACTAAAAAATAGGAATACACGTTGACAGTCCAGACCATTTAACCAGGAGGCCTTACCGAAAAATAGGAATTAATGTTGACAGTCCAGACCATTTGACCAGGAGGCTTTACCAAAAAATAGTAATACATGTTGACAGTCTATACCATTTGATCAGCAGACCTGACCAAAAAATAGGAATACATGTTGACAGCATGGACGATTTGACCACCAGACCTTACCGAAAAATAGGAATTAATGTTGACGGTCCAGACCGTTTGACCAGGAAGCCTTACCAAAAAATAGGAATACATGTTGACAGTCTATACCATTTGACCAGCAGACCTGACCAAAAAATAGGAATACATGTTGACAGCCCAGACGATTTGACCACCAGACCTTACCGAAAAATAGGAATTAATGTTGACAGTCCAGACCGTTTGACCAGGAGGCATTACCAAAAAATAGGAATACATGTTGACAGTCTATACCATTTGACCTGCAGACCTGACCAAAAAATAGGAATTCATGTTGACAGTCCAGACGATTTGACCAGCAGACCTTACCGAAAAATAGGAATACATGTTGACAGTCCAGACCGTTTGACCAGGAGGCCTTACCGAAAAATAGGAATACATGTTGACAGTCCAGACTGTTTGACCAGGAGTCCTTACCGAAAAATAGGAATACGTGTTGACAGACTATACCATTTGACCTGCAGACCTGACCAAAAAATAGGAATACATGTTGACAGCTCAGACAATTTGACAGTACTGACAGTTGACCAGCAGACCTTACCGAAAAAGAGGAATGTCAGTGTAACTAATGTTAATGATAAGACTTCACGGCAAACATGCATTACGATCTGATGTTAAGAAAAGACACTGAGTTTCAAGCCGAACATATCAGATTGGTTTAGGTGGCATTTAGAAAGTGGTTTCAATTTATACATTTGATTGGTGTTTTATGAAAAATATTTCACTTATACAACATCAGGCAGCATTACGGTGAGAGGAAACCGAGCAAAGCCCGTCTGAAACCTACATCTATCCTCATACAATTAGAGGGGAAGAATGTGGTTTTAAGTATGAAACAGTGGTGTAGATGGTTAGGATGGCACTTTGCCCTGTAGTGACACAATAATGCCCTAAATCAACATCACTTCATTATCGAAATGTTGATTTCCAATTGCAGGTGGCCGATCAGCAGGCAGCCATGTTTGGGGAATGTTGCTTCGATGCAGGAGATGTGAAGTGCACCATGGGTACGGGCACATTCATCGATCTCAACACAGGAAGTAAACCCCATGCCTCTATAGCAGGTAATCTTTGAAAATCCTCTGCATCAGTTGTCCATGTCAAGTGGTTATGCCGATCTTGTTGTTCATGTATAAGACATTTACAGCCATGATAAAGCCATCAGACATGATGTTCCAGTCACAAAAACAGAAACATCAGGCTGACAAGTATTTATATCTCCATATTCCTTACTATCCCCGATAGCATGGTTGGTAGAGCATCCGCTTTGGGAGCAGTAGATCCAGGGTCAATCCTGGGTCGTGTCACACCTAAGACATTAAAAGAGGAAGTTGTATTCAGCATGAAGGGGATAGTGGAACGACTGGTTGATGGCTCGGGCTGGTCGGCTGACTTGCCTTTGGTAGGTCATCTCATTGAAGCAGCACTAGATTAAAGAGGGGTGGAAATCCATCCTGCAACAAGGAGGCACATAACATGCACTCGTCGTCATATGACTGAAAAATTGTTAAGTACGTCGTTAAACCCCAACCACCCACTTGCTCTCTCCTTATTCCTGACACCAGACTATCGGCATAAGTTTGAAAAGAGATCAAAACTTCGTTTTCTCTACACTTGGTCAAAATGTGATAATTGCGTTGGTAGACCATATTTAGAAGAAAGAAACCGAAGGCCGATTTCACAAATTTTTTTCTGATTTAAGTAAAAGTTTATTACCTCTCCACAGGACATTGTAATTATACACATCTTAAGATTTAAAATTTTAATATACATAAGCTCTGAACTTTTATTTGAAATTTAGTCTTAATTTAAAACTGGCTTTGTGGAATATACCCCAGGGGCTGTTTCTCAAAGGGGTCTTCAGGTTATGCGGGCCTATTTACCATGGCATCACATACCGACAGTATATGTTGCTTTGGTATTTGTGACCGGCGTAACATTACGACCCCTTTGAGAAACAGCCCCCAGGTCCTGAATAATAAAGGAATAATCATGAATATAGTTTCATCCTGGAGAGAAAGTAGAAGAAGGAAATAAAGTCAAGATCATGAGACAGAGCACTGAAAATTGTATCTGAACCTGTATCCTCGTGTATTCTCTTGAAGAGAGGGCCTCAGTTGGTTAGCAGCGCGCTAGTGTAGCGTAATGACCCAGGAGCCTCTCACCAATGTGGTTGCTGTGAGTTCAAGCCCAGCTCATGCTGGCTTCCTCTTTGGCCGTACGTGGGAAGGTCTTTCAGCAACCTGCAGATGGTCGTGGGTTTCCCCCAGGCTCCCCCTGGTTTCCTCACACGATAATGCTGGCCGTAGTCATGTAAGTGAAATATTCCTCAGTACAGGGCAAAAAAACAAATAAAATAAATAATTCAATGCTTTGAAATACTTGAAGTTTAAGGTGTTCTTTAGGTATTCACACGAACAGTTAAAATAAAACGGTCAGCTGAGGCAAATTGACAAGAGGTTGTACTCAACAGGTTACATGCCATGTGACCACTTGCCCACTGTTACACTGTTGTTGTTGCTCTAGTTTTACACCCTATACTGTAGACTTTTTATGCCATATTCATAGCGTTGGGTGGCAATGCAATTGAAGGCAAATGTGGTCACTGTGAGTTCAAGTCTAACTCATGCTGTCTTCCTCTGCAGTCGTAAGTGGGAGTCTCTTTCAGCAACCTGCGGATGGTTGTAAGTTTCCTCCCACCATAATGCTGGCCGCCTTTTTATAAGTACAGCGTTAAATACCATTTAGATAAATAAGTGATCGCAGGTCGACATGATGTCACAATCGTTGCATTTTCATTTCTCATTATTTTAGGGCTTTATCCTCTCATCGGGTGGAAGATCCAGGACGAGCTGGTGTACCTTGCAGAGGGGGTGGCCTCAGACACAGGAGTAGCCATGGAGTGGGCAAAGAGCATAGGTAAACTATCGTATAGAAGGTTGTTTTGTCATACCTGGTTGTCAGTTTACATGTACTCTGAAGTGTGTTAAAAGGTTCTTTGTACGAGGGGATCAGCTAAGCACTCACTGTAGCAAATGTCAAGGGGGACTGGCGTCTTTGGTGGGTGTTTTGAGCTCAGTTTGAATACATGTAGAATATATCCACTAATTCCGTGTACGTGGGAAGGTCTGCAAGCAATCTGCAGATGGTCATGATTTTTCCCATGCTCTGCTCAGTTTCCTCCCAACATAATGCTGGCCACCATCGTATAAGTGAAATATTCTTGAGTATGGCGTAATTCACCAAACAAATAAATAAACAGATATCACAACTTCTTGTCAAGGGCATGTACTGTGATGTGTTATACAGTATATGATGCATCTTGCATCTTTGAGCTCAGTTCAACATCAAGAATGGGGGCCTTTATCGCCGGGGGAAGTGGGGCTGTGGTAACATGGAGCATGGACTCAGGAGCCTAAATAAAAGGCTGCTAAAATCTAGCAGTCTGTGTATTTTAGAAATTCTAAAAAGATAAATTGAACTATTTTTATAGACAGTGTTTACTTATCTTTCTTTTGACATATACTCCACTACCGTTACGTGTATATTTTGATTTTGTTTTTAGATTAGATTATATGCTCTTGATCCTAGTACATGTATGTCTTCTGATGCAAATGTTATCAAACGAAAATGAATTTGTGTTCTCAATATGTCCTCCAAAAAAAAAATCTTCCTTTTTAACCAGGATTGTGTGAAGACGTATCAGAAATGGCCGCCCTGGCAGAATCTGTTGAAGGTATGTTGAACGCAGGGATTTTAGACCCAAGTATTCGTTGGTAAAATTCAGTTAAAAACTCAAAATGGGGGTACCAAAAACTCCATTCTGTATTTTTCGGGTATAGGTACTCAAGTTTTTGGCTAAAAACTCAGTTGCATTCAAAAATATATGCCTAGCAATGAGCGGTCGACTTCAATCGCCAACGGCTGCATCCGTGACAGGCAGAAGATTCATGTGGGTATTGGCTGCAATTAAATTAAAATTAGGCTTTTAAATATATGTGAACTATGGTGATAAGGTTTTGTGATTATAAATGAAAGTGGGAGTCCATTCGTATTTAGTTTGATCAATCTTGGGTGTGATAGTAGTAGATACAACACGAGCGGGTTTCCAATGAATGTCGTTCTGATACACGCTATCCCATTGGCTGAGGGCCTCCTGTGGACCAATGAGTGAACCTCTAATAAATTAGGAACTGTATACAACAGTGCAATGGCTGTTTGACAGCTATGGCAATGCTAGCGGTTTCTGACCGGGCTACAGAGGACGATTAAAACCGAAAACAATCTAAAACTAATCGTGTTGCTTGACCTCATGAATGACTGGCTCCGATAATGGTGAATTAATTTATACGTTTTACGTTACACTGCTCAAAAGGTGACGCGTCACTTTGCCAGTTGATTAAAAATGGATGTATTTACTCGTCAGTCAAAGGCCTGTGCGATAACAAGTGACACCTCGTAGATTTTCGTGTACTGCTCATAGTAGGCACGAATGTCATCTCCTTGTATAGTGATAATAAATCCCCCATGGTTTTAATCTCTGATCCAGATCACGAGGATTGGCTAGACCACAGGAAACAATCAAGGATTAAAGCCACTCTTGATAATACCCGTTTGACGTGCTTGAGTCATTTCAGTCATATTGAAAGATTTTTTTCAGTTTTTCCTGGATCTTGAAAATTTATTCTGGTGACCACATCTTTGAAGTAAATCCGCATACACTTGAGAGCAACACTTAATATTTGGCTTTTGTCCAAGTCTGTAATATTGTAACATATTGTAACATATTGCTTTTGTTCATCCCACGTATGAACCGTTTTGCTCATGGACATTGATGCACCAATTGAAACAGCTAGTTGGCTTACAACCCTGGCATGCCTTGAGCATCTGACCAATGCGATCGCAAGGAGTTCAGGTCAAGCTCATGTTAGCTTCCTTTCTATTCGTATGTGGGATGGTCTTAAAGCAACCTGCGGAAGGTTGTGGGTTTCCTCCCACCATAATGCTGGCTTATGTAAGTGAAATACTCCGGAGTACGGTGTAAAACACAAATCAGATAAATAAATATAAAAAAATATAAATATGAAATAAAAAATAAGTAAAAATAATTCCAGTTGTGTGTTTGTCACAAACAGGGGATTGACCACAAGCAGAACCATATTCTGGAAAGAGCCTAATAAATCAATCCTTAACACTTCCATTTGTACATAAGAAAATAACTTGAGGATACTGGGCCTTCTTTCACAAAACTTCGTAATTCACTCTTTCATAACTTTTCTTGTAACTGATCTCACCTTATGACACTATGTAACAGTGGCAACGTCTTTTACAAAAAAAAAAAAAAAATCACGAGAAATCATGAGTGACAAAGTTTTGTGAAAGTGGCCCCTGGTTCTTTGAGTTTCATGTACACATGGGTGATAAATGTGTGACATCTTTCTGCCTTAAGACAATGGGTGTGTACTGTGTGATAAATGTGTGACATCTTTCTGTCTTTAGACATTGAGGGTGTACTGTGTGATAAATGTGTGACATCTTTTTGCCTTCAGACAATGGGGGTGTACTGTGTGATAAATGTGTGACATCTTTTTGCCTTCAGACATTGGGGGTGTAATGTGTGATAAATGTGTGACATCTTTCTGCCTTCAGACAATGGGGGTGTACTGTGTGATAAATGTGTGACATCTTTCTGCCTTCAGACATTGGGGGTGTAATGTGTGATAAATGTGTGACATCTTTCTGCCTTCAGACAATGGGGATGTACTGTGTGATAAATGTGTGACATCTTTCTGCCTTCAGACATTGGGGGTGTAATGTGTGATAAATGTGTGACATCTTTCTGCCTTCAGACAATGGGGGTGTACTGTGTGATAAATGTGTGACATCTTTTTGCCTTCAGACAATGGGGGTGTACTGTGTGATAAATGTGTGACATCTTTCTGCCTTCAGACATTGGGGGTGTAATGTGTGATAAATGTGTGACATCTTTCTGCCTTCAGACAATGGGGGTGTACTGTGTGATAAATGTGTGACATCTTTCTGCCTTCAGACATTGGGGGTGTAATGTGTGATAAATGTGTGACATCTTTCTGCCTTCAGACAATGGGGATGTACTGTGTGATAAATGTGTGACATCTTTCTTCAGACAATGGGGGTGTATTGTGTGATAGATGTGTGACGTCTTTCTGCCTTCAGACAATGGGGGTGTACTGTGTGATAGATGTGTGACATCTTTCTGCCTTCAGACAATGGGCGTGTACTGTGCAATAAATGTGTGACATCTTTCTGCCTTCAGACAATGGGGGTGTCTACTTTGTTCAAGCTTTCAGTGGTCTTCAGGTAAGAATCACTTTTGAACACTGTTATGTGGAGATATTCAAATAAATAAATATCACTTGTTTGGATAGATTTACCCATAATTAGAAATCAGGCCGTCTCATTTTCATTTTCTCATTTTTTCCTATTTTTCCTATCTCTCCCGAGTTAATTTTGTCAGAAAAGGGTGTTTCAAAGACACTGTGTGTGAGTTTAAGTGTGTTTGATACATACATGTATCAGTAGACCTGTTTCACAGTCACAGAGATAATGAGGGAAAACCGTGATATTGTGGATGTGATGTTGGTCTACCATTGTGCTGTTGATTTTGTTTCAGGCTCCTATCAATGATGACACAGCTGTGACGACCTTGATTGGACTGACCCCAAACACAACAAAAGCTCACATTGTCAGAGCCTTACTGGAATCTGTGGCCTTCAGGTTCAAGCTTCTTTATGAGACTCTGCTCAGTGAAACCAGTATACCACTGTCCCATATAAGGTATGTTCTAACGTAGTCATGGTATACCACTGTCCTTTGTAAGGTATGTTCTAATGTAGTCATTGTACACCACTGTCCTGTGTAATGTATGTTCTAACGTAGTCATGGTATACCACTGTCCTGTGTAAGGTATGTTCTAACGCAGTCATGGTGCACCACTGTCCTATGTAAGGTATGTTCTAACGTAGTCATGGTACACCACTGTCCTATACAAGGTGTGTTTTAAAGTATTCATGGCATTCCACTGTCCTATATAAGGTATGTTCTAACGTAGTCATGGTATACCACTGTCCTATTTAATGTATGTTCTAACATAGTCATGGTATACCACTGTTCTACACAAGGTATGTTCTAACGTAGTCATGGTACACCACTGTCCTGTGTAAGGTATGTTCTATCGTAGTCATGGTACACCACTGTCCTATGTAAAGTATGTTCTAATGTAGTCATGGTACACCACTGTCCTATGTAAGGTATGTTCTAACGTAGTCATGGTACACCACTGTCCTATACAAGGTGTGTTTTAAAGTATTCTTGGCATTCCACTGTTCTATATAAGGTATGTTCTAACGTAGTCATGGTATACCACTGTCCTACACAAGGTATGTTCTAACGTAGTCATTGTACACCACTGTCCTGTGTAATGTATGTTCTAACCTTATCATGGTACACCACTGTCCTATATAAGGTATGTTCTAACGAAGTCATGGTATACCACTGTCCTACACAAGGTATGTTCTAATGTAGTCATGGTATACCACTGTCCTATACAAGGTATGTTCTAACATAGTCATGGTATACCACTGTCCTACACAAGGTATGTTCTAATGTAGTCATTGTACACCACTGTCCTGTGTAATGTATGTTCTAACGTAGTCATGGTACACCACTGTCCTATACAAGGTGTGTTTTAAAGTATTTATGGCATTCCACTGTCCTATATAAGGTATGTTCTAACGTGGTCATGGTATACCACTGTCCTACACAAGGTATGTTCTAATGTAGTCATGGTATACTGTCCTGTGTAAGGTATGTTCTAACATAGTCATGGTATAGCACTGTTCTATACAAGGTATGTTCTAACGTAGTCATGCTATACCACTGTCCTGTTTAATGTATGTTCTAACGTAGTCATGGTACACCACTGTCCTATACAAGGTGTGTTTTAAAGTATTCATGGCATTCCACTGTCCTATATAAGGTATGTTCTAACGTAGTCATGGTATACCACTGTCCTACACAAGGTATGTTCTAACGTAGTCATGGTACACCACTGTCCTGTGTAAGGTATGTTCTAATGTAGTCATGGTGTACCATTGTCCTATTTACGGTGTGTTCTAACATAGTCATGGTACACTACTGTCCTATACAAGGTGTGTTCTAACATAGTCATGGTATACCACTGTCCTATATAAGGTATGTTCTAATGTAGTCATGGTATACCCTTGTCCTATATAAGGTATGTTCTAATGTAGTCAGGGTATTCCACTGTCCTATACAAGGTATGTTCTAATGTAGTCATGGTATACCATTGTCCTATACAAGGTGTGTTCTAATGTAGTCATGGTATACCATTGTCCTATACAAGGTATGTTCTAACGTAGTCATGGTATACCCTTGTCCTATATAAGGTGTGTTCTAACGTAGTCAGGGTATTCCACTGTCCTATACAAGGTATGGTACAGCCAAATCCTAACCTTAACTCCTCCTCTCATCTTGGCCCTGTGGTCGGCGTGTGATACACAGACCATAAACGGACAATGGGCCGACAGTGAGCAAATCTGCTGTCATCACTGGTGTATCATCCATCCACCATACATGGATGGTGGCTAGGTCATGGCGCCATGATCGGCGGAGGATTGTATGACATTTTGACCCGATCAGTACCCTAATTCTTCTAATTTTGGGGACAGATATTAGTAGAGTTGAAATTAGAATATTACATTTCTTTACCAGTCCTTTTGAAAAATATTAAAAGATATGAGTATGTTTTTCATTAGGTAGTCTACCCATGTGAGAAAAACGAAATTCAGTATTCCTGCTAGAATTACATATATGTAGGGTGAAATGAGCAGACCAGGTGTGCCAAAAATTAGACGAAATTGGGTAGTTGTAGTTCCAGTTTAGACTTGCAGATTTATTTTTATTCCCTGTCCAGTGCCCTTCCACATTCAATAAACTGGCATACTATGTGGTAACCTTGAGTGCTGGACATAGAATTTACATTTAGCAAGCTCCCTCTGGGCTTATCGTGACCGGGTCATGTATTAAAGTCGTCTGACGAAGAAGTCATCAATATAGCGAAAGCATTTACACGATTGAAGTCAGCATGTCCACAACTACATGGCAGTTGTTCCAGGAAACAATAATAAATCATGATCAGTATACGCCTTCCATGTATGATGGCCCCAGGATCGTGTCGCCAATTGTGTGGGGATCTGCGTATGGCCCGCGGACGGTCAAAGTATCGTACGCTGACTGTCCATGAGATGTTGGGCCACAGTGTGTAGAATTTAAGGTTAGAATCTGGCTGTACCGAATGTTATACTGTAGTCAGGGTATACCACTGTCTTGTACTAGGTATGTTCTCCTCTAATCATGGTATACCACTCTCATATATAAGATATACATGTATATCATACTGTAAAATGGTATACCGCTTTTCTATATCAGGTAGTTTATGTGGTAAACATTGGTGTAACATAATTGTCATACATCAGATATATACATATGTGCTAAATGGTAAGCCATGTTGTAATCACAGTATCTGATATGAGTTTATACACTGTTGCCTGAGGTGTCTTTCGCATGATTATATAGTGAGGCAGCACTATATAATGTGCCTGACAACTCTGAGGCATCCTGCCACAGAGAGGAAGTATCATATCATATCATATATCGAAACTAGGTGATGTTGAAAGTAATGTCTAATTAACCTCGAGAACTCGGCCAACAGACGAAAATGTAGGTCTGCGGGACACCAGCACCATTTCTCTAAAGGTGTAGTTCGTGGTTTATCCTACAGGGCAGACGGAGGCGTGTGCTCTAACAACTTTGTGATGCAGCTAGTGTCTGATCTCATTGACCAATCAGTGGACAGGGCTAAACAGGCTGATATGACAAGTCTAGGAGCGGCTTTCCTGGCGGGACTGGCAGCAGGTGAGCTATAGTTGGGGTTTAATTTGTAAATAATGAACACAGTTGAAATACATTATGCATGTAGTTTGGACAAGAAGGAAGTAATGCTGTGAGGTGGCATCATTTTTTACAGGTTTCTGTTTTAATCATCATTTAGCTGATCTTTAGAACAATGTATTTTTCTTCATATTTTTAAAATGCAGTTGCATGGGCTGTTAGCATTTATTTCTATGCCGTTGTTGAGGGCCTGTGGGAAGAGCAAATACTGTATCTTACCTGAAGTTTGGTGGAAAAAAAGGCATTTTCAGATGGACCTAAGGGCTTTAAAATTATACCCTAATTCTTCGAATTTTTGGCACAGATATTCGATGTCGTAGTGCCGAAAGCAGAATATTACATTTTACTTTTTGGAAAGTTAAAGATATGAATATGTTGTTCATTAGATGGTCTAACCACGTGAGAAAAAAGAAACTAAATATTCCTGTTACAATTACATGTACACTGGCTGAAAAGAGGAACATGCAAACATGTTGTCATTCAAAAGCGACTTCTTTTCTTCAGGTATTTGGCAGTCGAAAGACGAGTTGCGGGCCATCCGGAAATCAGATTGCGTTTTCAAGCCCCGGCCTACTTGGTCTACATACAAGGACGTCATCAATACCTGGGATAGAGCGGTGAATAGATCAAAACATTGGTACAAGCCCTCCTGACCTTCAACCTTTGGCCTTTAGGGGGCTTCACCACCAAGTTGACCTTGTGCCTTTATTGACAGCCAGCTGCCCATTGGCTGTGGATGTGCCAGATATCATTATGCAAATTTATTTTCAAACCTGACAGTTTTATTATCTTCACCAAATCACTGAACAGTACGGGTAAACCTTAAGTACCGGGAATGAGCATTGTTTAATTTCAAAGAGGATTATTAGGTTAAAACTTATTTTTTTATGTTGATACAAGGAGCTGTGAGTCGATTGCATAAAATTTTGATGTTGTAAGATCGTTGCTTTCAGGATCCTCCATGATGTGATATTTTCCAGTGTACCTGTGCGGTAATTGAAAAACGATATTGCGGTGATCTATACAGTACATAACTTGATTAATCAAGAGTTTTAGCTGCATATCAATCATAATGTTAATGTTTCTTATGATATCATTGAATGAATGAATGAATGAATCAGTGAATGAATGAATGATTACATCTTATTATTTATACATCAGTGAAATTCCAGTATTTCCTTCGCTGATAAAAATGATATCTTCACTAGGTTGATATCACTTTTGTTATTACATTTTGCTATTACACTGCTGGAAACCTTGACTCATGACCCACAGTCGACTTTGCTGGAACTACTTTTGTACATGCCGTCTGCTGCATTCACGTCTGGATTTCACGTCTGCCGTGAAATCTTCGTCGACTGCATCACAAGGCTGTGCATTTCCGCACAATATATATAGTTCTCCAAAAATAGAGGTAGAAAATAGGTACATAAATACCTATATGCCATTAGCATTATACAAAGCACCTTTGTAGAATGTATAATTACTTACAGACAGCGTTTGAAACTGTAAAAAGGTTTTGTGAGTGCGGACGTGAACGAAATTGCAGCGTGTATGCATAGAATCAGAAACACGACGCAGATGGCACATTGCCTAGTTTTTTTCACGGATGCAACATTTAAAGTGATATGCATTTATATACATGTAGAGAAAATGTCTGGATATAAATAATAAATAGAATATTGCACAGTGAAGGTTGAATACCATAAATATTGTTCTCGTGAAAGGTAGAAATAATAATGGGTTATCATTTCTACCTCTCATTCCTCTTAGGGCCACTTATCAAAATGACTGAAGTACTGGCACCAAAATATCATTTTAAGGCCTTCAGTGCATTTTTACAGGCCAAACTTTGGGTGAAATGCATTCATTTTTGATCAACATAATTCTTTTGTGTACATATTATAGTATTTACATTTGTAGAGATGTAGGACTATTTTCATAGTTTTGCTTTCCACAACATTTTCAAAGTTATTTGGGGGAAAATATATAGGAACATGAATGCTTTCTAATTTACATAATGATACATTGTGCGATACATTTTTTTTTTAAATAAATGTATTCTTCTGGCCCCAGGATCACGAAGCGATTTTATACTTCAATCAAAAGTCAAAACTTCAATCATTAAATTTTGTATATTCCTTTGCCTTATTTTAGCTGAAATTTGTTCTACAATAACTTAACCAGAGTTTACGTTGTCAAGCAAAATTTTGAAATTGTAACAACAAGAAACAACAATTTTAACCTGATTTGAAATTTCGACTTTTGTAAGCCTAAGATTGCTTGATGATCCGAGAGTCGGATATTTAAATCATTGTTAAGATACAAAGATCATAGGTTCTTGAAGGTTTCTTGGGTCAATTCAAAGCCTTACAAACTTCAGAAATCTGGAAAATTTGTTGTCTTTGTACTGGTTTACAAAATTGATGGTGTTGATGTACTGTGATATTGCTGTGAAAAGACAGTATGATCGTCAGACGAGTTTGTCAAACATATGGGTCTCTATTACTGACTTTATTACAGTTTGTTACTTTGATGTTATTTGTATACAGTGTGACAGTCACATGAATCAAGTGTGTGTTAAGCTTGATCTCAATGTTTACAGCAAGATACAAGAACTTATTTGTCTTCCAAAAAAAAATGTCTGAAAACTGCAAGTCCGGGAAAATTGCAAATCAAGGAAAACTGTGAGTCCAGGAAACTGAGTCAGGGAAAAACGTTGAGGGAGGAAAAGCTGTGGGTCTGAAAACTGAGTCAGTGAAAACTGAGTCAGGAAACTGTGAGTTTGGAAAAACTGGGTCCTGCAGAACAGCATTTATGGAGCTAAGCACATCCTTCTGTATCAAGGATGCACAAAATGTTTCTTATGTTAAATATCTTTGTTGTTTAGGAATTCCCTTTGAGACACATTGTCACATTGTCTGCAAGTGTCAACATTTCATCACTCACTCACTAGTACACATACGCAGTACATGTGCCTGTCATTGCACATGTGTAAAGGCTTTTGTGATTACACGAAAAAAAAAAAAAAAATTTTCGCAGTTTTTTAAAATCAAAACACCTTTTTCTTCCAGACACATAATTTGATTGCTACATGCCCTTAATTAGGCAACACCAGTTAAAGTTGTTGTTTTAAGGGCAGATTTTTTTTTGAATGTTTGAGGAGGGTATGAAAATAAAATGTAACTTAAAATTCACAAATTTTGTGGGAAATTTGGACTGTCTCCCCAATTTTCTTGTTGAAGACGTTTAGTTTACATGATAGAAAAGCTTTGGAAAACAGGAAAATCATAATATCAAGATTATACAAACTAAAAAGGTGGATTTTCGTTTAATTTTTGTTTTGTTTTTGGATGTTTTATTGTTTGTTTTCCCGTGAAACACAAAATAAAATTTGTTTCACTTTAATTCTCCATGAAATTGTACTTTTATGCATAAATACTTACATTTACATTTTTTTTTTGTATTTATCTATCGCGTAGATTTTGTATCATATTTCCACGTTTATTCCAAGTTTTGTTTTGTACATACAAATCGAACTCTGCTGTATTGTTACAGAGTAGACAGATTTATCTCCCAGCAGCCTGATGAAGTAGAAGAGGTGTATGACTTGTTGTATGAGAAACAGTTACAAGAACTTCATGCTGCATGACACGAAACCAAGTGAAGTTAGAAAAAATTTACACATCATGATCATGTAAATTCATTTTATGACTGAAAGGCTTCCATTGTTTTGGTAAATTAATATTGTGAAGGATATTGTGTTGATGTATTAGGCTTACAGGCTTCAATAAATCCAGACAGCCTAGGTCGTAAACACGAAATTCAGTTTATCACGAAATTTGTTCATCATGCCCTCATTTGTTTTATGTATTTTGATTATGTTTAGTGCACTTTAGCACTATATACAAGAATGTATTCTGTTACAGTTTGCTATGCTATTATTTCCTGTAATGTTACTAGTATGCATAATTAGCATGTGCTGTGAAAGGGTTCATGTATGAGTTGTGAAACAGGATATCACAATATACGTAATACATTCAGTAAGCTGGGGACCTCTGTGGCTCAGTTGGTTAGCGCGCTAGCACAGCGTAATGACCCAGGAGTCTTTCACCAATGCGGTCGCTGTGAGTTCAAGTCCAGCTCATGCTGGCTTCCTTTCCGGCCGTAAGTGGGAAGGTCTTTCAGCAACCTGCAGATGATCGTGGGTTTCCCCCAGGCTCTGCATGGTTTCCTCCCACCATAATGCTAGCCGCGGTCACATAAGTGAAATATTCTTGAGTACGGCCTAAAACACCAATCAAATAAATAAATAAATAAATCAATACGCTGTTACCAATATGCTAATTAATGATATCAGAGATATCTCATGATATACTTGTACCTGGCAAGTCTTGTGATATATGAACTCATTCATCCACATTTAGACAATACAATTGTTGTAATCCGTGCAGTATGCATTCCCCTCAGAGGAGTTAATTGACAGGTATCAGAACATTCTATGCATAGTTGTTTCACCTTTTCCTTCAAAATTTGTGAGAATTTATATTTTTTTAGTAAAAATAAAATGTATATCAAGGTTTACTTTACTAACCTAAATGCCTATCTACATGTAGTGTGGAATAAACTTCCATTTCTATTATGCTTGGATTGTTACGGTTTTCCTGATTTTTTATATAGCCTTCAAACCTGTTTTTAGTATTTATAAGGTATTTAGCGCACAAGGTACATCTGTGTCCTATATTTCTTCACAAATTGTCTGTGTGTCCTACATTTTTGAAAACGGTTTCCTTTACTTGTGAAATAATGTTCCTGCTATGGGTGTCTAGGAGTTTTACTGTCATGTAGGTGAACGTTATTATTTTAGCCATTGTTCCAAAGGAGAAGAAAACATAAAAAAGATGCCAAAATCAGATGAAAGAGCATCAAAACTTATTTGCAAATTTGGTCTATAATATATTTTTTTTTTTTCAGGAAAAAATGGTATTTGAAAATATTTTTGTATGGTGGGTATTTGGGACCACCTTTTGGTATTTATCGTCTTTGCATAATAATATTCTAAATAAAGATGTCATGCTTGTTTCATAAATGTATTTGAATGTGAATTTGTTGTTTACATCCAGACATGTGTTTATTCTGAATTATGATGATATTTATGAATATATTAAAAATATAAATAAATTCAAAATCAAGGTTTAACACGGTTTTCAGCTGAAAAGACCAAATTCTGGAGTAAATATGTTAATTTAATAAGTTTTACATCCTCATTTATAACATTATTACACAGAGACCATATATACCAAATGGTGGTCCCAAATACCCACCATACAAACATTATTTTCAAGTGCCTTTTTATTTTTTAACAGAAAAATAAAATAAAAATATTTATTAAAAGATTATTTTTACTAACTTTTCGGACTCTTTCATCTAAACTTTATGTAGTTTTTACATTTTCTTCACCTTTAAGATCGTTCACCTTACTGACTGTCAAATGTCCACTAGACTAATGTCCACTAGACTAGATCGCCTTTACCTGGAACATGGGGAGCGGAAGACAAAGTTGCAAAATGTGTGCCACACACTGGTTACATATGTTTAACTTTTCTGTGACATCACAAAAGCTTCATCCAGGAGGGAATTAAAAGTACATCATGAGAAGACTTTGTTTCGGACATGTCATGTGGTATTGTACCCATTGATTTTTTCAAGAAAAATAATATCCTGTTTTAGGTTCAAATGCACCCTAGAATGTGTGTGTTCTCTGTCCGATTTCCTCCCACCATAATGCTGGCTGCCATATTATAAAGTGAGATATTCTTGAGAACGGAGTAAAACACCAATTACATAAATAAATTTGGAGGAAACCACCCACTAGCAAAACGGTTGCTAGTTGAAGTATTTGTCCTGCGTTATTCCCTCTGGCGACCAGTGGAAGCAGAGTTTTAGTTTGACAATAATGATTTCAACAAAATGTCATTTTATATCTACAACACATGAGCTTGTATCTGTGACTAAGTACATGTACATCTTTGTATTTTAATAGCTATTGCCCTTACATGTATAAAGTAAATTTTAGAAAAAACAAGACACTAAAACAAGTTCTCTCATTAAGCTCCACTGCCCTATAGCAACCATCGGTAAATTTTTTGGCTACTAAAGCCTTGAGAACAGCTGAAACCTGGGAATGTCCGAAATTCCCTCTTTATGTCTGAGTGAAGGTCAAAGACACCCATATGTACCTATATCCCTCCATAACTCGACTGATTGATTGTAACGTCATACTCACAAAGCTTTCACTTATGACTGCAGTTGATCAGGTTTGTAGGTGGAGGAAACCCGAGTGCCCAAACTAATGAAATGCATCCAGTGAATTATTTTTTTAATATTATCTGACTGCTTTGTATTGTCTGACACAAATTTGTATTTTTCATTTAAACGATGGTGATTAATAGACAGTTTTTTAGGTGGAGACCAGTGAGTGGTTAGAACCACTGACCTTAGACAAGTTACTAGGGACAGTTCCCACCATGCCAATCTGAGGGATTGCTTGGATGGTGCCATGATTGCCAACAACTGCTAAGGATGATGGTTAACAAGGGAACTGCATCTGTGACATCACCACAGAATCACCAGATTGTAAACTGGGGAACTGCATCTGTGCCATCACCACAGAATCACCAGAGTGTGAACAAGGGATCTGCATCGGTGCGATCACCACAGAATCACCATAGTGTGAACTAGGGATCTGCATCGGTGCGATCACCACAGAATTACTAGAGTGTGAACTGGGGAACTGCATCGGTGCGATCACCACAGAATCACCAGAGTGTGAACTAGAGAACTGCATCAGTGCGATCACCACAGAATCACTAGAATGTGAACTGGGGTACTGCATCAGTGAGATCACCACAGAATCACCAGAGTGTGAGCTGGGGAATTGCATCGGTGCGATCACCACAGAATCACCAGAGTGTGGTGTGATCACCACAGAATCACCAGAGTGTGAACTAGGGTACGGCATTGGTGCGATCACCACAGAATCACTAGAGTGTAAACTAGGGTACTGCATCAGTGAGATCACCACAGAATCACCAGAGTGTGAGCTGGGGAATTGCATCGGTGCGATCACCACAGAATCACCAGAGTGTGAACTGGGGGACTGCATCGGTGCGATCAGCACAGAATCACCAGAGTGTGAGCTGGGGGACTGCATCGGTGCGCTCACCACAGAATCACCAGAGTGTGAACTGGGGGACTGCATCGGTGCGATCAGCACAGAATCACCAGAGTGTGAGCTGGGGAACTGCATCGGTGCGATCACCACAGAATCACCAGAGTGTGAACTGGGGGACTGCATCGGTGCGATCACCACAGAATCACCAGAGTGTGAACTGGGGGACTGCATCGGTGCGATCACCACAGAATCACCAGATTGTGAACTAGGGAACTGCATCTATGCGATCACCACAGAATCACCAGAGTGCGAGCTGGGGAACTGCATCGGTGTGATCAGCACAGAATCACCAGAGTTTGAACTAGGATGCTGCATCAGTGCGATCACCACAGAATCACCAGAGCGTGAACTAGGGTACTGCATCAGTGCGATCACCACAGAATCACCAGATTGTGAACTAGGGAACTGCATCAGTGTGATCACCACAGAATCACCAGAGTGTGAACTGGGGGACTCAATCAGTGAGATCACCACA
The DNA here is from genome assembly GCF_032854445.1 of Liolophura sinensis. Lineage (NCBI taxonomy): Eukaryota > Metazoa > Mollusca > Polyplacophora > Chitonida > Chitonidae > Liolophura > Liolophura sinensis. The sequence continues at coordinate 19,366,745 of NC_088306.1, forward strand.
GAATCACCAGAGCGTGAACTAGGGAATTGCTTCGGTGCGATCACCACAGAATCACCAGATTGTGAACTGGGGGACTGCATCAGTGCGATCACCACAGAATCACCAGAGTGTGAACTAGGGAACTGCATCGATGCGATCACCACAGAATCACAAGAGTGTGAGCTAGGGAATTGCATCGGTGCGATCACCCCAGAATCACCAGATTGTGAACTGGGGGACAGCAGCAGTGCGATCACCACAGAATCACCAGAGTGTGAACTAGGGTACTGCATCGATGCGATCACCACAGAATCACCAGAGTGTGAACTGGGGAATTGCATCAGTGCGATGACCACAGAATCACCAGAGTGTGAACTAGGGAACTACATCGGTGCGATCACCACAGAATTACCAGAGTGTGAACTGGGGAACTGCATCGGTGCGATCACCACAGAATCACCAGAGTGTGAACTAAAGTACTGCATCAGTGTGATCACCACAGAATCACTAGAGTGTGAACTGGGGTACTGCATCAGTGAGATCACCACAGAATCACCAGAGTGTGGTGTGATCACCACAGAATCACCAGAGTGTGAACTAGGGTACTGCATTGGTGCAATCACCACAGAATCACAAGAGTGTGAACTGGGGGACTGCATCAGTGAGACCACCACAGAATCACCAGAGTGTGAGATGGGGAATTGCATTGGTGCGATCACCACAGAATCACCAGAGTGTGAACTGGGAGACTGCATCGGCGCGATCACCACAGAATCACTAGAGTGTGAACTGGTGGACTGCATCGGTGCGATCACCACAGAATCACCAGAGTGTGAGCTGGGGAATTGCATTGGTGCGATCACCACAGAATCACCAGAGTGTGAACTGGTGGACTGCATCGGTGCGATCACCACAGAATCACCAGAGTGTGAACTGGGGAATTGCATCGGTGCGATCACCACAGAATCACCAGAGTGTGAACTGGGGGACTGCATCGGTGCAATCACCACAGAATCACCAGAGTGTGAGCTGGGGAATTGCATCGGTGCGATCACCACAGAATTACCAGAGTGTGAAGTAGGGAACTGCATCTATGCGATCACCACAGAATCACCAGAGTGCAAGCTGGGGAACTGCATCGGTGTGATCAGCACAGAATCACCAGAGTTTGAACTAGGATGCTGCATCAGTGCGATCACCACAGAATCACCAGAGTGTGAGCTGGGGAATTGCATCGGTGCGATCACCACAGAATCACCAGAGTGTGAACTGGGAGACTGCATCGGTGCGATCACCACAGAATCACTAGAGTGTGAACTGGTGGACTGCATCAGTGCGATCACCACAGAATCACCAGAGTGCGAGCTGGGGAATTGCATTGGTGCGATCACCACAGAATCACCAGAGTGTGAACTGGTGGACTGCATCGGTGCGATCACCACAGAATCACAAGAGTGTGAACTGGGGAATTGCAACGGTGCGATCACCACAGAATCACCAGATTGTGAACTGGGGGACTGCATCAGTGCGATCACCACAGAATCACCAGAGTGTGAACTAGGGAACTGCATCGATGCGATCACCACAGAATCACAAGAGTGTGAGCTAGGGAATTGCATCGGTGCGATCACCCCAGAATCACCAGATTGTGAACTGGGGGACAGCAGCAGTGCGATCACCACAGAATCACCAGAGTGTGAACTAGGGTACTGCATCGATGCGATCACCACAGAATCACCAGAGTGTGAACTGGGGAATTGCATCAGTGCGATCACCACAGAATCACCAGAGTGTGAACTAGGGTACTGCATCAGTGTGATCACCACAGAATCACTAGAGTGTGAACTGGGGTACTGCATCAGTGAGATCACCACAGAATCACCAGAGTGTGGTGTGATCACCACAGAATCACCAGAGTGTGAACTAGGGTACTGCATTGGTGAAATCACCACAGAATCACCAGAGTGTGAACTGGGGGACAGCATCGGTGCGATCACCACAGAATCACCAGAGTGTGAACTGGGGGACTGCATCAGTGAGACCACCACAGAATCACCAGAGTGTGAGCTGGGGAATTGCATCGGTGCGATCACCACAGAATCACCAGAGTGTGAACTGGTGGACTGCATCGGTGCGATCACCACAGAATCACCAGAGTGTGAACTGGTGGACTGCATCGGTGCGATCACCACAGAATCACCAGAGTGTGAACTGGGGAATTGCATCGGTGCGATCACCACAGAATCACCAGAGTGTGAACTGGGGGACTGCATCGGTGCAATCACCACAGAATCACCAGAGTGTGAGCTGGGGAATTGCATCGGTGCGATCACCACAGAATCACCAGAGCGTGAACTAGGGTACTGAATCAGTGCGATCACCCCAGAATCACCAGATTGTGAACTAGGGAACTGCATCAGTGCGATCACCACAGAATCACCAGAGTGTGAACTGGGGGACTGCATCGGTGCGATCACCACAGAATCACCAGAGCGTGAACTAGGGAATTGCTTCGGTGCGATCACCACAGAATCACCAGATTGTGAACTGGGGGACTGCATCAGTGAGATTACCACAGAATCACCAGATTGTGAACTGGGAGACAGCATCAGTGCGATCACCACAGAATCACTAGAGTGTGAACTGGGGTACTGCATCGGTGAGATCACCACAGAATCACCAGAGTGTGGTGTGGTCACCACAGAATCACCAGAGTGTGAACTAGGGTACTGCATTGGTGCAATCACCACAGAATCACTAGAGTGTGAACTAGGGTACTGCATCAGTGAGATCACCACAGAATCACCAGAGTGTGAACTGGGGGACTGCATCATTGAGACCACCACAGAATCACCAGAGTGTGAGCTGGGGAATTGCATTGGTGCGATCACCACAGAATCACCAGAGTGTGAACTGGGGGACTGCATCGGTGCGATCACCACAGAATCACCAGAGTGTGAACTGGGGAATTGCATCGGTGCGATCACCACAGAATCACCAGAGTGTGAACTGGGGAACTGCATCGGTGCGATCACCACAGAATCACCAGAGTGTGAACTGGGGAATTGCATCGGTGTGATCACCACAGAATCACCAGAGTGTGAACTGGGGGACTGCATCGGTGCGATCACCACAGAATCACCAGAGTGTGAGCTGGGGAATTGCATCGGTGCGATCACCACAGAATAACCAGAGTGAGAGCTGGGGAACTGCATCGGTGTGATCAGCACAGAATCACCAGAGTTTGAACTGGGATGCTGCATCAGTGCGATCACCACAGAATCACCAGAGTGTGAACTGGGGAACTGCATCGGTGCGATCACCACAGAATCACCAGAGCGTGAACTAGGGTACTGCATCAGTGCGATCACCACAGAATCACCAGATTGTGAACTAGGGAACTGCATCAGTGTGATCACCACAGAATCACCAGAGTGTGAACTGGGGGACTGCATCAGTGAGATCACCACAGAATCACCAGAGCGTGAACTAGGGAATTGCTTCGGTGTGATCACCACAGAATCACCAGATTGTGAACTGGGGGACTGCATGAGTGCAATCACCACAGAATCACCAGAGTGTGAACTAGGGAACTGCATCGACGCGATCACCACAGAATCAGAAGAGTGTGAGTTAGGGAATTGCATCGGTGCGATCACCACAGAATCACCAGATTGTGAACTGGAGGACAGCATCGGTGCGATCACCACAGAATCACCAGAGTGAGAACTAGGGAACTGCATCGATGCGATCACCACAGAATCACCATAGTGTGAACTGGGGAATTGCATCAGTGCAATCACCACAGAATCACCATAGTGTGAACTAGGAATCTGCATCGGTGCGATCACCACAGAATTACTAGAGTGTGAACTGGGGAACTGCATCGGTGCGATCACCACAGAATTACTAGAGTGTGAACTGGGGAACTGCATCGGTGCGATCACCACAGAATCACCAGAGTGTGAACTAGGGAACTGCATCGGTGCGATCACCACAGAATCACCAGAGTGTGAACTAGGGAACTGCATCAGTGTGATCACCACAGAATCACCAGTGCGTGAACTAGGGTACTGCATCAGTGCGATCACCACAGAATCACCAGATTGTGAACTAGGGAACTGCATCAGTGTGATCACCACAGAATCACCAGAGTGTGAACTGGGGGACTGCATCGACGCGATCACCACAGAATCAGAAGAGTGTGAGTTAGGGAATTGCATCGGTGCGATCACCACAGAATCACCAGATTGTGAACTGGAGGACAGCATCGGTGCGATCACCACAGAATCACCAGAATGTGAACTAGGGAACTGCATCGATGCGATCACCACAGAATCACCATAGTGTGAACTGGGGAATTGCATCAGTGCAATCACCACAGAATCACCATAGTGTGAACTAGGGATCTGCATCGGTGTGATCACCACAGAATTACTAGAGTGTGAACTGGGGAACTGCATCGGTGCGATCACCACAGAATCACCAGAGTGTGAACTAGGATGCTGCATCGGTGCGATCACCACAGAATCACCATAGTGTGAACTGGGGAACTGCATCGGTGCGATCACCACAGAATCACCAGAGTGTGAACTGGGGAATTGCATCGGTGCGATCACCACAGAATCACCAGATTGTGAACTAGGGAACTGCATCAGTGTGATCACCACAGAATCACCAGAGCGTGAACTAGGGTACTGCATCAGTGCGATCACCACAGAATCACCAGATTGTGAACTAGGGAACTGCATCAGTGTGATCACCACAGAATCACCAGAGTGTGAACTGGGGGACTGCATCAGTGCGATCACCACAGAATCACCAGAGCGTGAACTAGGGTATTGCTTCGGTGCGATCACCACAGAATCACCAGATTGTGAACTGGGGGACTGCATCAGTGCGATCACCACAGAATCACCAGAGTGCGAGCTGGGGAATTGCATTGGTGCGATCACCACAGAATCACCAGAGTGTGAACTGGTGGACTGCATCGGTGCGATCACCACAGAATCACAAGAGTGTGAACTGGGGAATTGCAACGGTGCGATCACCACAGAATCACCAGATTGTGAACTGGGGGACTGCATCAGTGCGATCACCACAGAATCACCAGAGTGTGAACTAGGGAACTGCATCGATGCGATCACCACAGAATCACAAGAGTGTGAGCTAGGGAATTGCATCGGTGCGATCACCCCAGAATCACCAGATTGTGAACTGGGGGACAGCAGCAGTGCGATCACCACAGAATCACCAGAGTGTGAACTAGGGTACTGCATCGATGCGATCACCACAGAATCACCAGAGTGTGAACTGGGGAATTGCATCAGTGCGATCACCACAGAATCACCAGAGTGTGAACTAGGGAACTACATCGGTGCGATCACCACAGAATTACCAGAGTGTGAACTGGGGAACTGCATCGGTGCGATCACCACAGAATCACCAGAGTGTGAACTAGGGAACTGCATCGGTGCGATCACCACAGAATCACCAGAGTGTGAACTAGGGTACTGCATCAGTGTGATCACCACAGAATCACTAGAGTGTGAACTGGGGTACTGCATCAGTGAGATCACCACAGAATCACCAGAGTGTGGTGTGATCACCACAGAATCACCAGAGTGTGAACTAGGGTACTGCATTGGTGCAATCACCACAGAATCACCAGAGTGTGAACTGGGGGACAGCATCGGTGCGATCACCACAGAATCACCAGAGTGTGAACTGGGGGACTGCATCAGTGAGACCACCACAGAATCACCAGAGTGTGAGCTGGGGAATTGCATCGGTGCGATCACCACAGAATCACCAGAGTGTAAACTGGGAGACTGCATCGGTGCGATCACCACAGAATCACCAGAGTGTGAACTGGGAGACTGCATCGGTGCGATCACCACAGAATCACTAGAGTGTGAACTGGTGGACTGCATCGGTGCGATTACCACAGAATCACCAGAGTGTGAACTGGTGGACTGCATCGGTGCGATCACCACAGAATCACCAGAGTGTGAACTGGGGAATTGCATCGGTGCGATCACCACAGAATCACAAGAGTGTGAACTGGGGGACTGCATCGGTGCAATCACCACAGAATCACCAGAGTGTGAGCTGGGGAATTGCATCGGTGCGATCACCACAGAATCACCAGACTGTGAACTAGGGAACTGCATCTATGCGATCACCACAGAATCACCAGAGTGCGAGCTGGGGAACTGCATCGGTGTGATTAGCACAGAATCACCAGAGTTTGAACTAGGATGCTGCATCAGTGCGATCACCACAGAATCACAAGAGTGTGAACTGGGGAACTGCATCGGTGCGATCACCACAGAATCACCAGAGCGTGAACTAAGGTACTGAATCAGTGCGATCACCACAGAATCACCAGATTGTGAACTAGGGAACTGCATCAGTGCGATCACCACAGAATCACCAGAGTGTGAACTGGGGGACTGCATCAGTGCGATCACCACAGAATCACCAGAGCGTGAACTAGGGAATTGCTTCGGTGCGATCACCACAGAATCACCAGATTGTGAACTGGGGGACTGCATCAGTGAGATTACCACAGAATCACCAGATTGTGAACTGGGAGACAGCATCAGTGCGATCACCACAGAATCACTAGAGTGTGAACTGGGGTACTGCATCAGTGAGATCACCACAGAATCACCAGAGTGTGGTGTGGTCACCACAGAATCACCAGAGTGTGAACTAGGGTACTGCATTGGTGCAATCACCACAGAATCACCAGATTGTGAACTGGGGGACTGCATCAGTGAGATTACCACAGAATCACCAGAGTGTGAACTGGGGGACTGCATCGGTGTGATCACCACAGAATCACCAGAGTGTGAACTGGGGAACTGCATCATTGAGACCACCACAGAATCACCAGATTGTGAACTGGGGGACTGCATCAGTGCGATCACCACAGAATCACCAGAGTGTGAACTAGGGAACTGCATCGATGCGATCACCACAGAATCACAAGAGTGTGAGCTAGGGAATTGCATCGGTGCGATCACCCCAGAATCACCAGATTGTGAACTGGGGGACAGCAGCAGTGCGATCACCACAGAATCACCAGAGTGTGAACTAGGGTACTGCATCGATGCGATCACCACAGAATCACCAGAGTGTGAACTGGGGAATTGCATCAGTGCGATCACCACAGAATCACCAGAGTGTGAACTAGGGAACTACATCGGTGCGATCACCACAGAATTACCAGAGTGTGAACTGGGGAACTGCATCGGTGCGATCACCACAGAATCACCAGAGTGTGAACTAAAGTACTGCATCAGTGTGATCACCACAGAATCACTAGAGTGTGAACTGGGGTACTGCATCAGTGAGATCACCACAGAATCACCAGAGTGTGGTGTGATCACCACAGAATCACCAGAGTGTGAACTAGGGTACTGCATTGGTGCAATCACCACAGAATCACAAGAGTGTGAACTGGGGGACTGCATCAGTGAGACCACCACAGAATCACCAGAGTGTGAGATGGGGAATTGCATTGGTGCGATCACCACAGAATCACCAGAGTGTGAACTGGGAGACTGCATCGGTGCGATCACCACAGAATCACTAGAGTGTGAACTGGTGGACTGCATCGGTGCGATCACCACAGAATCACCAGAGTGTGAGCTGGGGAATTGCATTGGTGCGATCACCACAGAATCACCAGAGTGTGAACTGGTGGACTGCATCGGTGCGATCACCACAGAATCACCAGAGTGTGAACTGGGGAATTGCATCGGTACGATCACCACAGAATCACCAGAGTGTGAACTGGGGGACTGCATCGGTGCAATCACCACAGAATCACCAGAGTGTGAGCTGGGGAATTGCATCGGTGCGATCACCACAGAATTACCAGAGTGTGAAGTAGGGAACTGCATCTATGCGATCACCACAGAATCACCAGAGTGGAAGCTGGGGAACTGCATCGGTGTGATCAGCACAGAATCACCAGAGTTTGAACTAGGATGCTGCATCAGTGCGATCACCACAGAATCACCAGAGTGTGAGCTGGGGAATTGCATCGGTGCGATCACCACAGAATCACCAGAGTGTGAACTGGGAGACTGCATCGGTGCGATCACCACAGAATCACTAGAGTGTGAACTGGTGGACTGCAGCAGTGCGATCACCACAGAATCACCAGAGTGCGAGCTGGGGAATTGCATTGGTGCGATCACCACAGAATCACCAGAGTGTGAAGTGGTGGACTGCATCGGTGCGATCACCACAGAATCACAAGAGTGTGAACTGGGGAATTGCAACGGTGCGATCACCACAGAATCACCAGATTGTGAACTGGGGGACTGCATCAGTGCGATCACCACAGAATCACCAGAGTGTGAACTAGGGAACTGCATCGATGCGATCACCACAGAATCACAAGAGTGTGAGCTAGGGAATTGCATCGGTGCGATCACCCCAGAATCACCAGATTGTGAACTGGGGGACAGCAGCAGTGCGATCACCACAGAATCACCAGAGTGTGAACTAGGGTACTGCATCGATGCGATCACCACAGAATCACCAGAGTGTGAACTGGGGAATTGCATCAGTGCGATCACCACAGAATCACCAGAGTGTGAACTAGGGAACTACATCGGTGCGATCACCACAGAATTACCAGAGTGTGAACTGGGGAACTGCATCGGTGCGATCACCACAGAATCACCAGAGTGTGAACTAGGGAACTGCATCGGTGCGATCACCACAGAATCACCAGAGTGTGAACTAGGGTACTGCATCAGTGTGATCACCACAGAATCACTAGAGTGTGAACTGGGGTACTGCATCAGTGAGATCACCACAGAATCACCAGAGTGTGGTGTGATCACCACAGAATCACCAGAGTGTGAACTAGGGTACTGCATTGGTGCAATCACCACAGAATCACCAGAGTGTGAACTGGGGGACAGCATCGGTGCGATCACCACAGAATCACCAGAGTGTGAACTGGGGGACTGCATCAGTGAGACCACCACAGAATCACCAGAGTGTGAGCTGGGGAATTGCATCGGTGCGATCACCACAGAATCACCAGAGTGTGAACTGGGAGACTGCATCGGTGCGATCACCACAGAATCACCAGAGTGTGAACTGGGAGACTGCATCGGTGCGATCACCACAGAATCACTAGAGTGTGAACTGGTGGACTGCATCGGTGCGATCACCACAGAATCACCAGAGTGTGAACTGGTGGACTGCATCGGTGCGATCACCACAGAATCACCAGAGTGTGAACTGGGGAATTGCATCGGTGCGATCACCACAGAATCACCAGAGTGTGAACTGGGGGACTGCATCGGTGCAATCACCACAGAATCACCAGAGTGTGAGCTGGGGAATTGCATCGGTGCGATCACCACAGAATCACCAGACTGTGAACTAGGGAACTGCATCTATGCGATCACCACAGAATCACCAGAGTGCGAGCTGGGGAACTGCATCGGTGTGATCAGCACAGAATCACCAGAGTGTGAACTAGGATGCTGCATCAGTGCGATCACCACAGAATCACAAGAGTGTGAACTGGGGAACTGCATCGGTGCGATCACCACAGAATCACCAGAGCGTGAACTAGGGTACTGAATCAGTGCGATCACCACAGAATCACCAGATTGTGAACTAGGGAACTGCATCAGTGCGATCACCACAGAATCACCAGAGTGTGAACTGGGGGACTGCATCGGTGCGATCACCACAGAATCACCAGAGCGTGAACTAGGGAATTGCTTCGGTGCGATCACCACAGAATCACCAGATTGTGAACTGGGGGACTGCATCAGTGAGATTACCACAGAATCACCAGATTGTGAACTGGGAGACAGCATCAGTGCGATCACCACAGAATCACTAGAGTGTGAACTGGGGTACTGCATCAGTGAGATCACCACAGAATCACCAGAGTGTGGTGTGGTCACCACAGAATCACCAGAGTGTGAACTAGGGTACTGCATTGGTGCAATCACCACAGAATCACTAGAGTGTGAACTAGGGTACTGCATCAGTGAGATCACCACAGAATCACCAGAGTGTGAACTGGGGGACTGCATCGGTGTGATCACCACAGAATCACCAGACTGTGAACTGGGGAACTGCATCATTGAGACCACCACAGAATCACCAGAGTGTGAGCTGGGGAATTGCATTGGTGCGATCACCACAGAATCACCAGAGTGTGAACTGGGGAATTGCATCGGTGCGATCACCACAGAATCACCAGAGTGTGAACTGGGGGACTGCATCGGTGCGATCACCACAGAATCACCAGAGTGTGAACTGGGGAATTGCATCGGTGTGATCACCACAGAATCACCAGAGTGTGAACTGGGGGACTGCATCGGTGCGATCACCACAGAATCACCAGAGTGTGAGCTGGGGAATTGCATCAGTGCGATCACCACAGAATCACCAGAGTGTGAACTAGGGAACTGCATCAGTGCGATCACCACAGAATAACCAGAGTGCGAGCTGGGGAACTGCATCGGTGTGATCAGCACAGAATCACCAGAGTTTGAACTGGGATGCTGCATCAGTGCGATCACCACAGAATCACCAGAGTGTGAACTGGGGAACTGCATCGGTGCGATCACCACAGAATCACCAGAGCGTGAACTAGGGTACTGCATCAGTGCGATCACCACAGAATCACCAGATTGTGAACTAGGGAACTGCATCAGTGTGATCACCACAGAATCACCAGAGTGTGAACTGGGGGACTGCATCAGTGAGATCACCACAGAATCACCAGAGCGTGAACTAGGGAATTGCTTCGGTGTGATCACCACAGAATCACCAGATTGTGAACTGGGGGACTGCATCAGTGCAATCACCACAGAATCACCAGAGTGTGAACTAGGGAACTGCATCGACGCGATCACCACAGAATCAGAAGAGTGTGAGTTAGGGAATTGCATCGGTGCGATCACCACAGAATCACCAGATTGTGAACTGGAGGACAGCATCGGTGCGATCACCACAGAATCACCAGAGTGAGAACTAGGGAACTGCATCGATGCGATCACCACAGAATCACCATAGTGTGAACTGGGGAATTGCATCAGTGCAATCACCACAGAATCACCATAGTGTGAACTAGAAATCTGCATCGGTGCGATCACCACAGAATTACTAGAGTGTGAACTGGGGAACTGCATCGGTGCGATCACCACAGAATTACTAGAGTGTGAACTGGGGAACTGCATCGGTGCGATCACCACAGAATCACCAGAGTGTGAACTAGGGAACTGCATCGGTGCGATCACCACAGAATCACCAGAGTGTGAACTAGGGAACTGCATCAGTGTGATCACCACAGAATCACCAGAGCGTGAACTAGGGTACTGCATCAGTGCGATCACCACAGAATCACCAGATTGTGAACTAGGGAACTGCATCAGTGTGATCACCACAGAATCACCAGAGTGTGAACTGGGGGACTGCATCGACGCGATCACCACAGAATCAGAAGAGTGTGAGTTAGGGAACTGCATCGGTGCGATCACCACAGAATCACCAGATTGTGAACTGGAGGACAGCATCGGTGCGATCACCACAGAATCACCAGAGTGTGAACTAGGGAACTGCATCGATGCGATCACCACAGAATCACCATAGTGTGAACTGGGGAATTGCATCAGTTCAATCACCACAGAATCACCATAGTGTGAACTAGGGATCTGCATCGGTGTGATCACCACAGAATTACTAGAGTGTGAACTGGGGAACTGCATCGGTGCGATCACCACAGAATCACCAGAGTGTGAACTAGGAAACTGCATCGGTGCGATCACCACAGAATCACCATAGTGTGAACTGGGGAACTGCATCGGTGCGATCACCACAGAATCACCAGAGTGTGAACTGGGGAATTGCATCGGTGCGATCACCACAGAATCACCAGATTGTGAACTAGGGAACTGCATCAGTGTGATCACCACAGAATCACCAGAGCATGAACTAGGGTACTGCATCAGTGCGATCACCACAGAATCACCAGATTGTGAACTAGGGAACTGCATCAGTGTGATCACCACAGAATCACCAGAGTGTGAACTGGGGGACTGCATCAGTGCGATCACCACAGAATCACCAGAGCGTGAACTAGGGAATTGCTTCGGTGCGATCACCACAGAATCACCAGATTGTGAACTGGGGGACTGCATCAGTGCGATCACCACAGAATCACCAGAGTGCGAGCTGGGGTTGCATTGGTGCGATCACCACAGAATCACCAGAGTGTGAACTGGTGGACTGCATCGGTGCGATCACCACAGAATCACAAGAGTGTGAACTGGGGAATTGCAACGGTGCGATCACCACAGAATCACCAGATTGTGAACTGGGGGACTGCATCAGTGCGATCACCACAGAATCACCAGAGTGTGAACTAGGGAACTGCATCGATGCGATCACCACAGAATCACAAGAGTGTGAGCTAGGGAATTGCATCGGTGCGATCACCCCAGAATCACCAGATTGTGAACTGGGGGACAGCAGCAGTGCGATCACCACAGAATCACCAGAGTGTGAACTAGGGTACTGCATCGATGCGATCACCACAGAATCACCAGAGTGTGAACTGGGGAATTGCATCAGTGCGATCACCAGAGAATCACCAGAGTGTGAACTAGGGAACTACATCGGTGCGATCACCACAGAATTACCAGAGTGTGAACTGGGGAACTGCATCGGTGCGATCACCACAGAATCACCAGAGTGTGAACTGGGGAATTGCATCAGTGCGATCACCACAGAATCACCAGAGTGTGAACTAGGGTACTGCATCAGTGTGATCACCACAGAATCACTAGAGTGTGAACTGGGGTACTGCATCAGTGAGATCACCACAGAATCACCAGAGTGTGGTGTGATCACCACAGAATCACCAGAGTGTGAACTAGGGTACTGCATTGCTGCAATCACCACAGAATCACCAGAGTGTGAACTGGGGGACAGCATCGGTGCGATCACCACAGAATCACCAGAGTGTGAACTGGGGGACTGCATCAGTGAGACCACCACAGAATCACCAGAGTGTGAGCTGGGGAATTGCATCGGTGCGATCACCACAGAATCACCAGAGTGTGAACTGGGAGACTGCATCGGTGCGATCACCACAGAATCACCAGAGTGTAAACTGGGAGACTGCATCGGTGCGATCACCACAGAATCACTAGAGTGTGAACTGGTGGACTGCATCGGTGCGATCACCACAGAATCACCAGAGTGTGAACTGGTGGACTGCATCGGTGCGATCACCACAGAATCACCAGAGTGTGAACTGGGGAATTGCATCGGTGCGATCACCACAGAATCACCAGAGTGTGAACTGGGGGACTGCATCGGTGCAATCACCACAGAATCTCCAGAGTGTGAGCTGGGGAATTGCATCGGTGCGATCACCACAGAATCACCAGACTGTGAACTAGGGAACTGCATCTATGCGATCACCACAGAATCACCAGAGTGCGAGCTGGGGAACTGCATCGGTGTGATTAGCACAGAATCACCAGAGTTTGAACTAGGATGCTGCATCAGTGCGATCACCACAGAATCACAAGAGTGTGAACTGGGGAACTGCATCGGTGCGATCACCACAGAATCACCAGAGCGTGAACTAAGGTACTGAATCAGTGCGATCACCACAGAATCACCAGATTGTGAACTAGGGAACTGCATCAGTGCGATCACCACAGAATCACCAGAGTGTGAACTGGGGGACTGCATCAGTGCGATCACCACAGAATCACCAGAGCGTGAACTAGGGAATTGCTTCGGTGCGATCACCACAGAATCACCAGATTGTGAACTGGGGGACTGCATCAGTGAGATTACCACAGAATCACCAGATTGTGAACTGGGAGACAGCATCAGTGCGATCACCACAGAATCACTAGAGTGTGAACTGGGGTACTGCATCAGTGAGATCACCACAGAATCACCAGAGTGTGGTGTGGTCACCACAGAATCACCAGAGTGTGAACTAGGGTACTGCATTGGTGCAATCACCACAGAATCACCAGATTGTGAACTGGGGGACTGCATCAGTGAGATTACCACAGAATCACCAGAGTGTGAACTGGGGGACTGCATCGGTGTGATCACCACAGAATCACCAAAGTGTGAACTGGGGAACTGCATCATTGAGACCACCACAGAATCACCAGAGTGTGAGCTGGGGAATTGCATTGGTGCGATCACCACAGAATCACCAGAGTGTGAACTGGGGGACTGCATCGGTGCGATCACCACAGAATCACCAGAGTGTGAGCTGGGGAATTGCATCGGTGCGATCACCACAGAATCACCAGAGTGTGAACTGGGGGACTGCATCGGTGCGATCACCACAGAATCACCAGAGTGTGAACTGGGGAATTGCATCGGTGTGATCACCACAGAATCACCAGAGTGTGAACTGGGGGACTGCATCGGTGCGATCACCACAGAATCACCAGAGTGTGAGCTGGGGAATTGCATCGGTGCGATCACCACAGAATCACCAGAGTGTGAACTAGGGAACTGCATCAGTGCGATCACCACAGAATAACCAGAGTGCGAGCTGGGGAACTGCATCGGTGTGATCAGCACAGAATCACCAGAGTTTGAACTGGGATGCTGCATCAGTGCGATCACCACAGAATCACCAGAGTGTGAACTGGGGAACTGCATTGGTGCGATCACCACAGAATCACCAGAGCGTGAACTAGGGTACTGCATCAGTGCGATCACCACAGAATCACCAGATTGTGAACTAGGGAACTGCATCAGTGTGATCACCACAGAATCACCAGAGTGTGAACTGGGGGACTGCATCAGTGAGATCACCACAGAATCACCAGAGCGTGAACTAGGAATTGCTTCGGTGTGATCACCACAGAATCACCAGATTGTGAACTGGGGGACTGCATCAGTGCAATCACCACAGAATCACCAGAGTGTGAACTAGGGAACTGCATCGACGCGATCACCACAGAATCAGAAGAGTGTGAGTTAGGGAATTGCATCGGTGCGATCACCACAGAATCACCAGATTGTGAACTGGAGGACAGCATCGGTGCGATCACCACAGAATCACCAGAGTGTGAACTAGGGAACTGCATCGATGCGATCACCACAGAATCACCATAGTGTGAACTGGGGAACTGCATCAGTGCAATCACCACAGAATCACCATAGTGTGAACTAGGGATCTGCATCGGTGCGATCACCACAGAATTACTAGAGTGTGAACTGGGGAACTGCATCGGTGCGATCACCACAGAATCACCAGATTGTGAACTAGGGAACTGCATCAGTGTGATCACCACAGAATCACCAGAGCGTGAACTAGGGTACTGCATCAGTGCGATCACCACAGAATCACCAGATTGTGAACTAGGGAACTGCATCAGTGTGATCACCACAGAATCACCAGAGTGTGAACTGGGGGACTGCATCAGTGCGATCAGCACAGAATCACCAGAGCGTGAACTAGGGAATTGCTTCGGTGCGATCACCACAGAATCTCCAGATTGTGAACTGGGGGACTGCATCAGTGCGATCACCACAGAATCACCAGAGTGTGAACTAGGGAACTGCATCGATGCGATCACCACAGAATCACCAGAGTGTGAACTAGGGAATTGCATCGGTGCGAACACCACAGAATCACCAGATTGTGAACTGGGGGACAGCATCGGTGCGATCACCACAGAATCACCAGAGTGTGAACTAGGGAACTGCATCGGTGCGATCACCACAGAATCACCAGAGTGTGAACTAGGGAACTGCATCGGTGCGATCACCACAGAATTACCAGAGTGTGAACTGGGGTGCTGCATCAGTGCGATCACCACAGGATCAATAGATTGTGAACTAGGGGACTGCATCGGTGTGATCACCACAGAATCACCAGATTGTGAATTGGGGGACTGCATCGGTGCGATCACCACAGAATCACCAGAGTGTGAACTGGGGAACTGCATCGGTTTGATCACCACAGAATCACCAGATTGTGAACTGGGTAACTGCATCGGTGCGATCACCACAGAATCACCAGATTGTGAACTGGGGGACTGCATCAGTGCAATCACCACAGAATCACCAGATTGTGAACTGGGAAACTGCATCTGTGCCATCACCACAGAATCAATAGATTGTGAACTGGGAAACTGCATCTGTGCCATCACCACAGAATCAATAGATTGTAAACTGGGGAACTGCATTGGTGCGATCACCACAGAATGAATAGATTGTGAACTGGGGGACTGCATTGGTGCGATCACCACAGAATCACCAGATTGTGAACTGGAGGACTGCATTGGTGCGATCACCACAGAATCACCGGATTGTGAACTAGGGAACTGCATCGATGCGATCACCACAGAATCACCAGAGTGTGAACTGGGGAATTGCATCAGTGCGATCACCACAGAATCACCAGAGTGTGAACTAGGGAACTACATCGGTGCGATCACCACAGAATTACCAGAGTGTGAACTGGGGTGCTGCATCAGTGCGTTCACCGCAGAATCAATAGATTGTGAACTGGGGGACTGCATTGGTGTGATCACCACAGAATCACCAGATTGTGACCTGGGGGACTGCATCGGTGCGATCACCACAGAATCACCAGATTGTGAACTGGGAAACTGCATCTGTGCCATCACCACAGAATCACCAGAGTGTGAACTGGGGAACTGCATCGGTGCGATCACCACAGAATCACCAGATTGTGAACTGGGGAACTGCATCGGTGCGATCACCACAGAATCACCAGATTGTGAACTGGGGGACTGCTTCGGTGCGATCACCACAGAATCACCAGATTGTGAACTGGGGGATTGCATCGGTGCGATCACCACAGAATCACCAGTGTGTGAACTGGGGGACTGCATCGGTGCGATCACCACAGAATCACCAGAGTGTGAACTGGGGAACTGCATCGGTGCGATCACCACAGAATCACCAGATTGTGAACTGGGGGACTGCATCGGTGCGATAACCACAGAATCACCAGATTGTGAACTGGGGAACTGCATCGGTGCGATCACCACAGAATCACCAGATTGTGAACTGGGGGACTGCTTCGGTGCGATCACCACAGAATCACCAGATTGTGAACTGGGGGACTGCATCGGTGCGATCACCACAGAATCACCAGAGTGTGAACTAGGGTACTGCATCGGTGCAATCACCACAGAATCACCAGAGTGTGAACTGGGGAACTGCATCAGTGCGATCACCACAGAATCACCAGATTGTGAACTGGGGGACTGCATCGGTGCGATCACCACAGAATCACCAGAGTGTGAACTAGGGAACTGCATCGGTGCGATCACCACAGAATCACCAGATTGTGAACTAGTGTACTGCATCGGTGCGATCACTGCATCTGTGCTATCACCACAGAATCACCAGTGTGTGAACTAGGGTACTGCATCGGTGCGATCACCACAGAATCACCAGATTGTGAACTGGGGGACTGCATCGGTGCGATCACCACAGAATCACCAGTGTGTGAACTAGGGTACTGCATCGGTGCGATCACTGCATCGGTGCGATCACCACAGAATCACCAGTGTGTGAACTAGGGTACTGCATCGGTGCGATCACCACAGAATCACCAGAGTGTGAACTGGGGGACTGCATCGGTGCGATCACCACAGAATCACCAGACTGTGAACTAGGGAATTGCTTCAGTGCGATCACCACAGAATCACCAGAGTGTGAACTAGGGAACTGTACTCACGCTAAGGCCTGCATTCTGAATATAGACCTGCTCCCTTATATTAACATATCACCACAGACAATTCTCTGTATTTACACATTTTATTCATTCCTGACTGGGCATCGGGGTGCTGACCAATGTTAACACCTTACAATGGGCCTCCGTGGGTGTGGCCATACACAGGTACATGTAGACGCTCTTAAATATTATGAAATATGGCACCAATGGCTGTTTGTGACTGTGTGCAAGGGCATAAATGGAGGAAAAGAGAAAACAACACTTCCACATGGCTGAAGCAAAACATCCAGGAACAGCTTAGCAACACCTAACAACAGTATTCCTATCTCAAACATAAAGGCATTATTGTATTTGTATTCTGCAAAAGTTCTTCCTTAGGATATAATTCTTAGTATATTCTTAATGTATCAAAGTTGAATAAACTCTGTAAAATTTAAATTAATTTAAATTATCAGGGCCAGGAACTTTGTATTACAGAGTATCAAGCAGTATGCATATATACATTACTTCATGTACTGGCATATATATATATATATATACATTACTATATTACTATATATATATATATCTGCCACGCTTTTTTATTCACCAGCACCTTATTAAAACCAAACTGGGTTGTGCATCTACTTAGGAAGCAGGAGACAAAACAACTTATAACCAAATCTTCAACGGGCAAAAACTAGTACACAGCATACTGACACACATAAATATTGATAACATACAGGTAAATGTACACATCAGATATTACAACTAAGACAAATTCCATACACGAATATGTATATCACAAGCTATGCGAAATCAATTCATACAGCAGATTTCTTGCAGACTTTAAACTATTTTTATTAATAACATAATCCCTAATTACTGGAACTCTCCAATTCGTCGTAAAACACTATTTGTTATTTATAAGCCCTTACAGGGACCTCTGAGGCTCAGTTGTTTAGCGTGCTAGCGCAGCGTAATGACCCAGGAGCCTCTCACCAATGTGGTCGCTTGAGTTCAAGTCCAGCTCATACCCGCTTCCTCTCTGGCTGTACATGGGAAGGTCTGCCAGCATCCTGCGGATGGTGAAGTGGGTTTCCCCCCCAGGCTCTGCCCGGATTCCTCCCACCATAATGCTGGCCTCCGTCGAATAAGTGAAAATATTCTCAAGTACGACGTAAAACACTAATCAAATAAATAAAATAAATGAGCCCTTACAGGCACCCAGCAACATATACAACAAAAAGAATTAAGGCATTTAAATATTTCTGGCAAGAATATCACAGTATGTCCCACAAAGTCTTTAGACAAAAAATGCACCATGCTTCTATATAGAGCAAACTGTTTCAATTTATTTATTTATTTGATTGGGTTGGGGTAAAACCGGGCAGAGCCCGGGAGAAACCCACGACCATCTGCAGGTTGTTGTCAAACCTTCGCACGTAGGGCCAGAGAGGAAGCAAATTGTTTCAAAGAAAGAGGTATCCATTATTTGGACTGCTTTAGTAGCATTATGATTAGTGCATCCACCTCGAAGTCCAGAGACCTGGGATCAGGCCCAGGTTGACTCCTACCACATCCACCTCGAAGTCCAGAGACCTGGGATCAGGCCCAGGTTGACTCCACTCCTACCACATCCACCTCGAAGTCCAGAGACCTGGGATCAGGCCCAGGTTGACTCCTACCACATCCACCTCGAAGTCCAGAGACCTGGGATCAGGCCCAGGTTGACTCCTACTGACAACTACAGATTTTACTTTTTGCTGCCTCGCTTGGCACTCAGCATTGAGAGGTTAGAGCAAGGAAACAGGCTTGGTGTCAGTATAATGTGACTGGGTGAGGTGTCATGTCTGGTGTCTTCAGCATGATTGGCAGCATGGGCTCGCCACAAGAAGACACAGTATATGTTCACTCGCCTAATGACTGCTCAATGTCATATGGCTGAAAAGCCGGTATGTAAGCATGCATACATACATACATAAACACTATCTCTAACATACATGTGTCCACTGTGTACAGGTACTTGATGTTTGACCATTAATATGTAGTATAGCATAAACGCTCTAACATTTGATGAAAAACAGCCAAAGTATTAACTTAAACCACATCTGTACACAAGCATCTGTGGCCTCATGCTAAAACATATGGTGGGCAACTTCTGCCAAAAGTGCAATTTTTACAACAAAATGACATGGTAAGAATTGTTCAATTATTAAATACTTGTACATGTACATGTATAAAACCTCAATTTAAAAAGCCACAGCCAAACGAACGAGTTAAATTACGTGTGACGTAAATCATCGCTGTAGGCTAAATCTCCCCAAAATTCACCCATGACTAAGTCGGACATTTGGTAATACTGAGGGCTGAACCGAACTACAGAGCTTTGCTGTTAGAACCGAACTACAGAGCTTTGCTGTTAGAACCGAACTACAGAGCTTTGCTGTTAGACATGCAACAGTACTAGCCTGTGTGTTTGATTGGAGTTTAATACCAGTGTGTAGTTAACAATTTCATTTGAAAAATGGCAGTCATGATCAAGGTACCGGCTCTACAGCGACAAGAGCGATGTGTTAAACCAACAACAAAAACCTTCACAACAAAAGCGAACGAACAACTTAGCAGTGCGGCGGGTAATAACAAAACAGTGACACTTTGCAGACAGAATGCAAAATCTCAAACTAATAACCGTAATATATGAGTAACACTAGATCCATCCATGAAAAAAGCCACTGCATCAATGCAACAACAACAACTGGAAACAAAACAAGAAAAAAACTACCACGCCATATCAAACAACCTAAAACTTTTCACTGGGTTACATATAATACTCACGTTGACATACCTTGTTTCTGGTTGAAAACCTGCACCACATGATTTCACTAACAAAGCCAGACATAGGTTACCTACATGTATATAAAGTCACAGACCATCAGTTGGGCATCGAGGTCAAATGAGTCCGTTAAGGTCAAGGTAGTGTGTCAAGGTTAAAAAGTGTGTCACACAATTACCTGTATGCTTAATCAAGTTGTCACATTTATGTTAGTTTTACATGGTGGCATTTTACATGGTGGCACTACCACCTATGTCGGTCCCCGGTATCACGCAGCGATCCTAGACTAAAGTCAAAGTTTCAAATGACTTTAAAATGGCTATTTCTGAATCAACTACAGCCCTGTTCGCCTTTCTTGCCACAGAAGCCTCAAAAAGACGAAAACGAAATAATTCAAAAGAGAAGGTGGTACATGTACATGTATGTCCATTTTTGACTGAAAACCAATTGGGTCATCGCATCTCTCATGTACGTCTAGGTTGTGAACCGCTATGCTATTTTCACAACTTCCTAGAATTGCACGAACTCCACATGAAACCCACTTAAACCCCATATTAACATCTCTCCGCCAGACAGACCATGTCACTCGGAAATTCTCCTTTACAGTGTATTTTGGAATATTAGAGATCTTGCCTGATAACGCATGAAAAAGCCAATCTCAGATTTAACTCCATTAGCTCTGCCAATAGGTGTGGTTATTTCCCCTGGGTGTTCACAAAAGGTTTTTTGTCCTCCTATAAACTACCGACAACAAAGAGCCAAGAAACATTTTTTCATGTTTTTCAGACATCATTCAATAATGTAATCTCCAGAAGACAACACTTGACAAAGCAAAAACCACTGGACTGTTACTGAATTGTGTCACAGAAACATTAAAGTAAGAAGTATGCATTTTAGGGTGCATTTTAAACACGGAACCAGACATTGTACACCATAAAGGCCCATCAGTACAAACATACACATCATGTAGAATGTAATTCCCCGTTAGACAAGGTTGGGCCAAGGAAATATTAATTATAATAGCACCCAAGCTTTGACCAAACAAGGGGAGATAACTATCCTCCTGAAAGGAAAAAATCATTCACTGCTACAACTGAATATAAATGTTCAGTATGGTGGCCTATAAACTAACTACAGTAGCATGGCATACAGAATATTGTTCCACAGAAATTTTAACGTATTTGTCATTCAAAATCATTGTTATGCATTAAAAAGAAACAAACATGAATCCAATACCTAATACACGAACTCAGCTCACAAATATGAGATTTTAAAGTCAGCACATGTGCTAAAGATACAAGCATTTCTACAAATATTACACTAGAAAAATTAAAATTTAGGTTTAACACATAATGCTGCTTTTCTTCTTGTAAAACAATTTACAGTATTTGAGTATTGCATAAAAGGAATATTGTGTGAAATGCAGACAAGGAAATTTCCTTCAACATAAAATAACTTTTCAGAACATAAATACTGCTGACCTCTTGTATGACAAATGCTTTTGCTAGTCTTGCAAACACTAAGACTGCTAGCAAAACTAAAATACTTCAAAAACTACAGCATTCCACCCACTACAATGCTGGTAGTATAACTGTATAAGTGAAATATTCTTGAAGTTGGCGTAAAAAATCAATCAAATAACTACATAAAGTAGACAAAATGACCTTCACTATAGAACTGACCTCACAGTAAACCTCTGCACACGCAATGTTATCTAGCCAATCAACCATTCTTTCTGCTCTTTGCAATATGCTGGCGAAAGCAGATGTGCTTTCCACAAATGAACACTTCTGTGATACTCCCAACAAATGTGATAAACACTTCTAGTCAATTGTTCACATAACTGACAATATCACTTTACAGATTAATGAAAGTCTTTAAATCTGATCTGACCACTAATCTCAATATGACATAAACTAATTCTTCAACCTTTTCACATATGAAAGAGCAACTTTCAGTGTAATTTATGCACATTTTTCATTTGATTTTGGAGACACACCTACATTAGTTTGATTAGCCAATTTCAGGACCTCTCAAAAAGTATTAATTTTATCAGTCTACACCCAATATTTGCCTTCAGAATATGTATCAATAAACACCTTGCAAACATGCTAATAGGTTGAAGAATTGTAGTATGACAGATTGGGGGCAGTACTGAATACAGCAGATATACTCCGTGTTTGAGGGAACACAAGGATTGAACCATGTCACCAAATATTTCTTTCACATTTTATAGCAGTTCATAAAGCCTTGCTATATTCTAAAAATGACATAAAATATCGTTTGAGACTAAGCTGCTTACTTGTCCCAATTTGATACAGTCTATGGCCTATAAAATGGTGTTTTGAGGTTTCTGGAAGGTATATGTGGAATAACATCCTGGACATTGGTAAGTTTCAGCACCAAAAATAATGTTTAATAACCTTCAATTGCCTCTAAAAAAGGCCCTTTTCTTTGTCAAAATTCTAGGTCACTGACAATTACATACAGAAGTTGGCGGAACATTCCATGAAATTATACAAGAAGTTCTACTGTACTTTTAAGATTACTCAGATCAGGCCCTAATATTACAATACATCAAGCAAAGCTTCAACCCATCAGCAGACTAGATACCTTGTTGCCAGGTTACAATAGGCCCTGAATATTATCATATCTCCTTTATTGACTATGATGACTTTTTCCTCTGCGGAGACGAAGAACACCACACCTCGTTGTAGAGATATCGGCTTCGGAAGACTGTCATTCTTTGCCTCCCCTTCGCCCTGAGTCACGATACAAATGCTGGCACTATCCAATGAACAGAGGGTATAGTTGCTTACAGAGTGAGACAGCTGCAAAAAAAAAAAAGCATGGTGGTCACTATAATTCTTCAACATTTTTGCACATCTGCAAGGTGTTTATGCAAGCATATTCTGAAGCCATTATTCTGTGTAAATTATTCATTTTGTGAAGCCCTGAACAAAGGGCCAATCAAATCAATGTAGTTTCGCCTCCAAAATCAAATTCTAAACATGCATAAATTGCACTAACATTTTTCTTACATACATGTATGTGAAAAGAATGTTGAATTAGGGAATGGGTTTATTTATCTGTTTGATTGGTGTTCAGGGTTTTCATTTGGTAACTAGAGCTCAAAAGTAGGCGACTGAACTGAAAAGTCAGTGTAGTCAAAATAGGTAGTTTCAACTTTCTGCAGATCTACTTGCCCTTTTTGAACACCCTGTGTGCTTAATGCCACACGAAAGTATGGTTTGTTTTAATGATGATGATGATTTTGATCATTGTTTAATGGCGTAATAATAATAAATATAATAATGGTTTAGTGATGAAAATTATACCAAAAGTTTTCTCAAGAAAAAAAAAAAGTCAACAATATGAGACTGTTATAAATTGTGTAAATGACTTGCAGTAAAGATAATTTCCATTAATCCATTTGCAAAAGCCAATGTTAAATGTGACAAAATGTGATAATGTTAAATGCAAAAATACATGCAATCAAAATCTCCTCCAAGCATTTGAGAAAATTCATTAATATGCACAGGTAGTAACTGTTGGTCTAATTACCTCTAGCAAACTGATGTGTAATAAATAAATGAGGGGGGCTTCGTGGCCAAGGCAGTTAGCACTCCAGCACGAAGCAATGACCCAGGAGCCTCTCGCCATAGCTGTCATTCAAGTTCAAGTCCGCCTCATGCTAGCTTCCTCTCTAACCATATGTGGGAAGGTCTGCAGCAACCTGCAGATAGTTTTGGGTTTTCCCCAGGCTCTGTTCTGTTTCCCCCCGCCATAATGCTGGCCACAGTCATATAAGTGAAATATTCTTGAGTTGGGCGTAAAACACCAATCAAATAAATAAATAAGTAAATAAATAAATACAATGAATGAACGATTAAGTAGGTATAGGGATGTATCCAGACAACCACTGTCCACCTACATGTACATGTGGGCCTCGTGCTGGCTTCCTCTCCAGCCGTACGCGAGACCTACGTGGCAACAACCTGCGGATGGTCGGTGGTTTCCCCCTGGCTGTGCCCGGTTTCCACCCACCATAATGCTGGCCGCCAGCGAAAGTGAAATATTCTTGCGTACGGAGTACAACACCAACCAATAAAAAAATGAATAAATACACTTGGGCACAACCCTTAACATCTACATGTATGCATGGCGTTATTAGCCCCTTACCTGGACCTTTGAGACACAAAAGTCTTTCACCCCTGGCTCATAAAGTTCCACGCAGGGGTCGTGCTTGTCCTTCCGAGGTTTGAACAGGTTCCTGGTGGCCGGTTGGCCTGTGTAGTTCAGCATCTTCACTAAAGTGACCTTGTCAATGTACTTGCTGGTCAGACCGGCACGGATCACATTGTCAGAGCATGCCATACACTCCATACAATCTGCAAATACACAGAGGATATTGCATAGTGATGGATGAATACTGTAAATACTGTCTGAGTGAGAGATGGAAATCAATATTCATGAGACGCGGCAGTTAAATGATAATCCATGAGACGCGGTAGTGAAATGATAATCCACGAGATGTGGCAGTAAAATGATAATCCATGAGACGCGGCAGTGAAATAATCCACGAGACGTGGCAGTTAAATGATAATCCATGAGACTCGGCAGTGAAATGATAATCCACGAGACGTGGCAGTAAAATGATAATCCATGAGACTCGGCAGAGCAGGGCTTTGTGATCTGGTCCCTAACTGTGTGAAATATCACTTTAATTGATGAAGGAAATTGAGGTATTTCACAATTACATAAATAATAAAAAACAAATACAAATATTGTACATGCAAGGGGGACACATTGACGGGTTCTGGTGAGAGATATTGTTATCAATGAGAGATAATTCAATGCACTATTTCATTTTCTTGATTATAATTGTATAACATTTCATTACCTGAATTTCCATACAAAGTAATACTGTATTGCCATATGTGTCCTTGCACAGTGAAATTTCTTTTCCCACACGTCTTTGTGAAGTAATATTTCAATAAACTACATGTACGCTTCCTCTACACTTTTGATAATATTATTTTACCCGACATTTTCTTTATGATAGGGTGTTTTTTTTTTTTTACCACACTGTATATTCCCCATCACGCGTGTTTTGCTTTGATCGACTAATACCTATTGCCATACATGTGCACAAAAACATTTCACTGATATGACACTTAGTGTCATGACTGGAGGAAACCACAGTCCCCTGAGTATAAAACCACTAACATTTGGAAAGTAACTGACGAACATGAACACGCCGAATGAGCTCTATTAGTGTAACTGGAGCAGCTTTCCATTGCTTACACTAAATGTAGCTGGTAGAAATTTGCCTTTAGCTCAGTTGGTGGAGAGCTCAACTTTAGCTGCTGGTACCCGTGTCTGAATTCTGGTGTCATCCACGAAGTGAAATCCTTCAACCATTACGTGTATGTGCGGAATCGGTTGAAAGCAAGAAAATCTCGAAAGAACTTCATGTAACACCACCTGAGTCGTACAAGACAAAACAAGAATTGCTGCATGTGCATTTTAAGCATGTGGAAGATTAGCTGGTGTCCTCAACTGTGAGAACCATGTGTCCTTCGGAGACAATGCTCCCCCTCCCCTTCCCCCATCACTATCACCTGCACCCCTAAGAAAAGCCCCCTGACTTACTGCCAGACAAGCACGGGGCAGATTAGCCACTGTCCTCTCTTGTGAGAACTATATGTCCTTCAGTGACAACGTCCCCTCCCTCACCACTATCACCCACAACCCTGAGACAAGCCTCCTGACTTACTGCCAGACAGGTAAGCATGTGGAAGATTAGCTGGTGTCCTCACTTGTGAGAACCATGTGTCCTTCAGAGACAATGCTCCCTCCCCCCACCCTCCCACTATCACCGCCACCCCTAAGACAAGCCCCCTGACTTACTGCCAGACAGGTAAGCATGGGGCAGATTAGCCTCCAGGAACATGGCTTGTCCAGGCTGAAGCTTCATTAGGTTCAGAAAGTAGGCCACAAAACATCCAATATCCCCAGGAAACTCGCGGTGTAACTTCAGCAGGATGTCCCCGACAAACGGTGACGTGTCCCCTTTGTCCTCTTCTGTTAAAAGAAAAAAACAACAAATATTTGTCACTCTAATTTTTGAGGTGGAAAAAGACCTTAAAAGCTACATCCATTTTTTTCCTGACAGAATTAGTATCCCTATAAATCAACTTTTAATCTTGAATTTATGCCATGGGATATACCGTATTAGAAAAACATAATATCACCTGTGCAAAAGGAACTGCTTGTCAGTCTATATCTCAGAAGGCAGAGCAGGGGTCGTGTGAGGTCACAGTGAAAACAGGTGCATTCTCAGTCTGTTGAAATGACTTAGGTCTGATAAGTTAAATACCTCCATTCCTGCATTTTTGCTCACTTTGAAACTGTTATACAGTTGTACCTCCATATACACCACAAAATTATACATCAGTAGGTTTTCCTTTCAAACATTGGATTCTGGGGTGGGGGGATAGGGGCTAGTGTCTTCCACAATTATTTATTCGCTTATTTTACCTATTGATGTTTTACGCCGTGCTCAAGTCTATTTCACTTACATGATGACAGCCAGTATTATAGTGAGAGGAAACCGAGTATAGCCCAGGAGAAACCCATGGCCATCAGCAGGTTGTGTCAACAGCCTGATAGAAATCCAGCATGAGGTGGATTCACAGTGACCGCATTGGTGAGAGGCTCCTGGGTCATTGCACCGCTCTGGCACCCTAGCCACTTCTCAAAGAAACAGAGGGTCAGAAGCACAGCTTTACAACTTTTGATGTTTAGATGTTTTCCTCCAGCTTTTGATTTTGATTGTACTTTTTCATTTCCACTGGCTAAACCATGAGAAAATAAGACGTCTAAACATTCACCGATCTGCTGAACTTTCCCCACAAGTTTGCCCAGTTCCTCTTTAACGGCATCTTGATCCTGGTTCATCAGAGAGTTAAAGCACTCCTTCATGGCCTCTCTATGGAATGGCATGTCCATGGTGCGGCTCGCAGCAATCAGCTTCAAAGTGTACTCGTTCCCCACGGCTGCCCGCAGCTCTGGTATTGCTGCAATATAAGTCATAAAATCTCCTCAAAACTCAACCATCAGCTTCAAAGTGTACTCGTTCCCCACGGCTGCCCGCAGCTCTGGTATTGCTGCAATATAAGTCATAAAACGTCCACAAAACTCAACCATCAGCTTCAAAGTGTACTCGTTCCCCACGGCTGCCCGCAGCTCTGGTATTGCTGCAATATAAGTCATACAATGTCCTCAAAACTCAACCATCAGCTTCAAAGTGTACTCGTTCCCCACGGCTGCCCGCAGCTCTGGTATTGCTGCAATATAAGTCATAAAATCTCCTCAAAACTCAACCATCAGCTTCAAAGTGTACTCGTTCCCCACGGCTGCCCGCAGCTCTGGTATTGCTGCAATATAAGTCATACAACGTTCTCCAAACAGATATTAGCTTCAAAGTGTGCTCTATACAAACAGCTGCCCGCAGCTCTGGTATTGCTGTAATACAAGCCATAAAAATTCATCAAAAATCAACCATCAGCTTCAAAATGTACTCAATACAAACAGCTGCCTGCAGCTCTAGTATTGCTGTAATACAAGCCATAAAATGTCATCAAAAATCAACCGTCACCTTCTCATTAGCGTTCTCATTACTGACGACCTCTGGCATTACTGCAATATAAGTCATAAATTATCCTCAAAAATCAGCAATTTTCAAATTCTGTGTGAATTTTTACAGTGCTGTATTTCACACAAACTTTGGTATGTAATTTATTTTATTTATTTATTTGATTGGTGTTTTACGTCATACTCAAGAATATTTCATTTATACGATAGTGGTCAGCACTGTGGTGGAAAGAAACCAGGCAGAGCCCGGGTGAAACCCATGACCATCAACAGGTTGCTGACAGATCTTCCCAAGTACAGCTGCACAGGAAGCCAGCTTGGTGACAGGCTTCTGCGTCATTATGCTGCACTGGCGCGCTAGCCCCCTCGGCCATGCAGGCCCCATTTGGTATGTCAAAATGCACTTTCAGAAGCACATAAAGGTGTTCAAATGATACTGTTGATGCCAACACTTGTGTTTCTCTGATAAAGAATTAATCAAACTTCACAAAAAATCTCTTGTGTCCCTGTAAGGCCAAACAATTAACCAGAATGAAGCAAAATATGTCACTTGCAAAGGGCCAAGCTTTAGGTCAACTACAGTATTTGTATCAGGGTCAGAGAAGACTGCTGTTGAGGGCCCAGAGGGTTGGGTGCCCATCCAAAGCTAAAACAACAGATGCTGTATAACTTATACCTGTTTACTAGCACATTTTTTATCTTACTTTTTAATCGTTTTATCTGTTTTCTTGATGAAGCAAATTAAATTTTCAAATTCTGTGTGAATTCTTACAGTATCTGTACCATAGTCAAAATGATATGGCAACAGATTGATTTATTTATTGATTTTATTGGTGCTTTATGACGCACTCAAGAATATTTCACTTATACGACGGCGGCCAGCATTATGGTGGGTGGAAACCGGGCACAGCCCGGGGGAAACCCACAACCATCCGCAGGTTGCTGAAAGACCTTCCCACTTACGGCCGGAGAGGAAGCCAGCATAAGCTGGACTTGAACTCACAGCGACCGCATTGGTGAGAGGCTCCTGGGTCATTATGCTGCGCTAGCGCGCTAACCGACTGAGCCACGGAGGCCCCATATGGCAACAGATAACAAGGTGCCCATTAAGAGCATTATCGGGATTTCAAATGCGGAAAGCAGTCAAATCAAAATGTCATCACACAAAACAACCCAAACTGAAGTGTCAAAAGAGTCCTCCTCATTGTGACTGTATTTCAATTAAAAGTTTGATATGCAAAAAATGGACTTTCAGAAGAACATAAATTAAAGCCTTAAAATAAGTTTTTGATGCCAACACTTTTTTTTCTGATCAACACAACAAGTTTTTCTGATAAAAAAATAAATCTAACTTCACGAAAAAAAAAAAAAAAAAAATTGTTATCAGGTGGAGGAATCAATCAGAATCCAGCAAAATGTGCCACTGGAAAGATTAGAGAACAGTGAATACCTATCAAATCAAAAATCAGTTACATGTATGTGCATACATTTACAAACAAACAAGATGACATATATATGCAGAGAGATTGTGCCAACTATCTCACTTACTTTCCAGGAAGTTAGCCACCTGTTTGATCGGTCTGAACCCACACAGGCCCTGGAATGGCGTGAGGGCGATGGCCAGCTCTGGTTTGTGGTTAGCATCTTTGTACAGGTCAGGCCGGGCCTTGTGGAGGGCTTCAGCTTGAACCTGGAACAGTAGAAGTTAAAAAATTAGTGTCCAGATTGGTGATTTATTCATAATTAACTACCCCTGTATACACTGTTAAATTGAGTGTAAAAAAAATTATTGGAAAAAAGTACAGTAGTCTGAGTAATATGGCACTAACATCACTAGTTAATAAGGCTGGGTTTATGTATCTTTTCTGCCAACACCCGGTAGTCTCCGTCAAATGAAGTCCAACCTTTACGAGCTATCAGGGCCTCATCATTCAGTCCAGTATTAAAAAGCCACACGTGACAACAAGCATGTATCTGCATACAGTTGTAAAAATTCAATCTGACATACACACAAAAAGTAGACCTCCAGTGTAACACAGGATAAAACTGCAGCTTACCAGCCCGTTTTTGCCAGTGCGCTTGGAAATACCTGGACAAAGATCAAATCCAACGTCTGAAAACTGTCATAAATCATAACCTAAAGTTGTCCACTCTAATCGATACAGCAGTATATTTGCTTCTGTGTAGCTAGAATCCATCTTGAAAATAACATCGTTTTGATACGCATTCCCAGGTTATATAGGCCAGCTAGACTTGGGTTGGCCATCTATGACATAATCCACAGAGCTTTTTTGGGTGGCCGACTGGAGATCTGCTAGGGTAGTAACCGTGTTGTTTTTGTTGGATTTAAAGTCATAATTACACTTCTCAGAGGCTCTCCTGGTAACATACTGTTAAACAGGTTATAATCTTTATACTTAGGACAAGTAGCTAAATCTGAAAACTAATCCTTTAACAAACAATGGCATAGGTGTGCCCTAGTGGCAGAGCATTAGTGTTGTGAGTTGGAGACCTAGGGTTTTAACAATCTGGTGTAAAACAAAACACACTTTTCAAAATTTAATGTTAACAAATTATTATACAACTTCCACGCTGCTTATGTTTTATATTATTAAACATTGTGACAAATGTGCTGAATAAGTTTCATATTGCACATCACTATTAGCAACACTCATAAGGCACATTGTCATTGTCTTAGTATGTCAACTATTGACACTGCATTCTTTCTCAATGTTCATTTTCTTGCGCCATTCATAAATATATGTAACAAATTTTACTACTGTACATTTTACTTGCCAAGGTTCATTTTCGGCAAGTAAGTTTACTCAATTTTGCTCCCCACTTGAATTGTGCAATGTTTGGTGTATTACATATACACTGGTTAATGTGGATGGGCAAGCTGATTCAAGCTATGCAAAAACAGAACAAGTTCACATCAGCCTGTATTCATTCAATGACTTATAATAATTGATACGGCATTTATAGTGTCACAAGACTGTGATTGGGTGAGGTGTCCAGTACACCTTTCCAAAATCTTGGTCTTGTTGAGAAAAGATAAATCTTAAAGAAAGATCTCTATAAGTACAGTATGTCCAACACCTGACCTCCCCCATTTTCCCACCTTCATGCGCATGGCTGCATCAAAAACATTAACTCAATATTTTCTGGAAGATGACATTGAGAGTCCAATATTTCATGTTTGCACTTTGTGTAGAACAAAGATGTGTACAGCTCGATGATAAGGGTAAAAAAAAATTATCAATACATAAAACAGTAGTGCCCAAAAAATACACCTGTCCACGATTGTCGTCCCTAACACGCAAACTGTTACAAGATATTTCACAAGGTAAAATACAGATTCATCAATCATGGCTTATCTGCAAATCGTTCACTTAAAACTGCAGACCAGACATTTATGTATTTATTTGTTTGATTGGTGTTTTACGCCGTACTCAAGAATATTTCACTTATATGACGGCGGCCAGCATTATGGTGGAAGGAAACCGGACAGAGCCCGGGGAAAACCCACGACCATCCACAGGTTGCGGAAAGACCTTCCCACTTACGACCGGAGAGGAAACCAGCTTGAGCTGGACTTGAACTCACAGCGACCACATTGGTGAGAGGCTCCTGGGTCGTTACGCTGCGCTAGCGCGCTAACCGACTGAGCCACGGAGGCCCCTCAGACCAGACATGGATTCACCAAGACCAAACCACGACTTCAGGGAAGTCAGGTCTTGGGCATACTGTTTGCATGTATGAATGTATGCATGATTTGGGTTTTATATCATACTTAACGATTTTCCAGTAATATGGTGAGTAGATCGGTGCGTGCATATATACTATGTCTTCTTATGGCAAGGTGAGCCAAAGAGCCCCTGAAGTATCATACCAATGACACCCCCACTCAGTCATATAATATGGACACCAAGCCAGCCAGTCCTGCTTTTTTACTCTAACCTCTAAATGTTGCGCACCATGCGAGGCAGCAACAAGTGCCATTTTTAACGTTTTTGGTACTAGCTAACCCAGGATTGATCCCAGGCCTCTCACCTTTCTCTACACGTTGCTGGTGCAAGAAAGGTTAAATTTACCTTGTAAGTGATACTTGCCTTATTAGGGTGTGTCTGTATGGACAATGACGTGTTCACAGAGAGCACCTTAAACAAGAATGGCAGCTGACCATCAAACTCAGCCTTAACTTTGTCTCCTAGCTGGTCTGGATGTTTCCTTATCCAATCACTGAGTAGCATTTCCTTGCCATCAGAGAAGACTGCTGTTGAGGGCCCAGAAGGGTGGGTACCCATCCAAAGCTGAAACAACATAGACTGTATAAGTTGCCCGTTTACTATCACACTCAACTATAAATTCTTAATCTTTTTATCTGTTTTCTTGATGAAACTGAAAGAAGAACATATGCATAACTAAATGGGAATGCCAACCTTTAAAAGAATGTAGGAACAGATGATATTTTTACACATTTCAAACATAAACAATCTGACCTTTAATTCATTTCAATCTTAAACACCAGAATCCCGGATATGTATGGCGCTAATACTTGTGATTTTGTTTTACACTTGCACAGGTTGCCTGGAGTTTTTCAATGTATCCAACTAATTGTGGAAAGGAGCCAGCTGCACGTACATGAAGTATGTAAGTTTTGCTTGGGTCCTGTTTAAAACCTCATTATCGTGAACTGATCAAGTTTAAATAGGAATACATCTGTCCTGAAAAAAAACACTTTTCATACCTTTTCAACTTCAACACCAAGAGTCTAAGAATGGGTTTTAAAATCAGTATTAAAATTCAGTAAAAACTGGCTTAATGAAATCAAACTAGAGTCCAGGAGAACCAAGACTGCCAGCTGAAATGCCTAATGCCTGACACAAGCATGGGTATGCTCTGTTTTCTACATGTTGATAGGGTTCAGTTCTTCATGTAGCCTAAATGACGTCCAAAAAAAGTCCATTTTAAAAAGCAAATAATGTCCTAAAATATTATATTTGGTGCTGAAACTTACAATTTTCCCATATTTATTTATTTACTTATTTGACTGGTGTTTTACGCCGTACTCAAGAATATTTCACTCACACGACGGCGGCCAGCATTATGGTGGGAGGAAAACGAGCAGTGCCCGGGGGAAACCCACAACCATCTGCAGGTTGCTGGCAGACCTTCCCACTTAAGGCCCAACTTTTCAACAGAGTATCATCCCATGTTCTAAACAAATATCACAACACCTTTCTAAAATGAACAGAACTCCCCAAATTTAGAAAAAAAAAATCCATGCTAGTCATGCACGAAAATTCACTGTCATTTAGCCTACATTACTTCCCAATGTTTAGATTTTGTGTTTATCAACACGCGCAGATTATACACACGTCACAGGAGAAACCAATACAGTGCAGATATATGCCATGAAATGAATGTCATATCAAGTTCATGTGAATGGAATCAGAACAGACATCATTTCAAGGTCGGCTGAATTTCAAACAAATTACAGGTGCCAAATAAAATGATCTAAAATAATCGACACAGTGTATGAACATATTTTATTGTTGTTTTGTTCATGTATAGGAGAGTTACAGGGAACTGACACATTTATTTATTTGATTGTTGTTTTACACCGTACTCAAGAATATTTCACTTATATGACGGCGGCCAGCATTATGGTGGGAGGAAACAGGGCAGAGCCAGGAGGAGATTCACGACCGGAGAGGAAGTCAGCATGAGCTGGACTTGAACTCACAGCGACCGCATTGGTGAGAGGCTTCTGGGTCATTACGCTGCACTCGTGCCACAGAAGCCAAAACAATCTCCAATGATAGCTCCATGTACGCTGAATCCAAAACAAACTGTGAATCCTTGTGAGAAGTTCTACATGTACCTCCACTTGGAACTACATCTCCACTGAGAACTACATGTAAATCTCTGGAGAAAATCTCCTGTGAAACTACATTTCCATTGAGAACCACAGGAGGAACTATACGTACATCTCAAGTGCACCTTGAACTACATCTTCCACTGAGAACTGCATGCTCAGTGAGAAATGTATCTCCACTGAGAAGCTCTACATATACATCTCCAGTGAGATCTACCTCCACGGAGACCTACACATACTGAAAACTGCATCTCCACTGAGAACTACATGAACATCCCTAGTGAGAAAAGTATCTCCACTGAGAAGTTATACATGTACCTCCACTTGGAACTACATCTTCACTGAGAACTACATGTAAATCTCTGGAAAAAATCTCCTGTGAAACTACATTTTCACTGAGAACCACAGGAGGAACTATTCGTACATCTCAAGTGCACCTTGAACTACATCTTCCACTGAGAACTACATGAACATCCCTAGTGAGAAATGTATCTCCACTGAGAAGCTCTACAAGTACATCTCTAGTGAGATTTACCTCCACTGAGACCTACACATACTGAAAACTACATCTTCCACTGAGAACTACATGTACATCCCCAGTGAGAAATGTATCTCCACTGAGAAGCTCTACATATACATCTCTAGTGAGATTTACCTCCACTGAGACCTACACATACTGAAAACTACATCTCCACTGAGAACTACATGTACATCCCCAGTGAGAAATGTATCTCCACTGAGAAGCTCTACATATACATCTCTAGTGAGATTTACCTCCACTGAGACCTACACATACTGAAAACTACATCTTCCACTGAGAACTACATGTACATCCCCAGTGAGAAATGTATCTCCACTGAGAAGCTCTACATATACATCTCTAGTGAGATTTACCTCCACTGAGACCTACACATACTGAAAACTACATCTCCACTGAGAACTACATGTACATCCCCAGTGAGAAATGTATCTCCACTGAGAAGCTCTACATATACATCTCTAGTGAGATTTACCTCCACTGAGACCTACACATACTGAAAACTACATCTCCACTGAGAACTACATGTACATCCCCAGTGAGAAATGTATCTCCACTGAGAAGCTCTACATATACATCTCTAGTGAGATTTACCTCCACTGAGACCTACACATACTGAAAACTACATCTTCCACTGAGAACTACATGTACATCCCCAGTGAGAAAT
The DNA here is from genome assembly GCF_032854445.1 of Liolophura sinensis. Lineage (NCBI taxonomy): Eukaryota > Metazoa > Mollusca > Polyplacophora > Chitonida > Chitonidae > Liolophura > Liolophura sinensis. The sequence goes on from NC_088306.1 coordinate 19,402,045, forward strand.
GTATCTCCACTGAGAAGCTCTACATATACATCTCTAGTGAGATTTACCTCCACTGAGACCTACACATACTGAAAACTACATCTCCACTGAGAACTACATGTACATCCCCAGTGAGAAATGTATCTCCACTGAGAAGCTCTACATATACATCTCTAGTGAGATTTACCTCCACTGAGACCTACACATACTGAAAACTACATCTCCACTGAGAACTACATGTACATCCCTAGTGAGAAATGTATCTCCACTGAGAAGCTCTACATATACATCTCTAGTGAGATTTACCTCCACTGAGACCTACACATACTGAAAACTGCATCTCCACTGAGAACTACATGAACATCCCTAGTGAGAAATGTATCTCCACTGAGAAGCTCTACATATACATCTCTAGTGAGATCTACCGCCACTGAGACCTACACATACTGAAAACTGCATCTCCACTGAGAACTACATGAACATCCCTAGTGAAATGTATCTCCACTGAGAAGCTCTACATATACATCTCTAGTGAGATCTACCGCCACTGAGACCTACACATACTGAAAACTACATCTCCACTGAGAACTACATGTACATCCCTAGTGAGAACTGTATCTCCACTGAGAAGCTCTACATGTACATCTCTAGTGAGATTTACCTCCACTGAGACCTACACATACTGAAAACTACATCTCCACTGAGAACTACATGAACATCCCTAGTGAGAAATGTATCTCCACTGAGAAGCTCTACATATACATCTCTAGTGAGATCTACCGCCACTGAGACCTACACATACTGAAAACTATATCTCCAGTGAGAGCAAAAGTCTCACTGGTCATCCCAGATTCAAATGATATACCCAAATTTCTCAACCTTTTCACACATAAACGAGCAACTTTCATTGCAATTTATCCACCTTTTTCATTTGATTTTGGAGACAAAACTACACTGGTTGGGTTGGCCGATTGCAGGGCTTCACAAAAAGCATAATGCCCTCAGAATATGTTTAAACAAACAACCTGCAAACATGCAAAAAGGTTAAAGAATTACTGTAAACACAGCATATATGAACACACGTTTAATACATTTTTTACTGTACAAGGAAACTACTACAGGACGCTTCACCAAACACACAGGTACACAGTTTTACAATGTAGCTGTGTTATAATGTACACAACTGTTATCATAAAAATGTTGTACCAGCTGCAGTATTGATTCTTTCTCTGCTGATCCAGCCCACGTGTATGATCCCTTCACAGAGCACAGCAGTGCTGTATATGTCAGTGTACTTTTGTCAGAAAGCGGTCTAATATTTCAGTGAACAAGCAAATAAATGAAAATTTAATACCAGTATTTTTGTCATACCTGGTCCGTTTTTTTGACCTGCTGGACCCTGATTAAACCCGCAGTAGATTGCACAAGAAATGCTTATATTATTCTCATGCTGTTACTTTGTAACCGTATTATAGGTCCTGGCACAAAGGAAGAGTCTAGCAAAAACTGGCTACCATCATGTCAACGTCGTATATATGGTCTAAATAAGGACATATATGATGAAAGTTTCATAAATTTGTATCACATCTGTTATATTTAGAGTATACATAATTAATTTATGCATTAGATTCCTATTACACCAAGAGGTGGTCCCAAACATCAAGCACATTGCTCTGGACTGTCTTGTTACAGGCGGACATTTAAAAGTTCTCCATTACCACCTGCTGGTTAACATCAGCAGAATGACTTACATAAGCTGGCGATATCTCTGATAATCATACTTTGAAAATAACTGTGTTCAGAATAAATACAGACAAGCATTTATTTTATCGAAGCCACTTAGCACCATATCCGAATAGAAGAAAACAGACCTAGAAGCTCTTTTGGTTTTTAAAAGATGTAAATTCAACAAGGTGTCCCCCGTAATGCTTATTCATGAAACTCTGCTCTTTCTCCACAAGAACTGGAATGAGAACTTTCATTGCACATCAGTTTCATCAGTTTTCAGATGATGGGTGGAGAAATATAGGGCAGAGGGGGAATCTAGAAATAAAAATTTTGACCTCCTCATTAATACTATCTGAAGACAAATGTGTCAAAGTTCCAGTGTGAGTAGCAAACAATAAGCATTGTGACAAGATTTTAAATTTCGACTGGTCAGAAATAGCCTTGAGGAAATGGTCACTGACGTGTATGAATTGAGGCAGTGTAGCCTTGTCCTTCCCGAAATGTTAATGAGGCCCACACCATTCTTCAACATAGGGGGTGCAATCATGTGGCATGTATATATAATGTGGGCCCATACCATACCTCTGCATAGGGGGTACAGTCATCCACCACAAACCCATGGTCGCCACTTTCTGCCAGAGATGCCACTTCACTCTCGCGACCATACTTGCCCCAGGCATACTTCTGCACCGAGCACTTCAGCTTGAAAACTGTCAATGTAAGGATTACAAGAGTTCCATGTAACATGATGATGCCACAGTATGGGTTTAAATTAATTATGATATCTTCATCAGGGTTTAATCCACAGATTTTGGGAAAGGCCCTGTGGGCCCGCAACTAGGAAAATTTTCAGTACCAGGGAGTTGTGATTTTTCAGTACTGTGTACTGCACAGTTAACTGGTATTTAACAGAGATCATATACCTTGAGTACATCTATATATATATATATATATATATATATATATATATATATATATATATGCATATTTAAGTTAGAACCAAACTCAAAACATACAAACTTTCACTTCTCATATCTTCAACCTTACCCAGCTGTCCACACAATAAAAGAGCAGTGTGAATATCTGAAAAGTGTACCCTACATTTCTTCTCATTTCTAGGCCAGATATAAGTAGTGCTGAAAGCAAAAAAATTACATTTCTTTCTCAGCTTTTGGGGGAAAACATTAAAGATATGATACCAACATGAAAGATATGAATATGTTTGTCATTAGATGTACTAACCATGTACTAACCATGTGAAAAAAAAAAGAAACTAAATATTCCTGCTATAATTATATGTATACTGGGGTGGGGTGGGGTGGGGTGGGCTGGGGGAGTGAGGTGTGCCTGGATAAATATTCTGACTCAATAAGTTCAGTGAGCCATAACAAAGGGGCTGTGTTACAAATGACATGAATGTTTTAAATTTGCAATGTCATGTTTACTGTTCAGTATTATATGCTATACTCTGTTTCAGTAGTTTTCAGGTGCCCTATTTCTTTGACTGATCACACGCCATGGATATTGATGAGAGAATAGAATAATTAAACTAAATAAGGTACTGTGAAGTCTCAAAAATGATGATGAAATCAGATAATAACCAGCTTATATACATGCAGGCTGAATGGCTGATGTTCCTGCTGGTTTTACCGACAAAAATGAGTTTTATCAGCGAGGCAAATCAGCTAAAATGGATATCATTAGAGTCAGTTATCCAGCAAACACAAAAAGGTTATCGCAATTCTACTGAAATGTAATAAACAAGATACATGTACATATTTTTTGAGAATTTTAGTGAGCTTTTCGCACATGGCGAATATTTATCTCATCACGCCAATATTGGGTATTGCTCTTAATGTAACGTCACAGTCAGGGTTATTTTTCCATGCAAGGTCAGCAAAAATGTCACATCACTTGAATCATAACAGATGCACTCCGCTGGTGTCATTATGTTTGTGATGAAGCTCTGAATGCAAAATTGCAAAATTCAAATTCAAATTCGTCAATGGTGGTATTATTTCTATGGTAATCTTCAAAGCAACCCATTTTGCTGCCTGCCTTCTTATTTGATAAGAGCAGGTCACTGACTCATATTTTGGAGCCAACAAAACTGTGCCAAACATCATGATCAGAGCAATGTCAGACTAATGGAGATGAGAGAGATTTTCTACATGCCTGAAACACACTGTATGTGCAAGAAATGTCACTGTAGGTATGTGGTACACATAACATCTATATTCATTCTCATTTCTTTTCTTTTTTCTTTTCTTGTTTTGGAATATTTTGCTCAAGACTAGTTTACTATTTATTAACAAGAATTCTATAACCCTCAAAGTTTTGGTATTACATAGCCTACATGTACAAAGAAGACAATCAAGACTAAATCTCACATTTAACACTCTTTGGTGCGCGCATGCAAAACGTTTTAGGCTATGCCTTCTGTCTAAAATAACAACCCGTCCACCCAACTGCCTATAAAACTGCCGCTATACACCCATAGCAGAAGCATTATTTCTTTAATAATATTAACCCTGCTAAAATTAAAAATGTTTGCAAGGTTAATGGAGAATACTTTATATTACTATCACTAGCAGACTAGCCATTATTATGTTTCAAAACAAAATTTTATACTCTACACTGCATCTTAAAATTACCAAGGTCAAACGCTATGCTTGAACTACCCCCCGACTTCATGCTAACCGTAAAATAGCAACTTGCAAGCCTATCGTGTTGTCATTTGACATTCACCGGTCAACTCATTCTTCCAGTCCCACGACACATATTTTCGAAACACCCAGTGAAGAATTTCCTTCTGCACATTTTATGACTTTCTCGCTGCACTAGGTCAAGGTTAGGGCAAAAGAGCTATGCAACAGACATCGACAGTTAATGATTATGCATGCCAGTACTTTACATCGAACTTTTCAAGTAGCTGAGCTCTCTCACCTTTTTCGTCTGCCATGCTGATCGTCCGGGTTAAAATTGACGTGCACAGCTACTCCACTTGCCACAGCTTCGTACAAAATTGTTAGTTATCCAGCGATACAACAACTAGCGGCCAAGTTCTTTTATGAAATCCATTGATTAATAAATCTGATTCTTTGTATAATTTTTACATTAGTTTTGAACAGAACTGTATAAAATACGAAATGCGGCTGTATAATAACAGGATCTCTACCAGAGTCACGTTTTCGAGGTTTGTATAATTTACGTACAAATGTCGCATGATTCCGATGAACATTTCAGCAAATATATGTGGTTTGTTTTGTGAAACAGTTGTCTGAAGTCTTTATAAGTTGTATCAGAGTATTTCATTCGTTTAGTTAATCGACAAATCACAATAAAGATCGTGCCTAAGAGCGTACAACAACAACAACAAAAATGTTGCTCTTATCTGGATGGACTCACTGTGCTATTTTAATACTCTGACATTCATCTTAACACTGAGTGGGAGTTGTAAAGATTAGGGTCATAGGGAATTTTAAACTTCAGGGTGGTGTCACCTGGTAAAGTGACGTCAATTCATTCAAGAAGCGACTTTTCACAATAAACATCTGAGAAGGAGCTCACTGACTAACAAAAGGGTCACCCTAGCTCTTGAAATCGGTTGGCCATGCTACCAGCTTATAACTTCCACATTAAACGCTCTGAACCATTACATTCACTAACTCAGTTGTGTCCTCTGCGCTGTCTTCAAAGTGCCAACGCTGTATGCCACAAAAAGAGGTTTGCCATGATATTAAAGTAATTCTGAATTCATATCACCTCATTATGTGGGAATATTAAAGACCATAATATCGCAAATAACACAAATGTATCGACGCACCCACTTGCACAGCATCAGAACTTTGCAAGCTGCCATTTTCAAATCGTGACTCGATAGCTAGAGTGGACTTGCCTGCTCTTCCCAGAGTAAGACCATCTTTTTTCACAATATAATTGATTATAGTTCATTTCTGTTCATTATTAACACACAAAGTTAAGACTCCCAAATAATCTGTCGATCGCCATTTAGATGGTGTATATCTCGTTGGTTTCAATCAAATCGTGCCACAAGTTTATCTTTTTCCGAATGATGGCGAGTGCGGGCGACTCAAAATTGAACATGGCGGGTAGCAAAGTTTGACTTGCTGCCGATCTAACAGATACATTTGTGCTAATTGTGACGTTATGGTCTTTATTATTCACCAATAACTAAATGATATGAAGTAAGACTTACTGAAGGATTACAGAAACTTGTTTTTACGTGGAAGGACCTAGTTCTATGTTAGTAAACGGAAGAGCACAGATCTGTATTTCTGAAAGTTAAGCTTGTGCTTCTATGAAAATGAATGAATGATCTCAGATCTAGACTCACCCTAGTCTTTACGACTGCTGGGTAATGTTTACGTGCTGATTCTTATGTCATTTTTTCCCCCCACGCTCATGTGCTTTTACTAATTTTTCATTGGTTAAAATTGAATGGGGAGATGTTCAATTTGCATACAAAGAAAAACAGCGTAAATTAACCTAGTTTCTTACACGTGTCACTGTCATATGAGGTTTTTGCACTGTATTATTCGCGGCTCATACATTTTTGAAAAGATTTACTCTGTTGTGAAATACTCTGGATTCAAACTTCCATCAAACAGCATGTTGGGTTTATAGCCAGTTGCTTATACCACTTCACCAGCACTTGAGTTGTAGTGCTAGAACGTGGGTTTTGGCGTCTGTAAGACAGATAAACATGGTAACGGTCTCCTCCATATTTGGCCAGCCTCATTCAGGAAAGCACAATTGAATTGACGGAGGGAGTGACGTAGAATGTTTTACATATTAAAATATGACCATAGTCTTTACAACTGCCCACTGAGTCCATCAACGCTTCTTAAAAAAAACATGGCGTGGATTTCAAGCCGCCATCTCCTAACTTATGGCAATCAAACACTCTTTCTCTCAGCAAATATGTGTAAATTTTCCAGTGGAATCCCTAATGCTATCCTCTTAATTTACTATCCTTGCTGAGTGAAGCCCTCAGCAGCATGGCAGGTCCCGTGTGAACATGTACATTTTTAGGTTTCAGGTGTTCGGAAAATGCTGAAGGAAGAATCTTTGAAATAGTATCCTGCTCTGGTTTGAACACTACAGGCCTACCACATGTATTTTGATTGTTAACATGAACACATTTGAACAGCAAAACATTATGTCAAGTGTGAAAGCCTAAAATAGATATAAATGACGCTTTTGATTAAAAAAAAACAGCATGAGCTGGGCTTGAATGATAAGCAATTGCATTGGTGAGAGACGCATGGGCTATGGTGCTACGCTGGCACCCTAACCACTAGGCCATGGAGGCTTCCAACAATGTTAGAATCCTGTTACCTATTTATATCAGTGAGGCAATTGTCACATCAGAATCTCTGAATAATGTAAATAGAGAATGACAGCAAGCAGAACTGAGTCATGATTTTCTTCATGTCATTCTGTGAACCAGCAAGGTTAACTGGTGTTGCTAGCTCTCTCCTAAACATGGCATCTGAAATTAAATGTCATTGAAAGTGTATGTACATGTATGTCATGTTGGTGAGAGGCAAGTTGTCTACAGAGTAATACATGTAAGACTACACATGAGGACTGAACAGTTTATTGCCACTAAGGCCTCGAAAACCAATGCAGCCAGGGAATCTCAAAATTTCACACATCTTGAGTGACCTAGAAACTGAAAGATAAACTCCTTATTGAATCTGCCTTATGTGGATCTTTTCTGAATCTGATTATTAAGACATTCTTTGATTCCTTGGTTCCCATTAGTTCTAGAGCATTAAAAATCAAACAGGCAGGTTTGTCCTATAGAATAGCATATCTTCATATTAATCAGCCAGTTATCTCCCCTTTAATCTTTGATATCGTAGTCTACGCTACTGAGACTATGATGTAGCCTCTGGCCTTGCATATTAGAAATGCGGGTTAGCTCAAACTTGCAGTGTCCATAGTAACTACTAAGGCACGTCACTTCTTATTTTGTCTCCAGCAGGTACTACCAAACTCTGGTAAGATGGATAGGCCATTGGAATTTAACATGGACAAGATGGGGCGGACAATTTCGCTGGCTGGTAATGGGAAAAAGCAGGACCGTGCTCACCAAGCTCAAGGTAAACACATGGTTTCAAACAGGTGGTAGTGTCCTTGAATTGTAGAGTTTTTTTTTTCCCTTGTTTACTTTAAATCATACACATACATGTAAATGATGTAACTTTTTGACCATAGCAGACTATGGTACTCATTCTGCCTGATTCTGAATTCCATGCATCGCGGCACTCCTGTTTCCTTTACCATGATCATGAAATTAACCAACAGTCACTGCATAACTGAAATATTCTAAAGAACAAATTTTATAAATCAGTCCAGCACTGAGAGACTAGAGCAAGGAAACAAGACTAGTTGGTCTGGTGTCAGTAGAATGTGGCTTGGTGGGGTATCATGTTTGGTGTCTTCGGCATGATACCTCAGTGGCAGCAGCACTTTGATGGCATGGACTTGCCCTATCACAAGCAGACATGGTACATGTACACACACCTAATGACTCATCGTCATATGACTGAAAGATTGTTAAGTATGACATAAAACCCCAAGCATACATAAATGCCAGCGGCTGGTTTCATGAAGCTGACTTAGCTAAGTAAGCCCTTTACTACCATGGCAACATATATTGTACAGATATAAAGTGTTCATGGCTAAGGGCAACTTAACACAAAGTAAGCTTCATGAAACTGTACCCAGTCAGTGAGTCTAATAATGTGGCGTATAATGTATGTATGTATGTATGCGTACTTTAATTAAATTTAATTCCTCAAACTTTTTGCTGTTGAAAGAGCAACTTTCAGTGCAATTTATGTTTGTTGTTAATTTGATTTTGGAGGCAAAGCTACATTGGTTGTATTGGTAAATTTCAAGGCTTAAAAGAAAGATCAGTTTTATCAGTCTACACAGAATGATGCTCTTAGAATTTGCTTGAATAAACACCTTGCAAACATGCGAATATGTTGAAGAATTACAGTAATATTCTTTTACTGACAGATGTCTCCACCTCCAGCGATATTCACCAATCACACATGTCAGGTGGGGACGGAATGATGCAGCCGCAGATGATGGGCATGATGGGTGGGCCAATGGGAAGCGGACCCATGGGGCCTATGGCTGGACCTATGGGAAGTGGGCCTATGGGGGGAATGGGCTACCCTGGAGCAATGAATATGATGACCCCAGACCCCAGCATGATGATGATGGGGCCTATGGGAGGAATGGGGTTCAACCAGGTAATTTGTGAAAAGCTGGTTTAACTTGCAAAAAAAAATAAAATGTTTTTATAAAGCCATCACGTTTTCACGGCTAGTTAAGCTGCCTAGTTTTAACTCACTTCTCTGTTAAAATTTTCATATTTATCAGCCACTCATAGTGGAAGAAATTTTGTGACACATTTGATGACATGTGCCTAGTGTTCCTGTGTAACCTATTTGAGAGCTTTCTTGAGGACATCTCACCTGACAAACTGTAGTTTTCCTTGAATTCACAAACCTCTTATCTTCTCACCAGTTTCAGTCCAGTATCTACAGACTCATTTGCCAGGTACTCGGAATGGTTCACTATATTATCACTCGTCTTGGCTATAACTGCTTTCCACATTAAAACCAAATGGATGCCATATTATGCAAAAAGCCTTAAACATATTGATAATTGCAACATAAAACAGGAATGAAATAGTTACACAAATAAAGACAAAACGTAGGCAAAGATTAATGCATATATTATTATTGTGTATGTGGGAAGGTCTGGCAGCAACCTGCGGATGGTAGTGGGCTTCCCCCGGGCTCTGCCCGGTTTACCCCACCATAATGCTGGTCGCCGTCGTATAAGTGAAATATTCTTGAGTATGGCGTAAAACACCAATCAAATAAATAAAATGTATTATTATTATTGTTGTTGTTGTTGTAGTTTGGTGGATACATGGGGCCTATGGGCCAGGGTGTGGATTGTCCCCCAGAGTTTATCCGTAAGGATGTGATCGAACTAAAGTTTGGGGTCCTGTATCCGCCACCACCAGGTAAATTGTGGTTTTGCTTCTGCATATAGTAATGCCGTTTCACTGCACAGAATTATTACACAGGCTTCCCCCTGGGATAAAACTTGCATTGCTGTAAGGTATTTACCTTTTTTAAAAAGCCTTGCGCTAAAGATTACAAGCTCTTGATCTGCTGAGTTCTTGGGGTTACGCAGACAAGCCTGACTACTGTCCTACAAGGAAAATGTATGGATAGATGTCGTAAAACGTGACTGAAATACAGGGATGTTTGTTAGTTGATAAGTTGATTGTTAACTCGATGATTCCATAGTGAGCAGATTTTGCTTCAGAAGACAGTCTGACTGTGTAGATTGTGGGGATTGTGTAGATCACTAAGACATTTCCCCATGTGCCTCTCCCCTAAGTTTGTCGTAATGCTGCGTTTTATATGGCCATACATGCATCTGTAACTTGTTTCAGCCGCAGCTCTGCGAGTACGGGAAAAGGTCTGCCAGCAGCATGTGGATGGTCGTGTGCTTCACCAGGTCTCTGCCTGGTTTCCTCCCACCATAATGCTTGCTGCCGTCATTTAAGTGAAATATTCTTTAGTGCGGTGTAAAACATCAATCAAATAAATTAATAAATAAAAGTTTCAGCTGTGGCTTTAAGTTGCCATGTTGGTCCCTGGTTTACTCCTTTCGTTGTACTAAAAATAATGTTAAAAATGACTTTTAACCCAAAGCACCCATAAAATCCAGCAGGAAATAAATTGATAAATGTACAAGCCATGTGTACTTCATGCTACACGAATCTCTGTCACATTTGTTTAGGAGCGCCACCTAGAAGCAGACGAGAGAAACCACCAGGATGTCGGACTATTTTTGTAGGAAGCCTACCCGAGGGAGTTACCGAAGAAAATATTTACGAAATCTTTGAGCGCTTTGGAAACATTCTGTCAGTACGGCTGAACAAAAACAACTATTGTCACATACGATACGAGTTCGAGGACTCCGTAGAAATGGCTCTTCTTCTCTCAGGTAAGACTAACTTACCTAGTTACCTGTGGGTACATTTGCAACCATTATTTAGGGGTATCTGGTTTTGCTTCGTAAGCCACATATTCAGAAATATTCTGCAGTTTTTCACACCAAGAGAGCATGTATTCAATTCGCGATGAGTGCCAATCTGTTCACAAAGTGTCATCATACATCGTGCATGATGAATTGTAGAAAGTCTAGCAGTGGTGAAGAATCGTTTTTAAAAATTGCTGGATTCAGACCTGCGTGAGCACGATAATGAAATTAATTGCTGCACGTGTGCCAGGGCCAAGCTGTGCACAAAATCTCATCAAATTCTGGGTGCATAATTATTTCACGAATGTACAGACATTTGATAAAGGCAAGAGTTTATCCAAAATTTACTGGATTTAAACAAAAATGAAGAAAAATGTAGGCATTTACCACATTGACACAGGCGTACCATAACCATAGCAAATGACCTGAAATTTCACCCCAAAAGCACAATTTTAGATGCAGTAAAATGTCAGAAAGTACAATATTAAACCTGTGGCAAATGACGTAAAATTCACCAAAAAGTTTATCTTTGAAAGCAAATAAATTTCATGAAATATGAAAACTGTGGTAAATGATCTAAAATTTCACTCCCCAAAAAGTTCAGTTTTAGAGACAAATAAATGTCATAAAGTACAATAACAATGGTAAATTACTTCTTTTAGGCAAAAGTAAATGTCATATAATAGTATTTTCAGTGCTGAAATTAACATTGGATATCATTCTAGTTTCGAAATGAATTTCACAACACTTTTCTGAGATCAGTAGAACCTTGAAGATGAGACAAAATGTGCAGCACAGCCATGGGTGATATTCTAGGTCATTTAGCGTGTAAAGCCTGCAGTGAAAATCTCTTGAATATGTGACTTTGATGATCTATTGTTACACGGGTATCACATCCTAGATCACACATGCTGTTGTAGGTTACACCCTGAAGATTGAATCTGATGGTGACGCTGTCAAGAGCAAACATATCCACGTAGACTACGCTCAGGCCCGTGACGACCAGTATGAATGGGAGTGCCTACAGAGGGCGCTAGCTAGAGAGAACCGGCATCGGCAGCAGATTGAAGAAGCCATGCTCCGCCCACCTAGCCCACCTCCTGTGCTCAGATACTCGGAGTATGAAGCACAGATACTCCTAGAGAACTTGAAAAGTGAGTAAAATTACATCATTGGCTGAGTATGTAGTAGTGTTAATAATGAAGTCTGAATTCACAAGTGTGCGAGAATCAGTGTACATATATATGATGAGATAAGTTGCGTTAGTGCCTTCTGTCAGACTACTGCATTTCATCTAAGGTTTAGCATTTTTCAAGTGACAAATTTTTGTTTGATTCTGATTGACTCATCCGCCTTTTATAGGACGGCTTAAGAGTTTTTGTTTTGAATTTTGATTCATATCTTATCAGAAAAACTTAAAAGGTTTTTACACACACCTTTTTTTATACCCCTCTCAGCGAAGTTAGAGGGAGGTATACTGGAATCACCCTGTCTGTCCATCTGTTTGTCTGTCTGTAGACATGATTTTGTCCATAAGTCTTCTCCCAAACTACTGCACCAATTTCGATGAAACTTACTCTACATCTTACCTATCATCTGAACTTGTGCATGTTTAAGTTTAATGGCAGCTGAGTAATTATTTTTGTGATTAACCCTCTTTTAGGACCTGAGGACTATAACAGTGACCATATATTTAGATTTCCTTGATGTATCAGACGTACAATCAGTGCACACCACAAATGGCATATAACAATCTATATGAAGCCAATCAAAGCAACATCATGTCATTTCTTTTAAGGTTTTCTTAGTTTTCTTTCTGTTATTTCTGGAAATGTTGGGGGATAGAAGCGGGATATTTCGTACATGCAGATTCTAGTTTGTTATGTTAATAGATGAAACCTTTTTTATGTGGGTTTGTCATAGGCTGGCACCTGCCATTTGTTTTCACGCAAAGGCAACTGCTCTTTGACACCTATTTGCAGTATCCTAATTCCTCAACCTTTTGGCAAATGAAAGAGCCACTTTCAGTGCAGTTTATGCACATTTTTAATTTGATTTTCGTGACAAAACTGCATTGGTATGATTGGCCAGTTTCAGGGCTTCACAAAAAGTACAATTTTTATCAATCCACACAGCATAATTCCTTCAGAAGAGTCTTGAATGAACACCTGGTAACTTAGTAGTCGTGTCTATTGCTAGATGACGTCACTTGTTTTTGTCATGTTTTTGTTAACAGGGAACACTCGTATTAACATATTTATTGCTAAATGACACTGGTTTTTATATTTGTCACTGAAGGACACCTGTTTTTGTCTTGATTGTCATCAAATGACACATTTTGACACAAACCTGCTTTATCCCTAGATGATGAGACCTTCATGCAGAGCTCCAATACACTGTTGTCGTGGCTGACTCGTGGCGAGTGTAGTCGCAAAAACGCCAACGTTTTCTACAGTCTTATCCAGACAACCAATGCCCATGTGCGGCGATTGCTGACTGAGAAAGAGAACCACGAACAAGAGATTGAAAACATGAAGGCGAATTTCCGCCAACAGATCCAAGGAATCTTGCGACAATGTAAGTGTGTCATTCAGTGTCTGTGTGTGCATGTGACAGGTCTTCGTGAGTCATGTACAGGAAACTGAGGTCATAGGAGCTGCTGGATGAATAAAAAGCACAAAGCTTTCCTCTTCTAAATTCCTGAAAATCTCTGAACATGAACTCGTACAACAGAATCATGGTAAATCTCAAAGAGGAGTACGACCTTCCGTTGTCAGAGGTTGCAGGTCATCAGAGGATAAGATAAGCTTTATTAAAGTACCTTCCATTGGACCGGTCTCACATAAATCATACATGTATATTGTAGATGTTCATATGGGGGGATCACATGATCATGTGACACTCTATCTGCTCAGACTCAAGGGCCAAGAGGTAGTTTTGTTATTTAAATGTACTACTGTTTCCAAGGTTTGTTCCATTGAAGTTGAGGCAATGGTGATCCTGTTAAGGCTAAACAGGTGAAATACAGGTAGAGCATATATGTAGGTTCATTGTTTTACCTGAGATTGGTTTTCTGTCCAAACTTACATGTAGTATACATAAGTAAAAGACAAGAAAACATTGAAACTTTACCTATAGGCAAATCGTGATTGCTGATTTTGTTTGTAGATATAACAGAACATTGTTTAAAAAAAAAAACAGCTAGCTTCTGAGTTGAAACTACCATTAGGCTATAACTGTAGAGCACATAGATTTGCAGTCACTTTGGCCACAGCAACAACAAAAAGAAAACAAAAAAAAAAAAAACTTTTGGTATCATATTTGGACACCTAACCGTCCAAACAACAGTATTATCTTCACCAGATTTTGAGTGGCCAAAGAAGCAGTGCTTGGCCCAGTTTCACAAAGCACTATTAACATTACATTCCTTGACTACCCCAGCAACCAGTAGGCATTACATCGTCATGGTAGTTGCGAGCCTGTAACGTTAAGAGAGCTTTGCCTGAAACTGAGCCTGATCATTTTGCGTCCTGTGTTATTAAATTTACCAAGACAACATGTGCATGTATGTGAAGGGCTGCTAATAAGTATTCTGACCAAAAGTGTCAGTATTAAGGAAATATCCTTTGGTGTTAAACCACATCAAGAAGATTGGACAACAACTCGTTGGCAGCAGGAAGCAGTCTGACTGCTGATAAGAGCGGGTGACTTCTTGTCAGAAATGAAGGCATGTCATCCTTCATGGCAGCGGGCAATGTCCTAGCCCCCTCACTTTTGTGTCTTGACATGTACATGTATTTGTGTACAATCAGCTTGATTTGATTTGGCTTTCAAGAGCAGTGCTTTTAGGCAATCATCCTCATGCATAAAACAGTGTGAAGCAAACAGGGATTGTGCTTGACAATGAGATAGCACCAAATTAACTCTCTGGAGCTAACTCTCCCATTTAAATGTACAGGTGTAGTATACTTCAGTAGGTCTCAGTAGTTTCAGGCCTCCAAAACTAACCTGGTGACGTCATTGCAGCTGTCATGCGACAAGGGAGGTAATTCAAGGAAAGCCTGTTATTGATTGATTGATTGTTGTTTTACGCTGTACTCAAGAATATTTCACTCATACGACGGCGGCCAGCATTATGGTGGGTGGAAACCGGGCAGAACCCGGGGCAAACCCACGACCATCCGCAGATTGCTGAAAGACCTTCCCACTTACAGCCGGAGAGGAAACCAGCATATCCTGTTATTGAAGTACAGGAAGCTAAACCAGTGATGGGATTAAAACCTACCTACAAGTATACACTATTGGTTTTTGCAAAAAAGTGTTATTGTTATGAGCTAAAAAGGTTATTTTTCTTGTTGTCCAAAATTAATATAACACGTACATGCACATATCAAAATTTAAAAAAAAAAAAAAAAAAAAATTAGCATAATTTTTTTTCTCAGGATACATGTACCCCAAAAATTACAGGTTGACGATATTCTGAATGGTCAAGATTTATGGGTATGGTCAAGAGTGCTTGTGAAGCAAACCAGTGGTTGACCTAGCATTTACCCTTTGCATGCAAGTGAACGGAACGTGTTAAAATGTGTATGTGGTTGGTTGTGAGCTAGTGTTCATGGTCTTCCTATACATACTAAACTCTCTTGTCCGTATACGCCAGCGTCAGATGTCTCCCACACAGTGTAAGACTTCAATTCTACATGTACAGTTTTGTTTCTTGTCTTCAAGTTGAACACATAGAGAGAATCTTTTCCGAGGCTCAAAAACAGCGGGCATCCGACCACTTCTCAAAGGCTCAGCGCAAGAGCATTGATGTCTGGTGCAAGCAGATTCAGGTAGGTGGTGAGAGCGCTGCTGTCTTTACTGAAGCTGTGACTAAGAGTTTGTAACACATCAATGTCCCGAAACTCCCGGGGTTGTGTGTTGGACAAGACTGACCTGACTGAACAAAACTGGCATGGACAAGAAGAGAAACACAAAAGAAAATCACTTTTGATCAGGGTTGAATCAGTGTGGTGGCTAAGATCTCTTGGAAACTTTTTTGCTATTCTTTTTCAAATTTATCACCAGGATTCACTCACTAAAAGTTTCATGGCGACTTTAATACTTAGGCAAGATTGTTGCGCAAAAAGAGAAACAAAAAAAGATTAGCACACTTTGGTTAAATGGTGCCCAAGAGGGTCATCAAACATCAAGATGTGCAGTACAGAAAAGTTTTTTGGCATCTAGCCAGTAAATCAGTAATAAACTGGATAGCTGTTTTCAGTGCGCATGAATGAGATTTCATTGCTGCGATACAAACAAATCTTCATGACCATGTTAAAGCCTTGTGACCATTGGCATTTACACACAGCAAAATCTGTGTATTTTGAGACTTTACAAGGGTTCAGCAGTTTCAAGTTAAAAAATTGGACTGGAGTTGAATTCTGGGCTGTCGCTGAAGACTGTAATGTTCTACCATAGGCATAAATGATCATAGCCTTTTGTTTATCCCACCTATGACAAGTTGCACACATGTACTGAGACACCTCTCGAAACAGCTATCTGGCTTATTTGTCCAGTCAGTATATCAGATCTAATAATGACACAACTTAGTAAACACAGCACTGCTCTCTTTCTGGGGAGTTTATCAGTAATATTCATTCTTGACACCAATGTACAAGATGTTAGCACTTTTTGCTGCTTTTGTTTCACTTGGCAGTTTTGTTGGCAATCCGTCCTCGTCATCTTAAATATGTTGGATATGACGTCTTGATATACTTAAAATTGACCATTAAGAGGAAAAGTGCATTTGGGCTGCATCTTGCACATTGGTGAAATGTCTAAAATAGTTCTTGAATGTTCATTTACCAAATATTGAGACACTAACAGTTTGAGGGAATGTTGTGAGTCCTTTTTGTCCACAGTGTTTGTTATGGGCAAATTGTCCACAATACCCTGCCTTAGCACTTGTAATGGGCCTCAGTTCTCCAATGGGTCCACTATGATAATTTCCACAATTGGCCACATTACTTGTTCTGGGCCATGGATTCTGTAATGGGCCATGGATCTTGTAATGGCCACAGAACTTGTAACAGGCAAAACAGTTTTCAAATGGGACTACATCGACAATGGGCCACAGTTCTCAAATGGGACTACATCCACAATGGGCCACAGTTCTCAAATGGGACTACATCCACAATGGGCCACAGTTCTCAAATGGGACCACACCCACAATGGGCCACAGTTCTCAAATGGGAGCCTTTGAGTTTATGGGATTCAAGAAGTTTAAACAAGGTGCAGGTTGAAATAAGTGTAGCGTAATGCGTGTTAAAATTTGTTAAAGGTGTAGTGGTCAAAAACATATTGATAGGAACTGCACATGTAAGATCACGCATTCTGTAGAAATGTAGGTAAATGCTAGGAAGAGTGAAGAAAATGATATATCAGGGGTGGAAGTAGACGTATTTTTGGGGCCAAATGCTCCTAAATTTCTACGTTATTAATTCCATATCCCAAGGAGCCAAATTGGGTATCAAACAGATCATCCGTCCCAAGTTAAAAACAAACATTTCAAGCTCGGGACACCCAGGGCCTATAAACACAGGTTACTGAGGATATGTATGAGTCATCCGTTACCCTCATTGTGGTACACATTCTATTAGTGTGTATAATATGTGTGCAGAGGAGGTTTGGTAAGTTGTCTGTAATCAAATGAAGATCTAATTAAAATCCTGGCCAGGAGTTGGTAAGTTAATACTGTGGTACAGTAAACACATCAGATCATGCCATCCAACCTTTCATGGAGAAAACTGAGTAAGTACAGGAGAAATGTCTTTTTGTAAAACATGTATTTTTATTGTCAACCTATATATCTAAGGTGAAACATTTTTTGTTTTTGTTTATGTTTTGTTTTTATATATATATATATATTAACAGCTGTTTTCATTTGAATTGCAAGAAACATTTATATTTTCAATATTACTTTATATAATAAAAGTGAGTACTTTTGAAGGCGAATTGTTAAGATGATTCGTATAAATTTTTTTTGGAAGTTTTAGTTTTTATAATGTTCATCTTCAGAATACAAAAGAATGGAAACAAATTCAGACTTTTCCTGTTTAACTCTTAACTAAAATCTGTTTCACAAGAGTTTTTTTTGTTCAAAAACATGGCTTACAAAAGTAGAATTCCATGGAAACATACTAGATGTTGAATGTAATGTAGGTTGTTGGTCTACAGGAAATCAAACAAGTTGAGCAAGACAAGTTCCTGTCTGATCGCCATGAGGACGAGATGGAAATGTCCGACACTGATCAAGATGATGATCAAGAAGGGCCAGCCACCAAACGCAAGAAAGTCGATCAGGGTAAGATGGTGTTGATTTTGGGGGGTACCAAATCAGGGCATCATAACACAATGTCATCAACACAGCATTTACGACTGAATGTCAGCTTTGTGATACTAGCCACAGATAGACATCTTTGTAAGTTCTTCCTATATACAGGTAGTGTGTTTGATCATTCAGGAACAGTTGTCTTGAATATCCTAATTCTGTGTATATGAGTTACGCAATTGCTGTTTAAAATATTGTCTGCTCGAGGTACAAAAGCTTGTAACTTTTGATTTTATTGCTGGTGCTATACCTGCAGCATCGTTTTCCAGTTATTTGTTGAAAAAGTGACAACTTACCCAAACAGATAATCTATATATTTATTTGGACAGATTATGAAGAATCTACATCAAAATGATATGAAGTCTCTTTTTTTCACCAAAACACTATTTTGTGGCTGTTTTCCTGTGTTTTCCCCACAGGGTCTCAGCATGAGTTGTATCGACTACGCGATGAGAATGACTCTCTGAAGTGCCAGCTTGAGGCGTACAAAAATGAGATCGACATCATGAAGCAGGATCTGCAGATGCAGCTGGCAGAGAAGGACAAGCAAATCAAAGTGCTGCAACAGGCACTGCAGGGCATGCAACAGGTGAGCCATAAGCTGAATAAGGTGCTTTAACAGGCACTGCAGGGCATGCAACAGGTGAGTCACAAGCTGAATAATGTGCTACAACAGGCACTGCAAGCCATGCAACAGGTGAGTCACAAGCTGAAGAAGGTGCTTCAACAGGCACTACAGGGCATGCAACAGGTGAGCCATAAGCTGAACAAGGTGCTGCTTCAGGCACTGCAGGGATTACAACAGGTGAGACAAAAATAGTTCAGGGTGCTGGAACAGGTGAGTCACAAGCTGAACAAGGTGCTGCTTCAGGCACTGCAGGGATTACAACAGGTGAGACAAAAATAGTTCAGGGTGCTGGAACAGGTGAGTCACAAGCTGAACAAGGTGCTGCATCAAGCACTGCAGGGATTACAACAGGTGAGACAAAAATAGTTCAGGGTACTGGAACAGGTGAGTCACAAGCTGAACAAGGTGCTGCTTCAGGCACTGCAGGGATTACAACAGGTGAAACAAAAATAGTTCAGGGTGCTGGAACAGGTGAGTCACAAGCTGAACAAGGTGATGCTTCAGGCACTGCAGGGATTACAACAGGTGAGACAAAAATAGTTCAGGGTGCTGGAACAGGTGAGTCACAAGCTGAACAAGGTGCTGTTTCAGGCACTGCAGGGATTACAACAGGTGAGACAAAAATAGTTCAGGGTACTGGAACAGGTGAGTCACAAGCTGAACAAGGTGCTGCATCAGGCACTGTGTGGCTCATAGGAAACTTGTGCAGCTTGTACAACAGCTACCAGATTTTGCACATATATTTTATTTAAATGCAAAAAGCTGTATAATTATTACAGTCATATAGGGACTTTATGGCTTTACGTGCTTTCACTGTGTGTGGTGTTTTGGTGACTACAAGTGGTCCGTGATTCTAGTGTGTCCTTTTGTGCTGTCTGATATTGCAGTCTAATATTGTCTGACTTGTCTTGTCTGTCCACCATGTCGGTTTGTCATGTATGGGGAAATTCTTCAGTAACTTGCCAAAGGTTGGTGGTTTAACCCACTAGCACTCCACTTCCTTCCACCTACAAAAATGACATTCATTCTATTTGTGCAAAATTGTTGATTAGGGCGTTTAACAGAAATAGGGGAAAAAAATCCAGTGAATTTGTTTAACGACATCAAACAGATGTATAGATGCAATTTTAGTATTTTTTTGTGTTCCCCTTTGTCACCCTTGACTTGGCTATTTATGATATGCACAATGTAAACATGATAAAAATATACCTGAATTACAAAACAGATACATATGGTACACTTTCCAGTGGTCCTAACTTTCTGCTTCTTCTTTTCCCCAGCAATTGATCTCTTTCAGACTTCTAGCACAGGAGAATAAAAAGGTGAGGATTATTCCTACTGAACAAAAGTAAAAGGTGGCGGGGGAATAATGGTTGTAGAATCTCGTTGTAGACAAATGGGTTATTGGTCACAAGTAACCTTGGGACTGCCTGACTTTGAGCTCGCCATGTTAAAGGGCTCAGAGCAAGTACATGTTGACCCAGTGACAGTACAATTACTGTAAATCTTCAACATTTTCAACACCTCCATGGCACTGTTTTTCAATGGAATTTTTTGCATACTATTATTTATATCAAAATCGGATACTGAAAATGATTAGTTTGCGTCACTAATAAGGCAAGCTTCACAAAACGGCAAATTCTCTCAAATGTTTCAAAATATTGGTTGCGTGTGAGGGCTGAAGAATCAAGGTACATTGTGACTGGGTGTAGTGTCATGTCTGGTTGTGTCAGCAAGACTTTTAGTGAGGTAGCACTAATAAAATACATGTACATATATGTTAGCCTTGATATTGGCTCACAGCGAAGGGAAACCATAGCAGGATAACCAAGGCTGATTTGCTATCAAGTGTGTCATGAAGTATGTGTAATTAGAGTTTAACCCTTAGTTCTTTCCCTTAAATTGGATATTCCACCAATACTGATGGTTTTGTTTCTTTCTCCTAGACAAGAAACGTATAAATGTTGAAAAGAATATAACACAGAGCCAGGTGTTTTGAGAGCCAGCTTTTTCTTGTATTTGAATGATGTTTTAATGCTTGTGTCAGCCCTGTTGTCTGAAAAGCTATTCAAATAAAAGAAGCTATACCTTAAAGGACAAGACGGCACCTGGCTAAAACATATTTCAATCAAAAGTAGGGTAGTCAAGCTTTCTAAAAAGTGTCGTACTTCATTATTTTAATGAGATTTCACCAAATAACATACAGAACAACATCACAATACTGTCACAAATGGCAGGTGTGAATCTAGGCAGCCATATTGAGAATTTTATCCAATCAGACGCGTTGCTGTCACTGTTGCTGTGACATAGCCTTTACCCAATAACTCGATTGAAGTAACATATGATACGACAGATCTACTGCATAAGACATCATTTTGAGATCGTTTGTAATGATTTATTGACGTGTAGCTGAAGGGTCATTTCATGCAGTCTTGTGGGACAGGCCTGTATCAGTTACGGATCGCCACAGACGTAAAATCAGTTGACAGTGCTTAAAATTAATTGAATCTTTTGATATAATTTTTTGCCCCTGAATTTATACGAACTGAAGAATTGAAGTTTTGATCTTTGTCTTTCTTTTATGAAATAGAGTAAAATTATTGAAACGCTGCGTTCATGCCAAGGTGCTTTCTCTGACGTCTGCGATAACTAGGTCAGCACTGCTCTCATCTTAGAAGCCACCACTACAAAATTGAAGCAACAATCAGCGACAGTCGAATGCCTAGATCAGCCTCTGTGGTGCTTAGATTTATTTCCATTTGTGTCAGAATTGAGCATGAATCCAGTTGTACAACAATCCTATAGTAATTTTGTAAACATTTAATAGGGATCAGAATAACTGGTAACAGGCCAACCCCTCTGAAGGCTACAACCTGAACCAGGAATACCCTGGCCATGCATCTGCAGACTACTCGTTAACTGTATAAATGATATAGTAGGCCTACTGTATGAACAGTTCAAGCAGTGGAAGAAATATCCTTCCAGTGTGTCCAATTTCCGAGAAAGCTGTTTATCACTTGGTCCTTTTTTGCCGTAGTCCACAGCTATTTTTCTGCCGTAGGCTACAGCTTAGATTATTATACGGAAAGATTATACGAAACATTAGAGAACTGGAGCACACGTGAGATCACCTTGATGTAGATAATGGAGACGCGCTGAAGCTGTGACAAGATGAATTTTCACTAAATTTTTTTTTTTATTGAAAGAAACCTGAAAAAATATTTAATGCCAATTTAAGATATTTTGAATGGTTGTATATCAGTGGACATAAACATTAGTCAGGTGATGTCTTTCACTTTAACTCCATTGTAATGTTTTTGTTTTTTTCTGATGTTGGCAAGTTGTCTCCCACACCAAAAACACCAATAATTGTAAATAAATTAAAATGTGAGCAGTCATTAATTTAGTAGTAAGATACAAATCATAGAAATGGTTTTTCCTTGTTTTGTCAAATTAATCAGATTTTGCGAACCTATACAGAAAAGTGCAAGTATAAACACAGCTTAAGAATATATCACATCCTTTGTTTAATCTGGGAACGGTAAAAAATTACGGATGTACTGGGTTAGAAAAATTTTGTGTAATTTTTCTTTGACTGACATGGGAATGCATGAAGTAAGAAATTTACCAGATCCATTGTTCTGTCCACAGAAAAGTACAGAAGAATCGAACAGCACTTCAGAGAAAACAACAGAAAAGGTAGTGGATAAAGAGGCAGATGTCCTGGCAGAGCTGGCAAGGCAAGAAAGTTCTGAGACTGACACAGGGGAAAACTTACAGACAGAGAAAACTGTTGAGGGTGCAAAAGAGCCAGACCCTGCAGAGTGGGAGGCGAAACGTCTGGCGTCAGAACTGGAGGAGAGGAGGAAACGTGAGGAGAGAGAAAAGAGCCAGGCAGAAACGCCGAGCAGTAGTACGACATTTGCACTCTCAGAGAAACAGACCAAAATCATAGGTATGGTGTTAGTTCCATATCTTCCATGATACTCAGTTTGCAAATAAATGTTACACTCTTTTTTTTTCTCCCAAGGTGTTTTCTTCAGGATTGTTTAATTTTTTGAAAATTTGCAGTTCTTTTTGTTGAAAATTGCTTATTCTGTCCTCAAATTTCGTTGAACGTTGTCAGGAAATGAGAAATGGTTCTTCTAAAGAAGGTGTTGAAAAGTCCTCGAAACTACTGTTTGAAAGTTATAGTGAAATGCTTGTTTTTGTTTAAGTGTTGCAACATATCGGGAGGAGTGTTTTACACAACACTCTGATAGTTCATAGAAGATTTAGTTTGATTTTCCTGTCCTGCAAAGTGTTTCATTTATCACTCCTTGAAAGTTCAGAGGAAATGACATTTAATTTTCCTGTGGTGCAAAGTGTTTCAAATTATACTTTTTTGAGGCCCAAAGTAAAGAGTGCTTTTTTCCCCCAATGCTTTAACGTTCTTTAAACCACATTACTTGATTGCTGCACCGGGAAATATCCATGGCCTGTTTTGCACATTCTTATGTCAATAACCTTCATAATCCTACCTCCTATTCTACTACAGTGTTTCCAAACCTTCATCTCAGCCCTCTTCTTGATAAATACTAATTTTTAATAGTTTAAGGTAAAAATAATACTTTGAAACATAAATAAGACTTAATCGCAAAATCTCAATGTTTAACAGGTTAAGACGTACACCTACATGTAGCCACTGAAAGGGAAAACCTTTGGTCCAACACTGGTATCAATACATTCCAGTTTAGAACATTTACATTTAGAAAGAAATGTCATTCAGATTTATATACAGGTTTAATTCATTTGGCTAGAACATTCCTTGCATCCGTCCATTATCTTTGAAAAGTGTTGACTGCTGCTCTTTGCATGAATTGGTCCTAATTTCTTACTTTTCAAAATAGTGCTTTATCATAATGCTAGTTTTGCCATGATATGGCAAATATTGTTGATGTGGCGTAAAGCCATTCATTCATTCATAATACTAGTTCCTTGGTGGCTTGTTTTGAATGCTGTGTTGAAATGGGTCTTGCACATACCCCAATTCTTCTAATTTTTGGACCAGCCCCGATAATACAGTTGTTAGAGTGTCTACTTCAGGAGCAGTAGATCCAGGGTCAATCCTGGATTGAGTCACACCTAAGACCTTAAAAGAGGAAGTTGTAACTTCCTTGCTTGTTGTTCAGTATGAAGGGGATAGTGCAACGACTGGTTTACCCATATCTCTATAATGCCTTGGGCGGGACGGCTTACTTGCCTTCGGTAAGGTATCTCAGTGAAGCAACACCAGAGAAAAGAGCAGTGAAAATCCATCCTGCAACAAGGAGGCACATTACACGCACTCTGAGGATTCCTTCATAATCACATGACTGAAAAATTGTTAAGTATGACATTAAACCCCAAGCACTAACTCACTCTGATTTTTGGGACATCTGGTCTGCTCTTTTAATAGAGCAATATACATGTAATTATATCTAGTTTCTTTTTTTTCACATGGTTAGTCCATCTAATGAACAACATGCATCTTTACTTTTACAAAAATATGGGGGAGGAATATAGTTAATATATAGTAATATAGTTAAGCTTAACTAATATCTGTCCTAAAATTTATAGGAATTAGCATATTGACACAGAGCGTCGATTTTGTTAATATACAATGTTTTCTGACGTACATGTAAATTTCGGATCAAAGCTTGATGTGCGCCATGTCGTTGATTTTAAAAAGATGTTAACTGGATGTAATGAGTTGGTTTGTATTTCAGGGTTGGTATCCTGCTTCCTACATGTTCACCCATTTGGGGCCAGCACAGACTACTTGTGGTCGTACCTACAGAGGCTCAACTTGTTCTGCAGGCCCAGCGAGATTGAGGACCTGATGGAACGATTGCCCATGCTGTACAAGATAGATCTGCATGGTGTGGGAGCCTCCATCGAGAGGCGCTGGAAATTCATTGGCTATGCTGGATTCAACTGAAGAATGGACATCCTTTCAATTCATGACTGTTCTTCAGTGAGAGCCAAGAAATTGGCTAGCATTGTTTGAGAAGAAAGGCAACTGCTTATGTTCATGAGAACTAAAAAGAACCTGATACCATTGTTTTTGTCATGTGAACTGAAAAGAACCTGATACCATTGTTTTTGTCATGAGAACTGAAGAAAGGCCGTTTTTACAGGACTGTTCATAAGAACCAAAAGGAGCCTGATACATTGTTTTTGGCATGAATAAAGACCATTCCTTTACATAATTTTGTGAGAACCAAAAGTAAGCTTAAAACTTTGTTTATGTGACTGAACAAAAAAGGCCATACCTTACAGGCCTGTTATTTGGAACACAAGGAAAGCAGAAAGCATTTTTGTATGTGACTAAGGAATGGTCGTTCCTTGTTTGAGAAGTTTCTGAAGGATTTATGTGAAAGGAAACTTTGTAATCATTATGTAACAGAAGAAAAGTCATTCCTTATATGAGAAACTTTTATAATAACCTGGAGGAAGCTGTTAACATGTTTTGTATCACTGCAGAAAGACCATTTCTCCAAGGCCTGTTGATTAGAACCAGTTTTTGATATGACTGCAAATAGGCTGTCTTAAATGAGACAGAATGTTAATAGCATTCCTCAGGAAGACCCTATTGTGGTATAGTAGAGTAACGATAACCAGTCCAAATGCTTGGTTGTATGTTTGATATTCTTTTGTCCATGGACAGAATATTGTTTTGGTTGGATGTAAATTAATCAATGCAAAGTCTTTAGAGTTCTGTGTAGAATGGAAACCAAAAGAAAAGGATGAGAACGTGTATTCTTTACCCATCTGTTCTGTATTATTTTCGTTTGGTGTAAGATAAGAAATGCAAAGTATTTGACTGTACGTGTGGCTAAATTTAAAAGGAAACCATTAATATTCTTGATCCATCTGCAAGAAAGGCAATAATTTGGTTTTTTTGTAAGATAAGCGATACATCTTGTTTCAACTCGTGGTATTAATGGTTCTAACAGTGCTGCCCAACATATCTGGCAGTCATTTTTGTTGTGATAGACACAGAATTCAATGCCAGTTGGGCAAGCTCTTGGGCTGAAGGCAGAGATACACTCTTCCATTTTTAGGAATATTAGTAACGAATGACAACTGTATTTTGTTGAATGGACACCTTATTAAAATACATTCACATGCCTGACTGCATTTAAAGGAAGTTAAAATACCATTCTATTGAACATGGGCTGATTGAACGGCGTTGATGTCACTTGTTGGCAGAAGGGACTGTTATTGTTTATTATTCTGACTTGGTTGGTTTTTTTTTTTTTTTTTTGGTTTTTTTTGGGGGGGTTTTTTCAACCAAGTTGCCATGCAACAAGGAAAATACCCAACCTATAAACTTATATCAAATAGAACTTTGTTTTCGGCTTTTCTGGGAGGAGTCCAAAGACTTTGTATATTTTTTCTTTAAAAAAACATAAAGGCTACTTGTGTATACAGCACATGGTGAAATAAGAGGTATCTGCCCTTGTGCTACCATTGTATAGATTCTTTTGTTTTCTAGATGTGTGATAAACATGTTTACGTACAGCTACTGATGGGGCAAGAAACTGTTGAAACAAGTAAAAACTATTATCCACAATGGGTGTTGCAATGACAAGTAGGAATTGTGGTACAAGAAAACCTGTTGTGTTGACTGTAAAAGGCATATCACCAGATTACATAATGAAGTATCATTGCAAGTTACAAACAGTGTTCAGGTTTTGTGATTATCCGAATCCTAGGATGAGCTGCTTTACAGTGGGTTCCAAGTCAGGGGGGTTCTGCGGGTAATTTGTGCAGGTTAGTGGTTACAACGGCTACACGGATTTCCTCCAGCCATGAACAATGTCGTCGTCATAAAAGTGAAACGTAATAAGTGATTAACGGAGAAGTGGCAACGCAGTGACCCAGGAGCTTCGGACCAAAGCAGTTGTTGTGAGTAAAGTCCAGTTCATGCAAGTTTCCTCTGCGGTTGTACGTGGAAAGGTCTGCCACAAGCCTACAGGTTTCCTCTGCGGTTGTACGTGGAAAGGTCTGCCACCAGCCTGCAGGTTTCCTCTGCAGTTGTAAGTGGAAAGGTCTACCTCCGGCCTGCAGGTTTCCTCTGTGGTTGTACGTGGAAATGTCTGCCACCAGCCTGCAGGTTTCCTCTTCGGTTGTAAGTGGAAAGGTCTACCTCCAGCCTGCAGGTTTCCTCTGCGGTTGTAAGTGGAAAGGTCTACCTCCAGCCTGCAGGTTTCCACTTATCATAGTGCAGACCACCTTCGTGTAAGTAAAATATTCTGATTCGAGAACGGCGTATAACTACTCTAGGGTTACATTTTGATTAGAAGCCCGAGAGCAATGTGACTTTATCAGACAAGTAAGAAAATCTCTGCTGTAGGAAATATTGTGCAGGTGGGCTTAGACACACCCGGAATCCTGCAAAGAGAACCAGTCCCAGAGTGTTTTTTTTTTTTTTGTTTTGTTTTTTTGTTTCTTCGTTGATTTATGGAAAATGGTCTTGCGATTATTGACTCAGTTGGATCATTCACAACCTTCATATTTATTTGATTGATGTTTTACACTGTATTCAAGAATATTTCACTTATACGACGGTGGCCAACAGGTTGCTGGTAGACATTCCCACCTACGGTTGGAGAAGAAGCCAGCATGAGTTCACAACGACCGGATTGATGAGAGGCTCCTAGTTCATTACGACGCGTTGGGGCACTACCCACCTCGGCCACGGAGGCCCCCGATAACCGTTCTTTGTACTACATGTACACGGCACAGGATAACAACGAAAGTGTATAACTTATGTCCATGAACTTTCATGTATATTATCAAATCTAAAATGTCTTTTTCCTAATAATATAGATGCGACATATCAGTGGACTCACCGTTGCAGAACTACGTATGCACATATTTTGCAAGACTGCGTATGCATATATTTTTCAAGACTAGGTATGCACATGTATTGCAAGATTACATATGCACATATTTTGCAAGACTACGTGTGCACATACGGATATACAAACACGATAACTGTAACCGTTTGAGCTAACACACGAAGAAACTGCTATTTCGCTGAGTAGGCCTAAATACAGTTCATGTTGGAATGAAGTATGACTACCTTACAAGATATCTGTATCTATACTGACATGTATGGCGACTGATATCCGTTCATACTCCTTGCAGCGCATGCGCCGCTCTCTCTGCTGGCCTTGTATCACCAGTAGACAAGTTTGACCTGTGGAACATTTGCGACGCGCGTATAAGCTTGTTTACATTTGCTGCCATTATCACTGGTATCCTCGCGTGGAACTATTTCATCAGCATTTATGAATAAAATTGTTTCAAGTGATGAATGTAATAATGTTATAAACTACATGTATTTGAGTAAAGAGAAATTATGTATATCATGTATTGTAAGAAGCAAATGTACCGGTACTGAGATTTTTGTGTTTTCAGAATTTATTTCCTTCCTCATGACCGTTGTTCAAGAGTACTGTACAAAATTTGTTGGTGGTAACAGTGATGTAGAGCTGCGAATGTAGAGGGCAACGCATGCGCTGTAACAAGTATGAACGTATACACGTCGCAGAGACGACGCAATGTGATCACGTATCAGTTTACGTGATGGTCAGAGACATCTCTAATGCCAAGCGTCTGTGCCACACCACCTGATGGGTAACATCGCTTTGTTTTAAAATGTTAAATGACTAGTCGCATTCCATGGGTTGAAATGGCAACTAAATCGCACGGTGTGGATTTCTATTTCTATTTATTTGATTGGAGTTTAACGCCGTACTCAAGTATAAGCACCGCGTGAAAGCGGTTTTGAGTGCTGTCCACGTAATACCAGAAGTCGCCAACCAATCAATAGTTTTCAATAGTTTCATATACACTGAGTACGAACCGATAGAGCATTTTAATGATATTTTTTCATTGCCTGTGTTTTATTTACATAGATTCAGTAGTTATGCCTATGTATTTTCTACACACCAGTATACAATGATAAACGAGCATCTTGAGACAGCTTCGATGGCCTAACGGTTAGAGCGCCCCCCCCCCCCCCCCCTCGAAGTCGGGAGCCCTGGTGTCTTAGGCATGATACTTCATTGACGGCAGCACTTTGGCGTCATAGACTGACACTGTGACAAGAAAACATAGTATATATACGCATACCTAACAACACCTATTCGTCATATGAAAAATTGTTAAGTACGACTTAAAACGCCAAATAAAACAAACAAACAAACGCACATACATACATACATACATACATACATACATACATACATACATACATACATACATACAAACGAGCGTCTTCATTACGCAGCAGTCGTACTGTCTTCGACAGAAAACTCTGCAGAGTTACAGTCTCTCCTAATTGTGACATTCGATTTACATGGCAGCGTCATGCTTCTCTAATTTACCGCCGATGTTTTTTTCGTCTGTGAAAGCTTTGTAAAGTATATTTTGTCACTTTCCACTTCAGCAATATGAATAGTTTCATTTGAACAAGAATTAAACTGAAATTGCATTTCTCCCCCTCTTCCGGATTATTCGCCCGAATAAACAACGGGACTATTCCTGCCTGGTGTTGTGTCGTACAAACAGAGAGTAACTTTATGTTTATAATTTCCACGAATTGACCATTAAATATTGATGTCAAATTAATGCGAAATTCCCCACTAGTGTAAACTGTTCTGATTCTACACACGTAAATTGTGTTACTGAGTTCGTGAGTCTCGGGATCTGGGTCGTGAATCGTGCCTTCCTGACAACACTAGAAACTTATCAGGGCATATGTTTTACCATCTTGTCTGTTACCGTGTCTTGAATGAAGAAGACTTGATAGTTTGTGTTGAAAAGGGGTTTTATTTTCATTTTAAAAACAGCTTTCATATATAATTCAAGAATGGCCTTCTGGTATTAGTTCAGATCAGTTTTGTTTTTGTATTTAACAACAATTTTGATTGTTGCTGGATTTCATGAATGACTTTTGTGTTGATCTTCATGATTGGATGTGTCCGTTAGTCTTCAAAAGCGATTTGTGGATGTCGGTCTTCTGAAGCCATTTTTGCGCTGGTCTACAAGAACGATTCATATGTGCTGTATTGCGGGAAACGTTTTTTCTGTTGGTCTTCAGGAACGGTTTTTGTGCTGGTGTTCAGGAGAGGTTTGTGTGATGCTTTAGGCCATGTTCTGGTCTTCACGAACGGTTTGTGGGCTGGTCTTCAAGAACAATTTAGGCTATGCGCTGGTTAATTCGTGAACGATTTGTGTATTGATGTTGAGGAACGGTTTTTCTTTTGATTTTCAGGAAAGGTTTATGTGTTGGTCTCCAGGAATGTTTTTTTGCTTGTCTTCAGGAACGGTTTATGTGCTTGTCTTCAGGAACGATTTTTGTGCTGGTTTTCAGGAATGGTTTTCAGGAACGGTTTATGTGCTTGTCTTCAGGAACGACTTGTATGCCCGTCTTCTGGAACGGATTATGTGTTGGTCTTCAGGAAAGGATTATGTGCAGATCTTAGCGAACGGTTTATGGGCTGGTCTTCACTAACGATTTTTGTGCTGATTTTCAGGAACGGTTTATGTGCTTGTCTTCAGGAACGACTTGTATGCCCGTCTTCAGGAATGCATTATGTGTTGATGTTAAGAAACAGTTTATGTGTTGGTCTTCAGTAACGATTTTTGTGCTGGTTTTCAGGAACGGTTTATGTGCTTGTCTTCAGAAACGATTTTTGTGTTGGTGTTCAAGAAGAATTTAGGCCATGTGATGAACGATTTGTGTTCATGTTCAATTTTTGTGCTGGTCTTCAGGATCGGTTTATGTGGTGGTATTCAGGAACGATTAATGTGCTGTTCTTCAGGATCATTTTTGTGCTGGTCTTCAGGATCATTTTCGTACTGGTCTTCTGGAAGGATTTTTGTGCTGGTCTTCAGGAACGGTTAATGTGCTTGTTTTCAGGAACGGTTTATGTGCTGGACTTCAGGAACGATTTATGTGGTGGTATTCAGGAACGATTAATGTGCTTATCTTCAGGAACGGTTTATGTACTGGTCTTACGGAATAGTATATGTGATAGTCTTCAAGAATAATTTAGGCTATGTGGTGAGTCGTTCCATGAACGATTTGTGTTGATGTTAAGGATCATTTTTTGTGCTGTTCTTCAGGATCATTTTTGTGCTGGTCTTCAGGATCATTTTTGTGCTGGTCTTCAGGATCATTTTTGTGCTGGTCCTCTGGAAGGATTTTTGTGCTGTTCTTCAGGAATGGTTTATGTGCTGGTCTACAGGAAAGGTTAATGTGCTTGTTTTCAGGAACGGTTTATGTGCTGGACTTCAGGAACTATTTTTGTGCTGATCTTCAGGAAGTATTTTTGTGCTGATCTTTTGGAACGATTTTTGTGCTGGTCTTCTGGAACGACTTTTGTGCTGGTCTTCAGGAATGGTTAATGTGCTTCTTTTCAGGGGCTGTTTATGTGTTGGTCTTCAGGAACTTTTTTTGTGAATGTATGTAGGAACGATTTATGTGCTTTTCTTCAGGAACGGTTTATGTGCTGGTCTTCAGGAACTATTTTTGTGCTGGTCTGCAGGAACGGTTTATGTATTTGTCTTCAGGAAAGGTTTATCTGCTGGTCTTCAGGAATGGTTTTCGCGCTGGTCTTCAGAATCGACTTTTGTGCTTATCTTCAGGAACGATTCATATGCTGGTCTTCATGGAGGGGGGGGGGATATCTGTTGGTTTTCGGAAACAACTTATGCGCTTGCTTTCAGGAACGGTTTATGTACTTTGTTCAAAAACGATTTATACATACTATATGGCAGGAACGATTTTTGTGCTGGTCTTCAGGAACGGTTTATGTGCTGGTCTTCAATAATTTAATAATTTAATAATTTAGAAAAAGAATAATTTAGGCCACATAATGGCTCATTACATGAACAATTTGTGTTGATGTTAAGGACAGATTTTTGTGCTGGCCTTCAGGAACTGTTTTTGTGCTTGTCTTCAGAATCGATTTTTTGCTGATTTTCAGAATCGATTTTTGTGCTGGTCTTCAGGAACAGCTTATGTGCCGGTGTTCAAAAACAATTTAGGTTATCTGATTTGTGATTCTATGAACGATTTGTGTTGATGTTAATTTAATGCTGGTCATCAGGATCGATTTTTGTGCATGTCTTCAGAATGGGTTTATGTGCTGGTCTTCAGGAACAGTTGATGTGTTGGTGTTCAAGAAGAATTTAGGCAATGTGATTGGTCATTCCATTTGTGATTAATCAAAAAGGAAGAAAGTTGCTTTCATAGCAATTCGCCATAGAATATATACATTAATGTTCTGTCTACGGCCAAGCAGCCTCTGAAGGACCCCGCTGTGCAAGAAGTACTTGTTGACCTTCAGAGAGAATTTGTTATTGTTTCAGCTTACAAAGTTAATAATGACATCTTTATTTACAAGAATTATTATTACTATTATTATCACATTCTTATAGCGGAGCAAAATACATCTACAACAACACCCGCGACTTCTGTTATTACATACACTCTGGAAGAATAATGCGACAGACAGAAAAGCCTTTCTCAAAGACAGAAACATAAACATACCTTCCCGTCATACTGATGCAATACAACTTTACTGGATTCCCAATAGCCAGAAATCCCTGTACAACGTTGTACCACCAAAGCTTTCACAACTCTAGTAGCAAAAGCTCTACAAGAAATAAAACCAGTTTGAAGTAAGGAGTGTTGTGCCATTATAATTAATGGTGTTCACTAAATGGCCCACCGTTGCATTAATGTCAACAGCAACAAGGTCTTCTTTAGTTCTGCTTCTTATTACTGTTACTGGTTGTAAGTTTCTCCCGGGTTGTTCCCTGTTTACTCCAACTATAATGCTAGGCATCGTCGTGTAAGTAAAATATTTCTGAGTACGGCGTAATATTTATTTATTTATTTATTTATTTATTTATTTCACTGGTGTTTTACGCCGTACTCAAGAATATTTCACTTATACAACGGCGGCCAGCATTATGATGGGAGGAAACCGGACAGAACCCGGGAGAAACCCACGACCAACCGCAGCTTGCTGTCAGACCTTCCCAGTTACGTCCAGAACGGCGTAGAAGATCAATCAAAGAAATATATAATGTCACCATTCATGTGTGTGTTTCATTATTCAGTGAATTCCTGGAAGTCCTCGTCAATAATATTTGTGTAAAATTCATACCATTACCATTGATACCATTTACCAACAATGCACTGTTTTTCCATTGGGTACCAATTGCGCACCTCTATTGGCAGACCTATACTGTAAATAAATCTTTTTATTATAGTTGTTGATTTAAAAAGTAGTATTTCATGGATACTGTGTCAAATATTGATTTCATTCCTTCGCCTTAAACATACCTAGCACCTAGCATCTTTCCAACACAACTGAAAACTATTGGCTGCAGCTCTTAGCATACATCCGTCCTCATTTCATACTTCCTTAGTATTTTGGTGGTTTGTGTTGAATGTTCTTTTGAGATTTAACCTTGCGATTATTGACCCGAACGTCCTTCTTGGTTGACGCTTGGTTTTGACGCCTAAATTCACCAGAACGATTTCTGCTTTTATTTTCTAAGGCGATTTTTGCGCTGGTGTTTTTTTTTTTTGTTTGTTTGTTTGTTGGCTGTTGATCTCAGCCAACTGTTGGACGGTTTAGCTTCTATTTTAGCGATCAGGAGCGCTTTTTGTGCTGTTTTTCACGAATGGTTCATCTGTTTGTTTTCAAGAAAGGGTTTTATTTCGATCTTCAGGAAGAGTACGTCTTGGTGATTAGGTACTATTCATGTATTGGGAATCCAAGACACGGTTTTCGGTTGGTCTTCAAGCAAGGGTTTTTGGACGATCATCAATAAAAGGTTTTCTGATGGTTTTCTGGGACGATTTAATTGTTGGTTTTTACGTAAGGTTTCTGTTCTAAACTTCATAAAGTTTTTTGTGAGCCCGGACCTTTTAAGAGCGCTTTATACAGAGATCTACCGGGAATATATTATGGACTACGGTAGTCTTCAAGACCATTTTTTTTCTCGTCACCAAACACGGGACATGATTTTTGCGGGAGAAAGAGTGAGTTGATCGTAACCATGGCAAAGGTTTTGGAATTCGGATTAGAGAAAGTGGTTGACTATTCAACCAATCAGTCAGTGAACTTTGTTTTTTTTTTTTTTTTAAATAATTTGAGCTTTATTTATGACAATTTAGCAAAATTACTCTCAAGAAATAACAACCGAGAGTTAAGGGAGGTAACTCGTGTCAGATCGTGGCTAGCTGCTGTCGATGAGCATTTGGGGAGACTTTCCGGAATATGATGTAGATGTGTGGTTATAAAAGCTAGGAGGCCTGGCGTCTACAAGCGTATCGATCTGTTCCGACTGTACATTCAGGAGGTCGGCTCGTGTCACCCTTAATCTCCATCCTCCCTTTACCACCGATCACGATGGAACAAAGCCTCCTATACTCGGGCTGGCCGGCCCACAAAAGCCCCAACATATGGATTTTGTGCAAACAGGCGGATTTCTCAGGCTTCGTATTAACGCTCGTTTGTCCCGTGGTCATTTTGATCGAGTCACATCCGGGCTATGTCCATTGCGAAGAAGGGCGACGCCTGGCGGCGAGTCCGGCACGCACAACGCCCGGCGTGCCAATTCCGAACAATCGGTGTCGCTCCATTCATGTGTGGATGTTTCAATCTGACAGTACATTTGCTCGGAGACTTCTTTGCTGAGGCTAGAACTGGGCCAAAGACAGGTCAATTAACGAAATCATGAATATTTAATAGTTCCCGAGCTCCGCGGGCGGACATAGACAACTTTTTACGCTTACGGGCTGTCGGTGTTGGAATGAACAACGATGGTCTCTTCTGTATGTTCCTTTTTTCGGTTCCAACTCGACGGACATGTGAGACAGATTGATTGACTGTGGTATTAATTATTCCGCGGCCCCGTTCATATCGTTCAATACATTAGCTACATATGGGTTTATTGATAAACCGTTTAACCAAAGAACTGATTCATTGAGTTGTGGATTGATATGTCTTTCTTACTGATAACACCTATGTCCAGGGATATTATCGATCTTGAAAGGTTCAGCCTTCTCGGGTTTATTGAATGAGCGGTCCGGCGTTCGTCTTTTACGCTGGACCGCTCATTCATTAAACCCAGGCCTAAAACTGTCAAGGATAACGCGGAAGTTTAATGACGTCATTTCCTTAGCTCGAGATGCCTTATGGGTTTTGAAGGGGTATAAGAAGAACGCAGTGAACACAGAGGCTGTGTGACAGTCCGGTTTTGTATGAAGAATTTCGGGGCTACGGGTTGGATGTAAAGACGTTCATTTTATTTTGAGATTTCTGTGAAAAGAAGGATATCAAAACTTGAGTTAGAAACCGCATGCATTCAAATACTCAACAAAACATAACTCCACTGTGCTCCCATAAACAAAGTCAAGAATAACTGTGGCACTGTATGAAGTGTACACTGTCAACAAATCTTCCAACAAAATTGCCTTGTAGAAATATCTTCAAAACTCTTTAACAAACAAGCCTGAAATATTAGTCTCAGTATTAGAATTACCAAGTTGAAATCCCATAATCTGTTAATTATTTCTTGGACTTCATTGACAGTTAAACAGTCTGTTATATGAATATTCATGGGTAGCGCTTGTGGTTTACCAGTGTAGTATTTTTCACCTAGTAGACAAGATTTGAATTGTGGCCTTAATTCTTGTAATGTTTACTTTTGCATTTTACACGTGTTGTTCTGCAAAGAAGATACTCCAAATAAAATTGCGAAGAAAATAGATGACAGCTTTCGCAATACGCACTAACAATATGTTCCCTAAAGCACATTTTAGAATTCAATACTTTTCAAACCATTCTTTTGTGAACTACTGTTTCCAAATACATACATTTTAAACATTTTCCGTTTTAAACATTATTTTTCATGTTGTATGTCCCTGATACATCATACATGTATTTGTTTATTTATTTGATTGCTGTTTAATGGATAAAAAGTACTACAAAAGGCAAATGACAAACATATGCAAAAAAGAAATTAGAAAAAAAAATTCTTCGAGGCATACTTTGTATTTCCTAATAAGTCAGCCAGTGAGTGTTTAGGTTTAACGTCGTACTTAACAAGTTTTCAGTCATGTGACGACGAAGGAATCCTTAGAGTGCATGTAATATGCCTCCTTGTTATAGGACATATTTCCACCGCTCTTTTATCTAGTGCTGCTTCACTGCGACTCCTTACCGATGGCAAGTAATTCGCCCCGCCCGAGCCATTATACTGATATGGGTCAACCAGTCGCCGCACTATTCCCATCACGCTAAACGCCGAGCGAGGAAGTTACAACTTCCTCTTTTAAGGTCTTAGATGAGACTCGACCCAGGATTGACCCTGGATCTACCGCTCCCGAAGCGGATATTTCTTAATAACCCCTCTATTTTACGGATATTTCCGTGAATGGTTGTAAATATTCGGAAATTGTGTCATCGATGAATATAATGGGAACCCGAAACCAGCTTAAAGCCCCCCCCCCCCCCCTCCCCAAGCCTCTGCCCTCAACAAAGTTACTCTGACAGCTGTCGTCGTTGACGTCGCCACAACACAGTGCCATTAAAAGCCAAGCGTTTCATGTATTATTCATCACCATACCCGAGTACTTACTGTAAATCTTTAGAATTTCGACCTCTCAAGCACTTTTTTTTCAGTGGAATTTATGAATACAATTGTTATGAAAATTGTTTGTCTGTTTGTTCGTTTGTTTGTTTATTCACCGACAGTCAGAATGCAGATGTATAACGTATAACAAGATAATAGTATAATGAATCTTTATGATTATAACAAATATTTATATGACTGCAAGGCGGGAATAAAGTCCGGATGGACTTGTTCCATATCGTTATAGTTAAATCTGCATACAGTATGAATAATCAGAGAAGAAAAGAATTAGACATGCATATATGTACCGATATGACGAGATACAAGGCTGCCTGATGGTGATACGATATAAGGTTAGTTTGTTGCTATAGATCTGATTTCACAATATTCATGAGGTGATCCTTTAATTTATTTTTAAATAGAGAAAAAGTTGATAGTTTTGAGATAGTGGAGAAGTTTGTGCCATTATCGAGGACCTTTCGAATGGATGGAATGTATCGAGAGGTTAGTTTTTGCAAATGGCCTATGGAGATTTCGTCTGTGATTTCGTGTCGGATATCAGACTGCATTTTGAAACTGGTGTGAAGCGTTGTTGGAAGGTGGAAGGGACTATATGTAAACTTATGGACAACCTGGAGGCAAGAGAACGTGTTGAGTTGAAATATATCAAGGATTTTTAATTCATGGAATAAGGGCTGGGTGTGTGTAAGTCTCTGTGATAAAATGATAATGCGGATTGTCCGTTTTTGCAAAAAAAAAACAAAATATGAAAATGACACCAGAAATGACATATTTGACGAAGATGCAAGATTTGTAAAACTGTGCATATTATTTCTCTACACCCCTCCCAGAATCTCTTAGTTCTCTCAGAATGTTTCAAAATGTTTTGTTACGGCGTTGGTTGAAAAGGGAAAAGAATTAGGGTACATGGACACGATGACGGTTAGCTTCACGTGTGTAGCAAACCGAAGAGGCAAGTTACGTACGGACTTTCCACGTCTTGCATCATAAATAATTTTACCATTACAGCTGTATTATCCTTGCCAGCTTTTTGTGTCGTTGCTATGTTAATATATTTAAAATTCCTAGCAAACGTTCAGTGATTACTGTATATGTTTTACATATATTGTGTAAATGTTTACCTTTTACAGTAAACATTCCACATTTATAAGATGAACTAATTCAGGTGTGTTTACTTGAAATAGTAATCTTTTATACATTGCGATAGTAACAGTCAGTTAACATGTACATTTGCAGGCACGGGTATATCACACTTTCCACTCAAATGGCTGAACGTTCACATTTGGTCACGTAAGACGCTTGTGTATTTAAACTGTGTATTAAATTACTATTTTCCTAAAGCAAACCTACCGCAGCATGAATGAATGAATGAGGACTACAGATCTATGCTTCACCTCTTTGAGTAAATGTTTCAGTAAAGGTTGACTCATGAGCTGTAAAAGTTTATTTTGATGGCACGAAGCGATGGCACGATGGCAGGAAGCGATGGTACGATGCTAACATCATCGCTTCGTGACATCGCGCCTTCGCATGTTGCCATTGTGTCATCGCAACGTGCCATCGCTTCGTGCAATCGTGCCATCGCGTTTTGCCTTGCGTCCTGTCATCGCTTTTTGCCATGCGTCGTGCCATCGCTTCGCATTATCGTGCCATCGTTTCGCATCATCGTGCCATCGCCATCATTGCCGGACGATAGAAAGATGGTACGATGATGGCCTTATCCGGCGTCCATACTTGACTGTGGGTGCACACCGAGTTGTTGCCGACGGTGATTCGGATACTAGGGTGCTTGCCAGTCCTGATATACTCCACAACATGTATTTAGTGAAGCGGACTATGGCCGAGTGATTAAGTGGTCTTCCATTCGTTATGACACATACTGTGTGGGTTCAAACCCAGACTGAGCGGATATGTGTAAATTTTCGTGCTCTTCAGTTTACCAATTATTTCGTGACGATAGAGTGCACGTTTACGCAGCTTACCATTCGTTAGAGACAATTGTCTATCACCAGTATTCTGCACGTATATATGTTCTCCAGAAACGTCACAATGGTGGTTGGTTTCTCCTGGGCACTCCAGAAGGAAGTGGTAAATTTTTGAGTAGGAAGTAAATAAATATAGATCAAAAGGGCCTGTAGAGCTCTCCCATAGAAGGATTTATAGGCCCTCGGGGCTAGGGGCGGTATATCTATCGTGTTGAATTAGATCGCCACGTTAGATATATGAACAGTTGTTACCAAAGAGCAACTGAGATACATATTTTGTTATCGACAACTTATGTTCTAGCATAATACATGATTTGAATACTAATTTCACTTAGTCGGTTCAAACATACCTTGCGTCTTTCCAACATCATTGACTGTTGACTGCTTCTCTTTGCATGATTCCGTCCTATTTTCGTACTTCGTATACTTTCTTAGGTCTTTGGTGGTTTGTTATACATCGTTTTGGGAATTGACTTCTGGTCTTCTGACCTCTCGCTTTCTCAACCATTTGTACTTTTGTAGCCGATTCTACAATGAAGTTTTTAAAACGTCAATATAACACGCAGTCTATGACTCCATAAACTGAAATTGTTGTACACGTGTCAACATAACACTTTCCACGTGGTCGCAATCTTGTATAGTTAAAAAATATTTGTTTTATTCACTATTTATATTTTGACTTGTCAAAAAAATGGCATCGTGGAATCGGCCCCTGTGGTGGACACTGTCTGTTTATTTAAATGATCAGCAATGAAATAAATTAAAAATATTATTAAAAATTAAAATATTTTGTGTGGTTAAAGTAAACGTTTTGATTTGGTAATCCTGTAGCATTTAGGGATTAAAGCAAAAGAGGAGGAAAAACTTCTGGATCTTACAGGTGAACATAGAGATTTTAGGGAATTTATTTTTATTTATTTGATTGGTGTTTGACGTGTTACTTAAGAATTTTTAAAACCACGGCGTTTTTGAGTTCATATATGGAAGTACATAACATAGTTCACGAAGTGAAGCTCTAGCCGAAAATGATCAGCGAGAGCTGGGTTTGAAATTGCGACCGTAATGGCCAAGAGACGGGCAACTTCCCGGCGTACTTAGCCCTAAAAAATTTGCGTAACAGTATGAACTAGATCTGCTGCTCTTGTGCTTCGATTTTGGAGAACGGCACTGGCTGCTGAATGGGCTAAAATCGTAAATATAAATGATGATTTGAAACCAGCATTAGCTAATACACTTTCAAACACCTCGGGCCTGCATCATAATAAGGTTAGGCCGATTCCATAAAGATGTTTCTGACTTAACTAAAAATTCAAATTCTCTTTACGATGCTTAGATATTGGTTCTTGAAGTTGAAATTTGGACACCTTTGTCTTATGATAACATTGATTAGGTGGACAAAATTTTAATGTGTTCTTCCAAATAGTAAGCGTTATGGTGGCATTTTCAAATTTTGACTTAAGTCAGACAATCGGCCAATGAAATAGTTAGTTAGTTAGTGGGTCGGTAAGTTAGTAAATTAATGCATCAACTAACCAATTAGTCAAATGATTAGTTAGTCAGGTCAGTCCTTTTTTCAATCAGTCAGTGATTTTATCCCTCGCCAGGCCCATCAGTTAGTGTCAATCAGCCACTCAGTTAGTCATTCGATCATCCAGCGGGTCAATTTGACAGTCAGTTACTGGTTTAGTCAGACAATAAGTCAGTTCGTTTACATGTCAGCTACTGTGATTCTTTAAACTTTCAGCATGATCGCAAGGTGTTTAGGACCAGAATATCCCGAGGATATAGTTCTGTCTAAACATGCAAATAAAACTATTTTGTACAACCCTTAATTTGGCTCTAAAGACGTGGACTAGTAGCAATGAAAATTGCTCTTTATTTATACGAAAAAGTTGAAATAATAACAGTCTATCAGTTTAGTTAACCAATCAGATAGCCATTAGATAGTCCAACAATGAGTTGACCAGTCGATTAGCCAATCAGTCAGCAGTTAGTCAATCAATGAGTTGGTCAGCCAATCAATCAGTTAACCAACAGTTAGTCCATCAATGAGCTTGTCAGTCAATCAATCCGTTAGTCAGCAGTTAATCAGTCAAAGAGTTGGTCAGCCAATCAGTCTGTCTGTCAATCAATCAGCCTGCCAGCCATCATCGAGTCGGGCAATCAATCAGTCAGCTAGCCATTAGTTAATCTGTTAGTCGGTCAGTCAATCAGTCAGTCAGCGAGCACTTAGTTTATCAGTTAGTTGTTCGGCCTGCCAATTTGAAAGCAATTAGTCAGTCAGTGAGTTGGTTAGCCAACCAGTCTGTCAGTCAGCAGGTAGTCAATCAGTGAGTTGGACAGTCAACCGGTGAGTCAACCGGCGGTTAGTTCGTCAGTGCTGGTCAGCCAATCAATCAGTCAGTGAGTTGGCCAGCCAACCAGTCTGTCAGTCAGCAGGTAGTCAATCAGTGAGTTGGACAGTCAACCGGTGAGTCAACCGGCGGTTAGTTCATCAGTGTTGGTCAGCCAATCAATCAGTCAGTGAGTTGGTCAGCCAATCAGTCAGACAACAATTAGTCTATCAGTGATTTGATCAGGCAATCAGTCAGTCAGTATTCTATCAATCAGTGAGTTGGTCAGTCTATCACGCAGCCTGTCAGCCAGCCGTTAATCCATCTGTGAGCTGGTGAACCAGTCAGTCAGTAATACATGATTCAGTAAGTAGGTCAGCCAATCAGTCAATCAAACAGCAGTTAGTTAATCATGGAGTTGGTCAACCAATCAGTCAGTCAGTCTGCAGTTAGTCACTGAGTGGGTATGTCAACCAATCAGTCAGTAATCCAGGAGTTAGTCAATTAGTGAGTCGATCAGCCAATCAATCAGTCATCCAGCAGTTAGCCAATCAGTCAATAAGCCAGCAGTTAGTCAATCAGTCAGTTAGTCAGTCAATCAGCTAATCGATGAGTCAATCAATCAGTCAGCCAGTATTTGGCAAAA
This sequence comes from Liolophura sinensis, assembly GCF_032854445.1. NCBI lineage: Eukaryota > Metazoa > Mollusca > Polyplacophora > Chitonida > Chitonidae > Liolophura > Liolophura sinensis. The sequence continues at coordinate 19,443,548 of NC_088306.1, forward strand.
ACCAAATTTGACAGTTCACTGGCGCAGACTAAAATTTCATACATTCATGTACTCTTAAGGTATTCGACTGTACACCTATTCTCTTTGCACCGAGTTGATCATGCCATTTGATCAATATCTGAACAGGTATATATGCCACAGCTCGCACGCGAGGCCGGGATTATCTTTAAATATCTGCGACAGTTTTCTATTTGAGCTTTAATGATAGTGGTTCAGTATTAAATATGCATGGACAGGTACATCTATCCACTTTTTATCTGCCGACGGATACATGTACCTGTTATTCAGCAAAGAAAAAGTGTAGGAAATAAAACGTTTCATTACAGATTGCTGGTAATAAATATCAGGTATTTATTCACGGACTACAAATTTGAACTTTGATATGGAATTCATGCCTGGAATATTCATTGTCTGCCCGGCATCATTGAAAACTGATGACCGCTTCTCTCTTGTGTGTTACCGGCTTTATTTCTTATTTGTATAATTTCTTACATACCTTTGTCTTTGGGAGTTAGTGTTAAACGTTGTTTTGGAAATGGATCTTGCGATTATCGACTTGGAACGCCCTTTACGGACTACGAATGGTATATGAATGTCGGACTTGACGCTTACATTTATTTATTTATTTATTTTTTCATAGCTGTATACATAATACCAGTGCCAGTTAAGTTTGGAAAATGTTTGCCTTTATATACAGGTAGAGAAAACACTAAAATAAAGCGTAGTAAAAATTGTCCATACTAACGTGAGGTATACGTCAGACGAAAGCCCATTAAAAACTTTCCACACAAATGAGATCTATTTTTTTTTAGAATTATTTCAATCCAGAAAAATGCCTTTAGAACTTTGGATTCTAAGTGAGTGAGTGGGTGAGTGATTGGGGTTTAACGTCGTGCTTAACAATTTTTCAGTCATATGACGACGCCTTTGGATTCTACAGTCCTTCTCTGACAATATTGGGACCAATGACATCACATCAGGTTTTTGCCGCTAAATGCACATATACCTTCTAGTGTTTTCTTTGCCTTTAAATAGTTTAGCTCATTGTCCCAGACTCTGCTGAATGTATGACCCAAAGTTCTTGTTGTACGGGTTGTGCAACCCAGAACTGGGGCCCATTCCACAAAGTGACTTTTGACTTCGGTCAAAATTTCTCAGTTTCAATCCCTAAGTTGCACAACTAAGATTTCAAACTTAACAGAGGTCAAGACCACAATCAAGATTAGGATCCCAGGATGTACTGGCTGCACAATCCAGATCAGGATCTCAGAATGTACCAGCTGCACAGTCCAGACCAGGATCTCAGAATGTACCAGCTGCACAATCCAGTTCAGGATCTCAGAATGTACCAGCTGCACAGTCCAGATCAGGATCTCTGAATGCACTGGATGCACAGTCCAGATCAGTATCTCAGGATGTACTGGCTGCACAGTCCAGACCAGGATCTCAGAATGTACCAGCTGCACAATCCAGTTTAGGATCTCAGAATGTACCAGCTGCACAGTCCAGATCAGGATCTCTGGATGCACTAGATGCACAATCCAGATCAGTATCTCAGGATGTACTGGCTACACAATCCAGATCAGGATCTCAGGATGTACTGGCTACAGCAATCCAGATCAGGATGCCATGATGCACCGGTTGCATAACCCAGATCAGGATCTCACGATTTACTGGCTGCACAATCCAGATCAGTATTTCAGATTTTAATGCCTTCAACTATCCAGATCAGGATCTCGGGATACGCTGGCTGCAGAATCCAGTTCAGAATGTCAGGTATACTAGATGAATCTGTGGATGTACTGGCTGCACAATCCAGATCAGACTCTCCGGATTTTCTGGCAGCACAATTCAGATCAGGATCTCAAGATTTATTGGTTACACAGTATAGATCAGGATATCAGGATGTACTGGCTGCACAATTCATGTAAGGATCCCACGATGTACTGGCTGCACAATCCAGATCAGGATCTCAGAATGCACTGGCTGCACAATCCAGATCAGGATCTCCTGATGCACTGGATGCACAATCCAGATCAGGATATCAGGATGCACTGGATGCACAATCCAGATCAGGATCTCAGGATGCACGGGATGCACAATCCAGATCAGGATCTCAGGATGTACTGGCTGAAAAAAAAAACAGATCAGGATCTCAGGATGCACTGGATGCACAATCCAGATCAGGATCTCAGGATGCACTGGATGCACAATCCAGATCAGGATCTCAGGATGTACTGGCTGAAAAAAAACAGATCAGGATCTCACGATGTACTGGGCAACAATCCAGATCAGGATCTCAAGATTTACTGGTTACACAATATAGATCAGGATATCAGGATGTACTGGCTGCACAATTCATGTCAGGATCCCAGGATGTACTGGCTGCATAATCCAGGTCATGATCTCAGGATGTACGGGCTACACAATCCAGATCAAGATCTCAGAATGCACTGGCTGCACAATCCAGATCAGGATCTCCTGATGCACTGGATGCACAATCCAGATCAGGATCTCCTGATGCACTGGATGCACAATCCAGATCAGGATCTCAGGATGTACTGGCTGAAAAAAAACAGATCAGGATCTCAGGATTCACTGGATGCACAATCTAGATCAGGATCTCAGGATGCACTGGATGCACAATCCAGATCAGGATCTCAGGGTGCACTGGCTGAAGAAACCAGGTCAGGATCTCAGGATTTACTGGGCACACAATCCAAATCAGGATCTCAGGATGCAATGGATGCACCATACAAATCAGGATCTCAGAATGTACTGGCTGAGGAAACCAGATCAGGATCTCACGATGTACTGGGCACACAGTCCAGATCAGGATCTCGGGATATACTGGGCACACAAACCACATCAGGATCTCAGGATGTACTGACCGCACAATCCAGATCAGGACCTTGGGATACACTGAGCACACAAACCACATCAGGATCTTAGGATGTACAGGCTGCAGAATACAGATCAGAATCTCAGGGTGTACTGGCTGCACAATCTAGACCAGAATCTCAGGATGTACTGGCTGCACAATGAAGATTCTAAAACCAGGATTCACTGATAGGTGGTCTTCAATTAAGACACCAGAGTCGCTGTCACTGAGCTCCAAAAGCAGTGGAATCAATAAAATTCTCCGTCTAAGTCCGGCATTGAACATGTATCGTCCTAGTAAATTAATGGCAATCGTCTAATCTACTCTGTCACGACCTGCTCTCATCATTATGTATATAAAAAGCTCATAAAACGCTATACGTTCGCATTTATCTACTTATATATGGTGGCCATTATCAGCTAAGAAATAAACCGTGGAAGCAAAATTTGTTTTAACTGAAGCAATATCAAGAAACGGCTGATAAAATTAATAATTAAAACCATCCGCTATTGTTGTCATTATGTATATAGGCACTATGATGACATAACGGAAGGTATCCACATGATAGGCAGCCTATCCGCAATGCACGTGGTGAGAGAACGTAATCAACAATCTGGAAACGCACGCCATGGTTATAAATAACAAAAACCTAATACTATCACAACAACAACAACAAAGAACTCATATCCCATATCTGGAAACTATTCCGTGGAGTGAAATGTGGTAATGGAGCCCATCTTTACGATGCTGGTAAAAGCCATGTGTGTTGTGCACAAACATCGCATACCTGTTTGATGTGTGAGGCATAAGAAATGCCGCATGTAAAATTCCGACGGGAAAAATCCCACATGCAAATAAATTTTCGTCCGCCAAGAACATACGTTGAATCAGGCGCGTCATATTCTTTTTTTTTCTTTTTTTGGGCTGTTGGGGGCGGTGGAGGAGAATCAGATGACGCACCCAGCAGGGAGATATATGTGTTTACAGCGAAGACGGATAAGACACCAGTTTCCACATATCCAACATGTACTGGTATGCAGGGTGCGAATACGTTTGAAGCGGCATGGAATTGGCTATATGCATAGTATGAGAGACAAAATAAATAAACATTCCGAGAGCGTTATTAAAGCATATAGCTGACGCCACAAAATAGTGTAGATAACAGATGTTTTTTTTTAAGCCTTTTGGAGTATAAAGTTTGGGGTTTGATATACTTAGCGCAATGTTTCTGAAAACGTTTTGCTAAAGAAATTAAAATATATTTCTGTCTTTATTTCTATATAAATCTATTTATTTATTAGATGATTTTTAACGTCATTAATGATTTTATTTTCGGTGGAAATTCCCACCGATGACGGCCATACTTGCACACCACATTGGTGAACATTCCCACCCATTACGAACAGACCTGCACACAACATTGATGGAAATCCCCACCGTTGGTGTACAGACCTGCACACCATTCCCACCGATGGCGTCTAGATCTACACACCACATTAGTGAACATTCCCACCGATGACGTACAGACCTGCACACCATATTGATGGACATTCCCACCGATGACGTACAGACCTGCACACCATATTGGTGGGCATTCCCACCAGTGGCAAACAGACCTGTACACAATATTGTTGAACATTTAAATCGATGACGTACAGACCTGCCCACCATACTGATGGACATTCCCACCCATGACGTATACACCACATTAATGAACATTCCCAACAATGACGTACACTCCTGCACACCATATTGATGGATATTCCCACCCATGGCGTACCGACGTGTACACCATACTTGTCGACATTTCCACCGATGACGTCCAAACCTGCATACCATATTGGTAAACATTTCCAGCGATGACGTACAGTTCTGCCTACCATATTGGTGGACATTCCCACCGATGACGTGCAGTTCTGCGTATCAAATCGGTGGACATTCCCACCGGTGGCCTACAGACCTGCACATCATAAAGGTGAACATTCCAACCGATGGCGTACAGCCTCACACACCAGATTGGAGGCCATTCCCACCGATGGCGTACAGACCTGCACACCATATCGGTGGACATTCCCACCGATGGCATACAGACCTGCACACGATATCAGTAGAAGACAAGTGGTTTTCAAGGCATATAAGCCTGAGCAAACGTCCACACAAGCGTCGTCTTCTGTTCTTGTAAAGATGTACGGCGAACGAGCCGTATATATATATATATATATATATATATATATATATATATATATATATATATATATATATATATATATATATATATATATATATATATATATATATATATATGTATATATATATATATATATATATATATAGCGCGTTTTATATTGATTTATATACTGATTGATTTATTGATTTATTGATATATTTATTTTTTTATTAATTTGTTTGTTGTATTTATTAGTTGTTTAACGCCACTAATAAGTTTTCATGTAGAACGCCATATTAGTGGACAACAGTAGGTCTTTGGCGAACGTTAGCTTGCACAAATGGTAACACGAGTTTTGTCTTCCGCTCATGTATAAAAGATATACCCGGTCGTACGTGGGACTTCATGGCAGCAACCTGCGGATGATCGTAGGTTTCACCCGGGCTCTGCTCCGGTCTCCCCACCATAATGCTTTCCGCCGTCGTGTAAGTGAAATATTCTTGAGTGCGGCTTAAGACACCAATCAAATGAATAAATAAATTCAGTAAAAAGATATACAACAAACGCAGGTGTGATGCTCAACAATTTCAGCATATCTATACCGTGCAGAGTGCGTAAGCGTTTGCGGCTATGTACATTGCATGAACATGTGTAAGGCGACGTAAATAAATATTCTAGGAGGGTTATATATGTCTGATTAAACATGACGTCATAGAACAGTATAGATAAAATTGGCTTTTACAGAGTACTACACATAATGGTACACTTTGCAATATACATCATTCCTACAACAGTTATTCCTTTATCTTTTTTTATGTTGTTATTATTAATGACATAGTTTAATGTCATTATCAAGAATTATTCGCTTAGACTATGGTGATGGTCAGTTTTTTATGGATGGAGGAAGCTGGAGTTTCCGGGTGGATCACCTACCTGTGTTAAGTAATTCATAAAGGAACGAATTTCTCGACGTATATATGGCGTGCAGACTTGCACGGCGTACTGCTAGGTGAAAAGGCGATCTTCAGCAAGAATATAAGACTGCTCGGACAACAGGTCCGACGTGAGCCGAAATTAATCCAGAGATTCCGTACATATCCAATTAGACCCATATACATAGAGTTGGGATTTAACTTACAACTCGTCACCTGTCATGCAAAAATATTAAATGCTGTAAACTGTGTATGTATGTCTTATACTAAAAAAATTCATCTGTTAATTTTAACAGAAAATCTGTTGTCTGAGTGATGCTAGACTGTATATTAGATTAACAGGAAATATTTTTTTGTAATAAGTAATTCTAGTAACACTCAGACAACAGACTTTCTGTTAAAATTAACAGATAATTTTTTTGAATGTAAACTGCTATACCCAAAATGATTGTCCACATGCTGTACCATATAGTGTTATAGTTCACAAGCTATTTAATGTTTATGATGTGGAAGACAGCTCCTACAAGTGTTAATTTGCCACTAAATAGTGTCAGATTACAATAATCCTGAAGCATTTAGTAAAGTGTGAATTTACCCTTATAAATGCTTTCCTCCCCTCACCCCCCTCACCCCACCCCGGTTGCATTTAACGCTATCAAGCAATATAGTGCATCTTGCCGTTAACCCTCGCCCACTCCATCCACCTTTATACATGCATCAAATACAGTACAGAGTATATAATATGGCGTACTCATTTTACATGACTCCTTCCTCCCGCCCATCCTCCGAGGATTACGAAGCTGTCTTAAATATTGACTGCTTAAATAAATAAAAAAGAATAAATAAATAAATTTTGATTTAATTATTTATTTATTTGGTGCTTAAAGGAGAAGAAAACTTAGAAACATGACACTATCGGCTGAAAAGAGCACGTTTTTTTCTATCTGGTGGTGGCTGCTGCATAATTTTGCTCGATTTTTCCTCGCCATACACGTAAAGTCTGAAAACGGCAAAGCTGACATAAATCCATCGTGTCCTCCATCTTTAACACCCTGTAATTTATGTTGGGGGTGTTTTGCCTCTCAGGCAATGAAAGTCGTTAAAACTGCCGGCTTGTCCGTGTAAACTCGGAACTTACGTCCAACATTCCGGTTTCCCGATTGTCAAGCGGAAAACGAACTGTAGTGTTCGCTACCTTCTGGGAAGGGGAGTTCTACCGGAAATGTACGAACTGCACTTCGGCGGTTTCCGACGGCAATTCTCCTCCTAACACAAAGGACTTCAGGACTAGTTCTTAGGCAAAATGGAGTCACCCACAGCAGATTTTGGCGCTGACTTTATTTATAATTTATCAACTTGAGGTACATATTAGAATTTTTTATGGCATGCACCTGCGAGGAAATGCATACTCTTTTCAATGGTATTTGATTGATATTTAATTTTTTTTCTCCTTTAATGCCAAGAATATTTCATTTATATACGCCGGTGGCCAACATTATGGCGGTATGGAGTGAGTGAGTGCTTGGGGTTTAACGTCGTACTTAACAATTTTTCAGTCATATGACGACGACATTATGGCGGGAGGAAACCGGGGGAAACCCACGACTATCAGCAGGTTGATGCCAGACCTTTCCACGTATATACGCCCGGTGAGATAAATCGTGAGCCTGATTCTTTACAGCGATGGGGCGTAAAATGATTGAATACAGCTTCTGAACGGTTTCACGAGGCATAAATTGTCAGTTGGGTGTCTCACCAGGAGTTACATTCCTGCAATTTCAGTCGTCCAAATCGAAGTCAAAGGAGAGACACAGGTTCATGCATAGGTGACGCTATTCTTCATATTTTACCCAATAAACTGTTACAATGCCGTAAACCAGTTTAAGTTCTTGGGAGGGGTAAGAACCTATATTTATTTTATTTGATTGGTGTTTTACGCCGTACCCAAGAATATTTCACTTATACGACGGCGGCCAACATTATGGTGGGAGGAAACAGGGCAGAGCCCGGGGAAAACACACGACATCCACAGGTTGCTGACAGACCTTCCCAAGTACGGCCGGAGAGGAAGCCAGCATGAACTAGACTTGAACTCACAGCGACTGCATTGGTGAGAGGCTCCTGTTTCATTACGCTGCGATAGCGCGCTAACCAACTGAACCACGGAGGTCCCCCCAAGATATTTTACTTGGCCTATATAACTATATACAGGACTCGAGATATATAGAACTGTACATTTTGTGTTTTTTGGGGTATAAAACTGACATTTTCAATATAAGACTGAAGCTTTTCAACATACATAAATACCCGTTATATCACGTGAAGTAATGCTTTAGATGTATCAAACCATGAGTGTATGGAGAAAAAAATGAACAAAAGTATGAATCAAAGGGATGGGCGGATGAATTAAACAGTTGATGAATAAATAAGTGAAGAGGTCAATCCATCGCTGAGCAGATGAACATATGTACAAGTGTATTGATTATGTATATGATGATGTATACGTCACGGATGGGGTGATTATAGATGAATCAAACTACAAGACAATGAATGATTGAGTGAGAGGGTGAACCAGCGAAAGAGGGGATGAATGTAATGTGTAAACGGATGACACATGCTATGGTCGCATAGATAAATAAGAGAACGGACGAATTAAGCGACGATCTGATGAATAACTGAGTGTATACTCACTTGAATTTATATAGCAAGCGAAGAGTAAATGAGTAAACAATAACTCAAGCAATGAGCGGATAAAAAAAAAACTAATGAATCAAGCAATGAGCCGGTGAATAAATGAGTGAACAGTGCAAACGATGAATGTATGAATGAAAACTAGCGACTGAATCAAGCCATGAGCAGATGAATTTGAAGGAGTGAACGCCCGAAGCAAGCTATGAGCGCATGAATAAAAGAGTGGACCCAAGAATAAAGGTGTTAACGGATGAAGCAGGCAAAGAACAGATAAATACATGAAAGGCCGAAGCCAGCAATGAACGGATGAACAAAGGAGGGAAAAGATGAAACAAGCAGCACATGACGAAAGGAGTGAAGGGATGAAGCAAGCAATGATTGCATGAACAAAGGAGTGAACGGTCGAAGTCAGCAATGAGCGGATGAATAAATGAACCGCCGAAGCAAGCAATGAGCGGATGAACAAAGGAGGGAACGGATGAAGCAAGCAAGAGCACATGAACAAAGGAGTGAGCAGATAAAGCAAGCAATGAGCGCATGAACAAAGGAGTGAGCAATCGAAGTAAGCAATGAGCTCATGAATAAATATATGAAAGGCCGAAGTAAGTAATGAGCGCATGAACAAAGGGGGGAACCGATGAAGCAAGCAATGAACGTATATGAATAAATGAACGGCCAAAGCAAGCATTAAATGGATGAATGAAGGGGTGAACGGCCGAAGCAAGCAATGAGTGGATGAATAAAGGAGTGAACACAAGACGCAAACAATTAGCATATAGTATGTTAATAATGGGTGAAGCAAGCAATGAACGGCTGAATAAAGAGGTGAACGACTGAAGCAAAGCAATGAGCCAAAGGGTAATGGTTTGAAGGACTGAAGCAAGCAATCAGTGGAATGAATATGAAGGAGTGAACAGCCGAAGCAAGCAATGAGGGGATAAAGAAAGCGGGAACAGCCGAAACAAGCAACGAGTCCATGAATAAACCATACGGCGGATGACCGTAGCAAAAAATAAGCATATAGTGTATTATGAACGAATGAAGCAAGCAAAGAGCGGATGAATAAAGAGGTAAACGACTGAAGGAAGCAGTGAGTGGGGTATATACGGAGATGATGGATAAATGAGTAAATGGATGGTTTAGGCGATGAGCAAAATGGATGAATAAATAATGAGTTATAATTAAGGTCGCGCAGTAAATAGATAGCTGGGAGCAAGTGCAGGTGCGATATTAATCATCTACATCAATTTAAAATTTCAAAACCAGCCTTTGTTCTTCCAAAAAATGACGATGTGGCGTTAAACCATAATCATTCATTCATTCCAAAAAATGAATTAGGCCTAAACCTTTTTGTGAACCATGGATAAGAGCAATGTTGTCGTATCTGACGGCGAAAATTCATGTATTTTTGTCAAGAATATTACATTTAAAATAAGAGGCTATACTACAGACTTTGCCGAAAAATCGATCAGTGTACACAGAAAACAAATTTTTGCTATTGTTTTATTGAATAGCCCCCAATAATTACCATAAAATTCAGAATCATTTTAATAATGTAAATAAGACAGGTACGGGTCTTATATTAACTGGAAGGCAATAATAGTTTAAGCTATTCTTGGTAAATGCTGTAAATTTGACTTGATGAGCTAACATGGATTTTTTGCTAGTAATCTCGGGTATATAGCTTCGGACTTTATGATCAGGGGAGTCATGACTGTCTGGGAGAGATATGGGTGTGGGAGTTGGGGTGCTTGGGGGACTCTGCACCTATTCAATTATATATATACCTAACTAACAAATCCAAAACCTGCGGGAGCTGGCTTCGAACATACGACTGTGTGCAGGTCAAGAATTATATACATGTAGTATAATCTTTAAGGCGAGCCCATTTAACTCGTTGGTATATATACACACGATGGGGACTAATTGTAGATGGTGTAATTTAGTGGCGGCCTCACTCAGCGCCAAAGATTAGTGTACATTCAGAAGTGTAGCATAGATAGCCACATCTCTGTAACAAGAGAGGAAAAAAGCGTGGGGGTGGATGAGTGCGGAGAACGATAGAAATGAACCGTTGTAGACCCACCTGCACTTAAGTAAACGTATTCAAGTTTTGGTAGATAACATATTTAGCACGTTCTAATGGCCATATGGCATTGTGTAACATATTTTAGCACACTGCCACACCGTGCCCCAAGAAGATTAGTGGTTGTAAATTAATACCAGAATTTTTTTTGCTATGCAAATTTTTTTTCCTGCACCTTCCAAAATATCTTGAAAGGTAACTGCTCGCCAAAAATGTACGGAGGCAAAAGTTCCTCACAAGATATATATGCACGTCCATGATGAAGATTATTTTTCATTCATTATTTACTCCATTGGTGGTCAACATAATATGTACGGCCTCCGTGGCCGAGGTGGCAGCGCGGAGTAGTGACCCACGAGCATCTCACTAATGCGGTCGTAATGGTTGGCGGGTATTGTGCAGCAAAATAGCTCAGCAGTTTCTCACCATAAAACCATCGCTGTGAGCTCAACTTCATCTCATGCTGGCTTCCTCTCCATTCGAAAGGTCTGCCATCAAACTGCGGATAGTCGTAGGTTTCTCCCAGGATCTGTTCTGTTTTCTTCCACTATAATGCTGGCCGAGGTCCAATACAGGTGAAGTAGTCTTGAATATGGCGTAAAACACTAATCAAATAAATAAATGTAAGGTGCCAAGGTCGCCGACTTCAAAGTGAAAAGTGGAAAAACCGCCAAAGACTATGCAAACTCCATTTAAACTTACTTATTTTTTTCATTGCATGAATAAAATACAGTTCAATGCTCAAATTCCATGACGCAAACTTTATGAATAGGCCTTATTTGTCATACGCAAGAACTGAAACCACTAACCTAATCACCTTTTTCAGCTAATAATAATTCAGGTAATAACTGGAATTTGTTTACGGGTAAATAAAATATGATTTGATCGGCGAACATGGATTTTTTCCACAAAATTTTCGGGATAACCCCTTTAAACATCGCGAGATCAACCTCTCTACCCGATGCTTTGTTTATGGGTAAAACTGTAAAACTGAGTTTACAAAGTCTGACATACAAATATTGACATCTGAAGATACTTTATCTCCATTACGTTTGTTTGAATTAGCTGTTTTACGAGGTTGTACTCCACCTTTTGAATGATAACCTAGTGCGGTACGTTTATTGTTTTCTCGCTTGTACGCCATTTTGGCGTCTTTTTTCCCCCCATTCTGCATGTGCCGATCAAGTTTTGCATTTCTATCTCGGCGTGTGGTTTCACGCGCCTCCCCTATGTACATGAGTGGATACAGAAGTACTGTTTGTTAAGACCATACATTCGTATATACACGATAACACCATCCGATTGTAATTCTAAGGCAATCCTACCCGGTTTCAACGTAAACATTTACGATAGTAATTGTTTCAGTGAGATGCCCGAACCACCCTTCTACATTGCCAGCGTGTTAAGCGATCTGAAGGCAGTCCTGTAATAACAAAACATACCAACACTTCTTCAGCAGATAAAGTAACCACACCGTAATGGGTACCAGATGCTAGGCATGTTTCACCTCCACATGCAAAGTGTGCCCGCACTGGCCCCTACCCGCCCATGTACGATTGCTCATGTGCGCAACCGTCAGTTTGGACGCGAGTGGTCAACTGGGGAACTGGTATTTCCGGTGTAAATTAGGTTCCAATGACAAATAGCGGAAATAAACGTACCACGGTTTTTACCTGTTAGAGATAACAACAAAAGTAACAGCTGTTAGAATGCATCTATCAGCGTACACTTACAGATGTTAACAGAAGAAAAAAGCATGAAGCAAAAAAAAAAAAAAACAAACAAACAAACAAAAAAAAAAACTCTTGCAGACGAGGGTTCGCTTCTAGCTGCCGATAACAGATTGGTAGTTGCACGAAGAAATCATTTCACAGCACGTTCAAATAATATAAGTAATATTCGACAGGTATGTATATTTTAAAGACGTACTTAACGAATTCTGCACGAAACGTGCCTTTATATACATAATGATGTAAGTGAGCATAACAGTTTCTATTATTGTGCAAATGTGATGCTCTTGTGGCGTATTTCTGACGTTATCAATGTGCTGTTTTTCGATACTGGGTTCCCTTGCGTTCTCAGCAATACGCTCGACAATTATATGAAATTTCTCACTGGAATTAACGGTTTTGATGAAAATCAGAGGACGTATATAGATGCATACATACAGAAAGGAGATATAGATTCCATCAAATAATTTATGCAGATGTAATCGAAAACATGTAACTGATTTGAGTGGTACATCCACAAGATTTACTAGTGCTTTCTCTCCTCACTGCCTAGAAGGCTTCACTCTAGTTAATTTTGCTAGAATGTATTCTGTTACATACCTTAAGATAACATTGTGTCATATACATAGCCTCCTGTTAACATCATACAATGTTTATATTGAATTAATTCAACATGTGTGCCATATTTAACGGAATAATCTGGTGCAGTGACAGAATAGTCTACTGCAATAATAGCACACATTCTTTCATCACTTTCTGATGACATGGAACAGACTGTGTTTTGAGAGAGTTGTACGTCAGTCAAGAACCCTGGCTACAACGAACGTTTTGCGAAGGCCTTGAAAAAGAGTACATGGGATAAAAAAAAGGAGATAAGGCAACAATGCGACTTTGTCGGTGGGATTTCTTTTGGCAGTAAATGCTCGGATGCAATGTATACCTATCTGCAGGCGTTGCTTTTGAGGAAATCGCATGAAGGACATGTTTGGCGACAACAACACATTAGAAACTGTTACACATTGCTAATCGCTGAGCCACTCAAATTAGAGATATACATGTTTACAAATAATATAGACGTAGATGCGGAGCAAGTCTTGGCAGAGGGGTTAAGATGTATCGAAAAGGTGCTTATATCAGGTGGGAAAACTGATACAAAGTCAAGCAAAACATTGGCTATACATTTTCTGAATACCAGCACAATAAAAGACTAAAACAAATATCAATACATTTATTTATTTTATTTTATTTGTTTGATGGGAGTTTTACGATGCACTCAAGAATATTTCACTTATACGACGGTTTTCCTCCCACCAAAACGGGCAGACTCCGCGGGAAACACACGCCCATCCGCACGTTGCCACCATAGATACATGGTGTACCGGTACATGTTTTGTTCATGCAATTTAAACAGACGATATCAACAAGTGTATATGAAAATGTGTTACACGTATATGTTCACAATCGCTGGAACACACGAGGCGCGAGTTCAAAAGCGATACTGGGCAGGGAATTGTAGGGTCTTCTTGACGATAACGTCTCTCATGAGGCCGTTCACTAAGTCTAGCGTCCGTTGAAGACGGCTTAATTGTCTTCCACCTATAGGGCGTGCATATTTGTTCACGTGGGAAAGTTTACTAGTCTTCAGCAGCCTGCGGATGGTCGTGGGTTTCCCAGGGCTCTGTCCGGTTTCCTCCCACCATAATGCTCTCCGCCACCGTATATAAATGAAATATTCTTGACTACGGCGTAAAACACTAATCAAACATATATAAATAAATAAATAAATAAATAAAAATAAAATAACTTTCCAAAGGTCAGTGGTTCACCCAGGGCACTCCGGTTTCCAACATGCGGGTACTATGTACATGTTGATCACCATCTTTGACGACTGACATCTCAGGTTCTAATCTAGCTCAAGTTCAGTGATTTCCAAGAGCGCTGTCGAGTGTACGTAGTATAAGTCAGTCTTTTTGGTTTCCTTTGGGATCTGGCCGGTTTCATCCACCTATAACCTGAAAGCCATGCATTGAAGTGAGGGATTCTTGAGATAATCAAATAAACAAATAAATAAATAAATAAATACAGGCTTGAGTATATGCAGTCATGTAAACACTTAAGTGGCATGAAATGTTTAGATAATACATGCTGTACGCGTTTTGCCGTCATGTACGTCCAGTTCAATTTGGATGGTTCAGTCTAAACCCACCAAATTACCGGCCTTTCGTTTTACATTTCCCCGCAGGACAGCCAAGGCGGGTTTACTCGGAGCCATGCCAGGGAAAAATTCCGGTCATTAGCCATAGTACCATGCTCTCGGAGAGCCCCGCGTTCAGCCTATAGCCTTGGCGGATCGCTCAGTAGCTGCAGAGCCAAGCTGGGAAACATCGCGTACCGTTGTAATGGTGTGTATATAGGAAGCTGCGGTGTGCGGGGCATGCGAGCTAAGCTTAAGTCTAAAGCATCCTTAGCCTTCACGTATTAGTACACTATTACACAGCGAGCTTTCCATGGTCCGTACACGACTTACATAATAGCTACAGCCACAAACGTCGGACGGCATGTTCAACCCAGCGCTGCAGGCCAACCGACCGACCGGCAGGCATTACGTCTCAGCAAGCGATGGGATCGAACTGCAGCAGGTGGCTGCATTATGTGCAAGCTGCTGTCCGCTCAATCCACCCAGGCCTTGCAGATCTTATTACCCCCTCCCCCCACCACTTTCCTTGCCCCTCCCTCCTCTGTTTGCAGTGTCTGTGCGTAGCCGATTAGTGTAGACGAATACAGTGTGTAGGACATGCGTGGACATCCGTCAAGACAAACGAACTTGTCACTATCGTTTTAATCCCGTGTCAGCCACGTGTGTCCCGCGGAATGGATTTGTCTGTATAATGGTGCAGTGAGGAAATCTGTGCACCCCAACCCGTCCAATCTGCTACGCTCCTCAGGCAACCCTCTCCCCTCACCACTCAACCCGTTTATCTAATATACGCCTGTCTGATTTAATTTATAAATACGTACATCAAAGTATGCATCAAAATGACCGCATGCATGTTTAGCCGCTAAAGATGTAACCATTACATATACACATAGAGTGCATAAGGCACACGCCTTTCTGTCTGAATAGCCTTACTAAATCAATGTGAAAGTGCTACAACCTACCGGTTTTGTAGGGTTCTATGCGAGGCCAGAATTAACGGGATTTACTATTATGTTATGAGTGAATGCTATTGATTTTTTTGAAGCCACAAATCGCACTTCGGTAAAGGTATAATACCCTGTCATTTGCATGTGTTTTGTCACCGTTTGAAGGGCAAAGTGCGCTTCCCATGACGACTATAACTGAGACTGTGGGGTGATGGGCATAAATGATCCTTTATACAGTAGAGATGTAAACGAGGACTCAGGCAGCTAGATAGCCACCGACAGCCAGCACTCTGAAGATGGTCCGGTCCAACCATGCGGGCCAGCTAACATGTTCCATCGACATAAGCCAATTTCTGTGATGTAAAATCTGGTAGCCTCGGGCAAGAGCCGACTGCACGGGTGTTTAACTGCGGTTACGTGAGCCAACAAAGCCCACAGTGAGTGCAGAGACATCGGGGAAAAAAGCCACGCGTTCCGAGCCTCACACGTTTGAATCATGTTAATTTCTAATCAACGAAACTGATTGATGTGAGCATGCGCAGTGGCGTCGTCCGTGAAAAAGTGAACATGGCGGAAAGTGATGCTGCATAGGAGTACACCGATTCACCATGTATCCGAACCGCCGGGCGATTTTGAGACGAAAACCCGAAGAATTCGGCTGAGGTTTATTCCATATTGACGCGTTAAGATATTTCCAAAGGAGGGGAATGATGTGTGAAGAAGGGTTATAGTCGACAGTAATGATTTTAGATGTATGGATGAAGGCTGTGTGTTCCATGTCATCAGATGTCGGATTTTTACCATCGTCTCGGGTACCCAATTCTCTGGCCGCTCCATCTTCCCAAGGCGACATTCTGTCTCTTTGCAGCTCTACAGCTTTCACCTATGGTAGAGGATTTGTCCCTTTTACTCTGGGATGTGCTAGTAATAATACTAGTTTTAGAATTTATGGTAGATCGGTTTCTTGGCTGGTTCTTGCAGCTAGCCTCGGCTCGACTCGAGGTGTTCGCCTGTCGATCTTTCGCCAGTGTCTATGGGCAGAGTGATTTTAATCCAAAAGACCCTATCTCTCCTCTTTCTCCCAACCCTGTGCTACTTCGCCCAGCCCTGATGCTCGGAGAAATATGACATTTTCATGTCAAAATGGTACCTCGGGCTATTTGAGCGGGAAGTCTCTTCGTGATGATGTATTCCAAAAATGGCGCATTTGTTTGGTGTCGCTTGTGTTTTGCGCTGTTCTGTTTGCTGAAAGTGTTGGTGTCTACAGTCTACGACTTCATTCCTCACCAAGGATATTACGAGAGTTATTCTACAACTCGACGTCAGCATCGCATAGTGGGGGTAACCGCCGCGATCAGTGCCTTATTCTGAGCAGGGAGTTAACCAAGGGTATATGCACTCGTCTGCAGCTCGACAGACGAAAGGAGGAGATACGCAATAATGTGCATTTCAAGTTTTGCTCGGTGCATTCGGCGAGCATTTACTCGGTGGTGAATTCTCCCAGCAAAAGCTGTATCGTAGACGAATCTTTGGCGCAGTGTAAAAGCTGTCTCCACAGGCTTGAAGACTGGGATAGACAGGCCATGGAGAAGTTCACTGTATTTCAAGACCTGCTAGATCGCTTCGACTGCAATGACAGTTTCTCCACCGTAGGGAACTGTCAAAAATGCAAGGTACGTCATCCATTTTCATTTTAATAATACCATGACACACGTCAAAGGAAAAAAAAAAAACAAAAAACAAAAAAAACAAAACACCAAAAAAAAAATGTAAGAAATGATTAAAATGTCTTTAACACTAGCCCCCCACCCTTCCCCTCCCCACTTCCCTGCCCCACCCCACTCATAACCCAAAAATGCCATTTTTCCTAGACTGGTTTAGGTTTACAGGTTTACCCTTTGCATAGGTAAGATATTATTATTATAATGCTTATTTCTTGAATATAATGCTCATCCACAGGTAAATAACCAGAGTTAATGTAAATATTCCAGACTGTGGCATATTCACATCATTTTCAAAAAGTTCCAAAAGGTGAAACTGAGAGAAATGACAAAAACAGTCATTGGCCTCTCGTTTATTACTTCATAAGTGTTTATCTGGGCTGACAGCGACTATGCTATAAGCTAATGCCTAACATTAAAATTATCTACATCATCATTAGTTGATTACTGGTAATTATACTGGAAATATGTGGCAGCTGTTTCCAACAAGTGTGATGTTTGTATCCTGCCTTAATTGCATAGAACGTTTGAGTTCAGTGCTTAATACGTCAGACAGGTGAAAATCAGAATTGTTAATAAATTGACTGTAACGTTAAAATTTATTATGACTTGAAAACTATACATGTAATTGACTTAATCACTGAAATATGAAGCTTACACCAGTTCTGGTTGAGATACTTAAAATTAAAGTGAAATTCTCAGAAAAAGTGAACAAAATTGTTGTTTAAATGTTAAAGGTAGTGAACATTCAGATTTGTAGCTTTGGGGATATAACATGGTGATGCATGCTTTAGGTACAGACAATGGGTGAACATTGTAACTTGTATGTTACATTTATGCTATTATTAAATGTTAATTAACACATTGTATTCATTATTTGGGATCATGTAATACATTGTAATAAAGTGTACATGAAATGATGATGGAATGTATTTGACAATATGGCAAGTATACATGGAGTCATAGAGAGAAATGACTGTTAAAATAATGTTAAGGATATTGTGGAGACTGTTGTCTCATTTTAATACAGGAACATTTTGCTGAATATAATTATAAGGCAAACAGATGAGACATTTTTGAAATTTTCATCAATATTAAATTTGTAATTACCAAGACAAACTCTAAGAATTACACCCACACAAACATTGGCCTTGTGTATTCATCGCACATAGGGGACACACCAGTACTGTGGTAGCCAGAGATGATTTGTTTATGATGCCAATATCGAATTACAACGTATGTTTGATATTCTGTCATTACCCTTCACTGCAGTCCACTGTATTGATCGGGAATACAACCTGTTTGATGAGTTATGTATCAAGAAATGAAACTGCAGTACGTTCATGTGGGTAAGCCTAAATAAACCTGTGGAAGATGTGAGATGTAGGAAGTCATTACAAATCCACACTAATGTTCCATTGATTCGTGAGTACTTCATAACTCATTGATCGATGTACATGTAAGGTGACATTACAAAACTGCAGTATGTTCCATTGATTCGTGAGTACTTCATAACTCATTGATCGATGTACATATAAGGTGACATTACAAAACCGCAGTATGTTCCATTGATTCGTGAGTACTTCATAATTCATTGATCGATGTACATGTGAGGTGACATTACAAAACCGCAGTATGTTCCATTGATTCGTGAGTACTTCATAATTCATTGATCGATGTACATGTGAGGTGACATTACAAAACCGCAGTATGTTCCATTGATTCGTGAGTACTTCATAACTCATTGATCGATGTACATGTGAGGTGACATTACAAAACCGCAGTATGTTCCATTGATTCGTGAGTACTTCATAACTCATTGATCGATGTACATGTAAGGTGACATTACAAAACTGCAGTATGTTCCATTGATTCGTGAGTACTTCATAACTCATTGCTCTATGTACATGTGAGGTGACATTACAAAACCGCAGTATGTTCCATTGATTGTTGAGTACTTCATAACTCATTGCTCTATGTACATGTGAGGTGACATTACAGAACTGCAGTGTGTTCCATTGATTCGTGAGTACTTCATAATTCATTGCTCTATGTACATATAAGGTGACATTACAAATCTATAGTATGTTCCATTGACAACGAGAACCTTACGCTTCAGTACTTTATGTAGGAAGACCTTACAAATCTGCAGTATGTTCCATTGACTGTGAGAACATTATGCTTCAGTACTTAATGTAGGAAGACCTTACAAATCTGCAGTATGTTCCATTGACTGTGAGAACCTTATGCTTCAGTACTTAATGTAGGAAGACCTTACAAATCTGCAGTATGTTCCATTGACTACAAGAACTTTATGCTTCACTACTTAATGTAGGAAGACATTACAAATCTGCAGTATGTTCCATTGACTACGAGAACCTTATGCTTCAGTACTTAATGTAGGAAGACCTTACAAATCTGCAGTACGTTCTGTTGACTATGAGAACACCATGCTTCAGTACCTAATATAAGGATGACATAGCAGATCTGCTTGAGCACGCACTTTGTACCTCATTGATTGATGTACCTTATAAGCGTAGTTCAGTAATTCTTAACGTAAGAAAACATCACATATCTGCATTCATTTCATTGATTCTTGATAACCTTAGTTTTCAGTACTTAGTGTTGCATCTATGCGTGAAACATTCTTGAGTACCGCGTAAAACACAAGTCCAATAAATAAACAAATTATTGGTGGATGACAGCTACTAAATTTTCAGTATACAGACAGCTACATGATTTATTTATTTATTTATTTGATTGCTGTTTTACGCCATACTCAAGAATACAGATACATGAAGATGTTTGTATGTTAAACTGTATAAGACCATAGTCCTGTTCCAGTAGGTGTAGGCCAGTGCGTATGTATAGTTTACTGACCAATACCTTCCCAATACATTGATTTAACATCACACTTACACATTGTACTACTATGTATCACATTATGTGTATTTATGAATACAATATGCTACTTAAAACTGAAATGGCATAAATGTAATAAATACAATGTTTGCCCATTGTGTAAGATTATCATCTAATGCGTACATCATAATGTTCCTGCAATAAACTGGAACACTTTTGATAACATGCAGGTGATTTTCCTGAATAAGCCAAAAGTTCAAACCAACCAACCAAGAAAAATAAAGAAATAAATAAATAGATAAATAAACTTATGTATTGTATTGTACCAGATTTCTTTTGCACTTTCTCAGATGTGCTTGTGGTAGGTTGATGTACCTGGATGAAGACTGTTTTCAGAACATAGGTGCCTAGCTTGTTATTCAGACAGTAAGAGTTGTCTTGGTAACTACCATGGGCTAATTCCAGCCTGTTTTCCTTGTGCCCTGCTGTGACCTTCATGAAAGGAACGCACATGCAAATGTCAAAGTGAGGTGATCACTGAGCACAGTTGACATTTGCAGGATGCAGACTGACTCCCTCCTCCTATGATCACCAACATGGTTTTTTTTTCTTTTCAGAACGTATTACAGCTGTTGTTTTGAATAAATGTTTGCCAAGTTTATGCAGTTTCTTTCACACAGGTTTAATTTAATGAGGCTTTTTATTTCAGTGATTTTTAAAAAAGGAAACATTTTTATTTCAGGATGTCATTTGTTTCAGATTTGTTAAAAAGCATATTTATGTTGTGAAAATTTGATGCAGCAATACTTGTCAGATTTTTATATTTATCTTTCTTTTAGCAAGCCTTGACATATTTTTCCTGACTATGCAGTTCAAGAAATCTTTCAGGAAAAGATCTATGCTTTTCTTTTGATTGTTAAAATATAATGCAATTAAATTTGTATGACAAGTTTCTTTCACATCAACTGTAGTTGTGTGTGAAGGATTTGATTGGACGACACAGAATCCAACGTGGATCGTTACTTTTCTCATTGGATATGTACCGCGGGGAAATGAAAATCCATGAAATGTGATTGTCTCTGGAAAACATGGGTAAGTACATTGTCTTTTAGAAGCTTACATGTTGATGGCTTTTTCATCCTGTGCTCCCTTTCTAATAGGTGGGTGGGATGGCTCATCAGATTTTTATATGCTGTCCATGACATGTCTTCATCGAGGATTGGTATCACACTCCCATGTCTTCACACTCCTGAAACAAAATCTGGGTGTGCTACTAAAACACCTGGAATAAGCATTGAGACACCAGACATAACTATTGAGACACCAGACATAACTATGAAGTCACCTGACATAACTATCGAGACACCAGACGTAGCTATTAAAACACCAGACATAACTAACGAGACACCAGACATGACTATTGAGACGCCAGACATAGCTATTGAGACACCAGACATAACTATGAAGTCACCTGACATAACTGTGAAGACACCTGACATAACTCACATAACTATTAAGACGCCTGAAATAACTATTGAGACACAAGACATAACTATTGAGACACCAGACATAACTATGAAGTCACCTGACATAACTGTGAAGACACCTGACATAACTCATTTAACTATTAAGACACCTGACATAACTATCGAGACACCAGACATAACTATTGAGACACTTGACATAACCAATAGTCTGGGGAGTCAAAATTTCAAGTGTTCAAATCACACTACAGGGCTTTTAAGGTGTGTGATAATCATATGTAAGATGACGGTCAGCTACAGGACCATTATGATAAAAATGTTATCTTGAGCAGTGTAAAATTGGGTAGTGCTAAGGTTTGATCTGGGTCTCTTTTGAACCCCATGTGGTGTATATGGTCATCAATAGTTTGGGCGCAAAAAGCAAAAACATGCCCAGTGTAGTGGGTTTTTGTGTTGAACCATTGTTGATAGGCTTTATGAGGTTATTTATTTAACATTGTTGTCTTATCTCTCTAACTGGGATGAGAAACTAATAATATTCAAACCAACTAAATACTTATCAGAGCACGTACCTGGTATGGGTGCCCAAAATTTCATCAAAGATGAGGAAAGAGTCAAAGGTAGTTCGGCACATTGACACTACTAATTTCATGTACATATACATGTAGGCATTTGTTGAGGAGAAATTGAGGTGTGGTAGTTGGCCAGTGGTCCCAGAACATCGTCAGCATTCGTTGAAGTTTACGCGATTTGACGCAAAAACATTCTTTTGTCGTTCTTCATCGTGTTTCTGTATAAACCCTGCCGGTAGTGAGGTAATGATGTATTCCCCTGAATCTGTGAGATTATTTTTGCATCCGACCTGAATGTTGTCAAGTGACAGCTAAACAGATTTTATTTTTACTTATTTATTCACAATATTTCATCTACATTTTGCCATGTGGAGAAATTGTCCACTTTTACAGCATTGATCATAGTTGAACACGGATGGAGGAAACCACTGGCTGAATACCCTCCTGACTTAAAGCTACATCCAAATCTGATAACATTTTGAATAGAGCATTGGCAAAAGCCAAAGATTGATTGTTTGTGGCTACTGCAAGAGCAATCAAGACACCCTGGGAGAATGATCCCCGTCTAAAGGGCATTATGAGTGTTGGATGTAATTTATGCGTCTTTTGGAGTTCTATATTGGAGACGAGCTTAACTCTGATTGGATAACCTCCAACTTTTGCAGGTACCCTCCCCCCCCCAACACACACACACACACACAAATGTAATCTTTTATAATATTGATCAAGACAGGCAAGTGCTCTCACAAGATGTCTGTACATGTACTGACATGCAGTGTAATCATTGTGATGGCTAGAGTGGTTGCATGGCCATTTTATACAACTACCGTAATTCCTCAACCTTTTCACATATGAAAGAAAAAAAAACAGCTTTCAGTGCAACTTTTGCACATTTCAAATTTGATTTTGGAGACAAATCTACATTGGTTGGATTGGCCATTTCAGAGCTTAACCAAAAGTGTAATTTTATCAATCTACACAGCATAATGCCTTCAGAATATACTGGAATAAACATCTTGCAAACATTTGAAAAGCTTGAAGAATTACAGTAGTACAAATCCAGGATAGATTGGGGTTTTCAGAAAGGGCAAACTTTAGCAGCCTGTAGAAAGTTGTCCAATATTAATTCACCGAATAGAACGAAGCCATAATTGGAGTCATTTCCGTTGCCTTCATGTGGTAATGTTCAGTTTTGATTGTCTTGTCGCAATCTTCGTCTGAATGTCTAGATCTGTGATTTGTTTTCCTGTATGAGATCAGTCTGGATTGGAAGGGATTAAGATGTATGTGCCTTAGATCCTTATTTAAATATATCTACTACACAGGACGTAGAACAGGACCATGTTTTTTCTGTCAGGGACCAGCATGGATTAAGGCTATAAAGCTTGAGGGTCATGAAGTGTATAAAGCCTGTTCATTTTTGTTTTCCTAGACTGAATGGAATTTATTTGTTTGTTTTATATAATCGCCATGCACTCGAAATTTTTCACTTATATGATTTCCTCCTGTTTTTTAGGTGTGGGAAATCAGAGTGCCAGGGATAAATTATTGAGGTGTATCATGACATGCTCTCCTATGTCCAACCCTCATCATATTGGTGGGAGGAAAGTGGTCACTAAACTTCATGCAAGACCAAACAAGGAAACACCTTCAGAGGGTTTTTTTTTACCAGAAAGACTGCTACAAGAAGACACAGTATACATGCACACACACACCTAATGACTCCTCCTGGTCAAAAATTGTACACGTATAACGGATCACCCAAAGCATACATACATACATACATACATACATACATACACGCATACCTACACGCACACATACACGCATACACGCACACACATACATACATACATACCAGAAAATTCCCACGCTTATTCCAACCCCTCCCCCCGCCCCCCACCGCTTTAAAAATGGAAATGGAAGCTTGCAATCTGAGAAATTCTGTCAAAGAAAAAGATTGATGCAAAACAGCAGGCAACTTAATCACTCGGCCAAGTTCCAAACTCACATTGGAATTAAAGTGCTATGTTTTGTTGGAAAAGAAGACACAGGGAATAAATGTAGTGTCACTCACACCTGCTGTCAATCCATCACTTTATCACTCAGTTATGTTTTTACTTTACTAACACACCTGACAAAGTTTTCTAGAGTAAGTGTCAAAATAACTGGAGATGCTGTTTTAGTGTTGTGTCTGTCAATCACTTTAGTAGTCAGTCAGTCGTGCTGTATGATTGTGAAGAACCTTTATGGAGCAATTTCAGAGTAGATGTCAGAATAGCTGTAATTTATGTCTTACTGTTTCACCTGGGGTCGACTAATCACAATGTCAGTCAGGCATTGTGTGTGTGAGGTGGTTATAACTTAGTTCAGGGACTGTTTGGCTGTTAATACTGTTCTTCTGGCCAAGTGTGATTGGCAGTGGCCAATGGGTCAAATCCATCTCTCCTCACTGTTGTAGCTGGAGGTTTTGTTTGTTAACCTGGCAAAGGGCATGGGTTTTCACTGGACACTTATTTTTTTTTTATTCCTCTTTTATTTATTTAAAATCCCCTTTCTTTTTTACCATCAAATCAGCCTGTCAGTCAGTTAGTCATACCATCAATCAATCACCTAGCCAGTCAGTAAGTCAGTCATACTTTTGATCAGTCAGCCAAACAGTCATACAGTCTGTCAGTCAGTCAGTCAGTTAGTTAGCCTTGTACTGCCAAATCAGTCAGTCAGACAGTCAGCCAAACAATTAGCCTGTCAATCCGTCTGTCAGCCAGTCAGTCAGTTAGTTAATTAGCCTTGTACTGCCAAATCAGTCAGTCAGACAGCCAAACAATTAGCCTGTCAATCTGTCTGTCAGCCAGTCAGTCAGTTAATTAGCCTTGTACTGCCAAATCAGTCAGTCAGACAGTCAGCCAAACAATTAGCCTGTCAATCTGTCTGTCAGCCAGTCAGTCAGTTAATTAGCCTTGTACCGCCAAATCAGTCAGTCAGACAGTCAGCCAAACAATTAGCCTGTCAATCTGTCTGTCAGCCAGTCAGTCAGTTAATTAGCCTTGTACTGCCAAATCAGTCAGTCAGACAGTCAGCCAAACAATTAGCCTGTCAATCTGTCTGTCAGCCAGTCAGTCAGTTAATTAGCCTTGTACTGCCAAATCAGTCAGTCAGACAGTCAGCCAAACAATTAGCCTGTCAAGTTATCTGTCTGTCAGCCAGTCATAATATCAGTCAGACAGTAATACCGTCAGTCAGCCAGTCATACTGTCTGTCAGCCATTCATTCTGTCAGTCAAATAGTCAACCAGTCATACTGTCAGTCCTTCTTCCTGTCAGTGAGACTCGTACTGTCAGTTAAATAGTCAACCAGTCATACTGTCAGTCATTCATCTAGTCAGTGAGACTAGTACTGTCAGTCAAATAGTCAACCAGTCATACTGTCAGTCCTTCTTCCTGTCAGTGAGACTCGTACTGTCAGTTAAATAGTCAACCAGTCATACTGTCAGTCATTCATCTAGTCAGTGAGACTAGTACTGTCGGTCAAATGGTCAACAAGTCATGCTGTCAGTCGTTTTGTCAGTCAGAAAAACAGTCAACCAGTCCTTGATACATGTTGTTCTGGGCATGCCTGGTATATGATAGATGTGGTGAATATCCACGGGGTCTTGGACACAAACAACTGCTACGTTGAAGGATGGCTCGGTAGTTGTAGGCACCTACATATAAGGCTGATGTAGGGCTGACTGAGTAGGGTTATTAGTCAGACCTGCATCCCTGAGACCACGGGTTGCATGCCTATGGGGAAATTAGCGAAATTAAGCTAGCCATAGGTGTACCGTTTAGCCAACCAGACGTCAGGAGGTTGGGGTTCTAGTATGTGTAGAATGTTAGTGAGGCTTGCGAAACAGGATGTTCAAACACTTTTTGAAATCATTTTGTGTGAAAAGAGTGTCTGGATTTCATTTTTACTAGCTGTCCCATATTAAAAGTTCTGATAACAGGGAGTCCAAAGACCTCTGTAATTTTCTAATTGATCCAACTGGGTGAGTGGATAGGTAACTGGTTAGCCCTAATGTTTGTGGTTTTGATCATGGCTGAAAAAAAATGACTTAAAACTGTTTTAAATCACCTTTTTATTTTTATTTTACCGGTTTTATTGTCCAAAAGACATGTGTTGACCACCAGTAGTGAGCTACTGTCTTGTCTGTAGTTTGTTGGAGGTACATGTATATCTTTGAGTGATAATGGAACTGCATGTTCCACAAGGTTGGCAAATTTTAGAAACAAACTATATATTCTCTTTTTGGTTATGAATAAAGATGGTTATATTCAGAATTATTGTCTTAAGAATGTTTACAAGGGTACGTAAAAGCGATAAAATCAAAGAGCAGCCTGAATATAAAATCATTTCCCATCTGTATTCATGCTTTTGAGTTTAAAAACTTGTTATGTATTCTGCTCAGAAAATTGATACACAGACATTGATAGAGTTCATATGCTAAGTACTGTAAGCTTTAGTGAATTTTTGTCTCAAACTTTTTCACTAAACCATGCATTATGCAAACATTCTGTATATTTAACCAAACAACCAGTTACATAGGCTACTCATCATGGGAATGTTATATTGTCCATACCAAAGCATGAACAAATAAGGTCCGCAGTATAACTGAATGGTAGTGGAGTGCTGGAAGCCTGCTATAAGTGAGCTAGTCATTTGTCACTAAGAATGTTTAACGTTGTTGGTATAGCACATTATTTGTTTTATATACCTTAATTCTTCAACCTTTTTGCCTTTCAGTGCAATTCATGCATATTTTTAATTTGATTTTAGAGACAAAACTACATTTGTCGGTTTGGCCAGTTTCAGGGCTTCACAAAAAGTGTATTTTGAACACAGAAAAATGCCTTCAGAATATACTTAAGGAAACACCTTGCAAACATGCCAAAAGATTGATTGATTTATCTATTTATTTATTTGATTGGTGTTTTACGTCGTACTCAAGAATATTTCATTTATATGATGGCGGCCAGCATTATAGTGGGTGAAAACCGGCCAGAGCCCGGGTGGGGGGGTGGGTGGGGGGAACTCACAACCATCCGCAGGTTGCTGACAGACCTTCCCACGTACGACCGGAGAGGAAGCCAGCATAAACTGGGCTTGAACTCAGAGCGACCGCATTGGTGAGAGACTCCTGGGTCATTATGCTGCGCCAGCGCGCTAACCAACTGAGCAAAAAGATTGAAGAATTACAGTAGTAGTGCTGGCAGCTTGTGTGAAGTGTGGACTACCATATTCCATTGAAAAAAGATGTAACTGTACAGGAAACTGCCAGAAGTCATTTTGACAAGCACAGATTGGATCTACCACAGACTTTATAGCTGTTGCTGAACACATAAATACAACATGTGCTTGGAGCTGGCACTCAGGGCTGCGAGAGAATTTAGCGCGTGGGACCATTGCTGCAGTCAACAGTTCATTTGTCATGTTCGTGAATGTTTTAGTGATGACTCACAGCAGGTGATGCCTGCAGTAGGCATTGCATGGAAAAACGAGTAGATCTGTTAATAAGAGCCCATGAATCTTACACAAATGATTGTTCTGGTAAGCCATTTCAGATCGGGGATCAAATTTAAAGAATACGTGAAAAGGTTCTTATATTGTAAAGAGAAGAGCGCTTGGGGTTTAATGTCATACTTAACAAGTTTTCAGTCATGTGAATGCTTAGAGTCCAGGTATTGTGCCTCTTTTTTTGCAGGACGGACTTCTACTGCTCTTCTAGTGCTGCTTCACTGAACTCCAGGCGAGGAAGCCACAACTTTCTCTTTTAAGGTCTTAGGTGTGACACATCCCAGGATTGAACCTGGATCTACTGCCCTCGAAGTGGACGCAAAATGAAGGATCTTTTGCCAAGAAAAATAGAAAATTGTTTCCCTTTTTGATGCATACTTTATATTTCTTAATACCTCCTCTATTTTATGCATATTTTCTGTCAATGATCGGAAATGACGTCATCGATGAACATTTGTTCAAAATGAAGAACCACCTTATCACCCCATCTTTGGGCTGTCCCCCACCCCCCAACAAAGTCGTTTTCACAGCTATCACAGTTGACGTCACCACTGTGGGCTACTTAATTTCCTGATTGGTTGAATTTTTTAATCTTACGCTTTCCGAGAGGTTAATAAATTATCTTGTTATCATCAAAATATTAAACTATTGTGATTACAAAACTCCAGTGGGATTGGCTGACAGTTCTTTTGATGGAGGCCGGTCAGAACGTAGTCTGTTTGATCTGTTTTTCATGAATAGTGTAGCGATGTCAAAGGACCAATTTTGTAATGTACTTTATTTGTGATGTGACCTACAAGTGTTAACACAGCCGGAGTGAATCATGCTATTGGCTGATCAAATATTGATATGCATTTGTTGAGTTTGGTCATAAGGGAATGGCAGCCTTTTTGCTGTCTAACTGGAGCATGCCAGTATATTGTTGAAAAATGATTTTTCTGCCGTGAATTTTTGCATTACTAACTGGATAGAGATGGATTTATTTTCACTTGATTAAGCAAACATGATGCACTTGATGGGGCCCTTTCTGGCTAAGGGTTGAAGCAAGTTCTCCTATGAAACCACTGTCCCTTAACAAATGACATATAAATACCCACCATAATGCTGGCCCCCATTGTATACTAATCTGAGCCAAATAGTCTTGATTATGGCGTAAAACACCAATCAAATAAATAAATAAATAAATAATGCAAAAATAACGTAATGATTCATAGGATTACTGGAGTGGCCTAGTGGAAAGTGTGCTAGGGCAGCACAGTAATTAAAGAGCCTCTCACCAATGTTATTGCTGTATAGCATGTGATGACTTCCTCTCTGTTGGCATGTGGGAAGGTCTGCAGCGACCTACAGATCGCCTTCGTTACCCCCCACCCCGGGCAGAAAGACTGTTTTTTTCACACCATAATGCTGGTCGCTGTCATTAAGTGAAATATTCTTGAGCATAAAACTATTATTTGATTGGTGTTTTACGCCATACTCAAGAATATTTCACTTATATGATGGCGGCCAGCATTATGTTGGGTGGAACCAGGCAGAACCCGGGGGAAACCCACGACCATCCCCAGGTTGCTGAAAGACCTTCCCACATACGGACGGAGAGGAAGCCAGCATGCGCTGGACTTGAACTCACAGGGATCGCATTGGTGAGAGACTACTGGGTCATTAACCAACCGCTAACCAACTGAGCCACGGAGGCCCCCATATTGTTGTGAATTTGTGAATATTCATGTATGGCTGTGCATGGCAAATACCACATTGATGGTATGCTGTCAGCCAGTCAGATGTGTGGCAGTGTTTTGCGCACCCAATTTTATAAAGTTTTGAAATCAACTCCCTAAAATTTTCAATCTAATGTGACAGAGATATTAAAGAGATGGGCTGCTGGATTTGTTAAAATTTTTGGTTGTCAACACCCGAACTGTCAGTTTGAGATTAACACACTCGTGTATGGTGCATAAGAGCTAAGTTTCATATGAATATCAACATATATAGGGTTGTAAAGACCAGTGCTTGTCATTCTGTCTCTCCTGTATAAAGCATCCCTGGCCTAAACTAGCCAGGCTATGGTCCTGTATAGGCTGTCTGCCGCTCTTCAGTCTTAAGCCGTTTGGACGTCAATCATGGGAAGGTGTTTCCTACCACATAATGGACTAATTCACTGTACATGTATTTACCAGGTTTCGCAGGCGGGGAATATGATCATTATGACAGAACGCAGGAATTACAGGAGCAGCTTAGTAATTGTAGTGGCAGAGGAATTATAGGTCTCTTTCTCACCTTTATGAGCTAGTCTGTGTGGTTATGACTGTGGCTGTGGATGCGTAACTTGTGATCAATAAAGACTGTGTGAACCTTGATGCAGGGAGACTATAACGCCCTCCCCCCAGCACTAGTCTCCCCCCCCCCTCCCCAACCTAATGCACACAAACACACACACAACACTGCAGCCCATTGTCCTTGCTCCTGTTGTTCTACCATCCGCAGACTCCCGGATACAGTGGTGACGCTGCATGTAGCTCAATAAGCTGTGACCATACTCTACACCTCATTGCATGGTCTTCAAAACAATTTATTTATTTATTTATTTATTTATTTATTTCTTTGATTGGTGTTTTACGCCATACTCAAGAATATTTCACTTACACAATGGCGGCAAGCATTATGGTGGGTGGAAACCGGGCAGAGCCCGGGGGAAATCCACGACCATTCGCAGGTTGCTGACAGACCTTCCCACGTACAACCTCCTCAAAACAATGCTATATATAAGAATAAATTAATGATAAAGGCGCCCTTGAAAAATTCTTTGTGTGGGGGTGACCCAACCCCATGAGAAAAATGGCAAAGGTCAGTAGGGAATTTTAATTTTCATATTTTGGGATATTTCATTTCTATTATTATAGAAATTAAGCATTGAGAGATAAATAACAAGAAAAGAAATTCTATCGAAAGCCTGTGAAAAACACTGATACTTTTAATGATGACCTGGGCCCAGGAGCATGAAGCTATCAGAATATCATCCAGACATCAAAGAAGAAAGACATCAATCAGATTTTCAATCATTAAATTTGGTATCTTCCTTTCTGTTATTTTAGCTGAAATTTGTTGAACAATAACTTGCCCCGAATTTACATTGTCAAGCTGTATTTTGACCCTTGTTACATAAGAAGTAACAATTGTAAAGTGATTTTAAATTTTGACCGAAGTCTAAAATTAGTTTATGATCTCGGGGGGCCAGGTACTTCGGCTTTACTCTGGCAAACTTCCTGACTGAAACCCATAAAGCTTGGAGAACTCTACTTCCATTGGGGAAAGGCTGATATCCATGGAAGACCAAATGAATGATGTTGCATGTAAAGGCCTCTATAGTCCTTCCTGACCATTTCTGCACACACTGACTGTATTCACATTCTGAACATACTATATCTGTCCTCTATATACATACGTTGCTGACACACTAACCACCTCAGTCAATGGACATCCTGGAACCAGAATTAGTCATATCCACATAACCCCTGGGGGCAAAGGGATTGGTACATGACCATGACATGATGGCAGTTTCTGTCCAATCACAGCATTTCCAGGAAGTGTGCGACTTAACAGCTTTTTACTTTTTCTTTCTCCCAGTGCATAACTTCCTGTTCTGAGGCTGTATTTTATAGAGACAGGAGATTTTGAACTCTAGCCAGTCACCATTTCCAGGCCTAGACAATACAGAAGCGAAATAAAAGCTACCTTCTCCTATATGTAGGTAGAGTTATGGGCAAGGTAGCCTTTGTGGTTAGATTGTAACTGCTGCACAGTAGCTCTCACCAAAGTAGTCGTTGTGAGTTCAAATCCAGCTCATGCTGGCATCCTCTCTGGTTGTATGTGATTGGATCTGTCGGCAACCTGTGAGTGGTCATGGGTTTCCAACGGGATCTGCCCAGTTTCCTCCCACCATGATTGTGGCCGTTATCATGTAAGCTTTTGTAGGGCATAAAGTTACCAATCAAATAAATAAATATGTATATCTGAGTATATATTCAGATCAGGCCTCAGTATGTTACAGACTGATAATCATCTGATTGTGTGTGTTTAACATACAGCACTTATCATGCTTATTAGCATACACAGAGCTGTTCATTCTGCTTTGAAAACAAGCCTAAGATATTTTCCCTTTAATTGATCTTCACTGTTTAGTTATTTTCAAAGAACTTACATGTACCAAGAAGTTCAAGATTTGCCAATTTAAGAGTAGGTCGTAAGACACCAGTCAAATAAATAAATAAATCAACATTTACGATGTTATGTATACCATTGAACTTCCCAGTAATAGGGGCTGTGGCATAATGGCCCATTCAAGAATAGTTTTGGGATTTACCTCTGACCAATATGGTCACTGGTTCAAATCCAGTTCATGTTAGTTTTGTTTATGGCCTTTAGTCAGGCTACTTACACTGGTGGCCTTTACACTTTACCTGGACTACCTTTATATCAGTGTTAATTTACAAGTGATGTTGTACGAGTGTATATTTGTTTAAAGATAATATACCAAAGAAACACAGCTTGTGTTAATTAGAACTCCACTTACCTGTCCATCCAGTGTTGATGAATCATAGGTGCTGTTGCTAAAGCGTATGCTTTTTGTCCAATCCAGCAGATTAGGAATATGTCTCTTTTTCTTCTCTAGGTGCGAAAAGAGGAAAGAAGGAAAGAAAAATAAATCACTGTATTCATAAGGGTCAGTCTCTCTTTATTTAGAATGAGAAAAAGCATTGGATATCACTGTGCTGTTTCGTTCGGGCTCCATGTATTAACTGTATGTTTATACATTATTGATGATTGCCGATTCTAGAATTGTCAGCTAGTTACAAGTTCTTTCTTCACCCGTAGAGTTTATTTTAATATAGACATGTTTCTATACCAGAAATAAAGAAAATAGGTCAAAAACGGCTGCCATTCTTTTTCACTCGCTTCACGGAATTCATGCATTTTAGACCAATCCACGGCAAGCTTAAGCCACGGCAGTTGACCTGGATACTTCACAGCTGCGTATGTACGACAGTGTCTTATTGTTGCGTGACGCAGGAATGTAAAAGTACACCGTGCATGTATTATGACGTACTGTTAAGCTCAGATTGGAATGTCGGGAAACAATTGTTTCTCTTTCCACGTCATGGCATCTGGTTGTAAAATATCAAAGATGTAAAAAACAGGAGCGATATCTATAAACTGTGCAAAATAACAGTTTTGCCATTGAAGACAAGTCTGAGAGTTCAACTTTATATAAATCATAAAAGCAAATCTAAGAAGTAAACAAACAGCGTGAAATGGTATTAGACGACATCACGTGGTGAGTAGCTCAAAGCAGACCTTATTTTCGAATTTGACTGAGATTTTGTGAGGAAATAGTGAATAAAGGCCAGTGCCAGTGGTTGCAAAATATGCATAAATGTGGACAGACCCTGTATTAAGTGCATTTGGATATTAATCCTCAAATTGGTCAACTCAACCAATGCAGTTTTGTCTCCAAAAATCAAATTAACAATGTGCATAAACTTTTACAAAGTTGCTCTTTCATATTATTTCATAAGGTTGAGGAATTAGGTTACCTGTATACTACACATTATCCTGCATTTAAGACTACACGTAACTTGATGTACTAGATGAATCTGGTACTCTTATGTGGCCATCTAAAGTGCGCTGTCTAGAGATTGTTGAAGACCAATTGTCTTCCACCAATATCAGAATATTGCGTGCATGCCTGTACATCACCTACAGGAAAGTTTGTGTATAACTTGCCAAAGGTTAGTGGTTTACACCAGGCACTCCTGCTCCCCTCTCCCATGACTGCCATAGCATACAAGTACATGTTAAGTGCACATTTTGAGTAAATTTTAAATACATGAATCTGGTGTAGCATTGTCTGGTCACATCGGATGGTTATGTGTAATGGTTGCATTTATGAAGCTGTGGAACCTCAGGCAAACGAACCTTCTGGCTGATATTGTTACATTGTTTGTGTACCTACATGTACAGCTTTAAAGTGCATAGTTCTCCAATCAGGGGTGCTTATTTGCTCAAGAGCTGTCTCGAGTGCCGACTTATTTAACGGCCAATGAGACTCGACATGTTTATTATGAAGTTATTGTGACACTGAAATTCTCTTTTTTTTTCAACTCTAATTTTTATTAAATAGGTGTTTATTTAAGCATATTTGTTGGACATTATTTTGTGTAGACTGATAAAATAATAATTTTTGTGAAATTATAAAGGTGCATAAATTGGCCTGAAAGTTGCTCATTCATTTGTGAAAGGGTTGAGGAATGAGGGTAATAGCACTGCTCATCTGCAAGGAAAGGAAACTCTGTATGTGCATAGGTATGTCTCTCCTTTGTTTTCCTCCACAAATGTTCATTTGTTGGACTTCATACTTGCCGGGTGTATAAAGCTGACTCGGCATTTCAGGAATCTCGCGAGTTTACACAGGTTGAGATGAGACAGCATGGGGGCTCTTGCGAACTAATGCTGTTTTAAAGGCGTGATTTTATGGCAGCTGCTAACAGCGCCGTCGGGCTGAAATGTGTATTTAGTCTAACACGTACCATAATGTCTCGCGTTTTATCTGCGTTAGTTTGTGAGAGCCCCACCCTGAACTCGTGGGATCCCAGAAATGTCAACTCAGCTTATTGCTGAGGACCCAAGAAAGTGCATCCTAGAATATTCCAAAAATTGTTTTCAAATTGTCCAGTGATGACATCATAAGTCTTTTCAGTGAGCACTGTTTTGACATCCTGATTTTGTACACAAAACCTGGTGTCTTTGGCATGATACGTTAGAGGCGAACACTTGGCAGCATAAAAGACTTAGTGTATGTAATATATAATTAAGACGTACAGCACAGAGAGAAAAAAAAAAAAAACAGCAGCAACTACAGTGTGATAGCTGGCAAATGGTCACATGTAACCGCTGAAGTGCGGTGTCGCGTCAGTTTACCTTATTAAGCATTTTATTCCAACTATTCATGCATGTAAATGCTTCAGTAGCAAATTACACGTCCCCCAAACATCATGGCTGTACACACACCTAATCACCCTTCATCGTCATGTGTATAATTTTTTAAAGTATGCCCTGAAACACTGAACGTGCATACAGACATACATACATACATACATACATACATACATACATGCATGCATGTGTATGCGTGCCTTTATTTATTTATTTGATTCATCTTTTGCACAGTACTCAAGAATATTTTGGTTATACTGCTGCGGCCAGAACTATGGTGGGAGGAAACCAGGCAGAGCCCAGGGAAAACTCACATCCTGCCACAGTTTGCTGGCAGATCTTCTCATGTGCTTTTAGCCTGTAGTTTGTTTTTCTTCTTCCAATTTCTTTACAATTGTCCATAGCATTATACATGAACCTATATTTTCATAAACAAAAAAAACAAAACAAAAAAAAAAAAAGTCTTGCTCATCTTGTTCAGCTTATCACCATTTTGATCATGAACAGGGAGATTCAAATTCCAACTTCCTGTGTTTACTATCGATAAAAAGATAAGGCTCTGTAAGTAGGTAATTCTCCAATGCCAGAGTATTCAACAAAATCTTCTCAGCCCAATTACAGTTCTTATACTTTATTTTAACTTAGCTGGATAATTCCCAATTCTGACACGTAATTAACAACAAATTTAGTGGATCACTATTAAAACTCTATGGAATTTGTCGGAAGTGGGCTGTTGGGTGCATGTTCAACTATATCAGATGTATTAAATGTGATGATTG
Organism: Liolophura sinensis; assembly: GCF_032854445.1. Lineage (NCBI taxonomy): Eukaryota > Metazoa > Mollusca > Polyplacophora > Chitonida > Chitonidae > Liolophura > Liolophura sinensis. Next base: position 19,479,143 of record NC_088306.1, read on the forward strand.
TTTGAAGGCCAAAGAAGATTTTTCAATTTTCTCAAGGTGAATTAAGCGGTCAAAGGCAAATCCAAATATTGTTCTTGGTGGCGTATTGAAATTCACTGAGGCATGATACCACAATGGATGGAGGCAATTGTTAACAGACTCTCTATCCTGCTGGATTTCTTATACATGCATGCTCTCATTAGCAACATGTATTGATAAATCTCCACTCTTCCCCTTTTTGCATGCCATTTCAATACATACCTGTGCCCATGGCTCATTAGCCCAAGGTGTGATAACGACACACATCAAAACACGTCGGTGCGCTTGGTTGGTCATGGTTCAGATGAGAGCTGTTGTGTGTGTACTGGGCATTAGATTTTATTGATTACAACATTTTCACGCTCGGCATCATAATGGTCATAATTGCAACATTATGAGCTTTGTACGCTTTTTTTTTTACCACATTTCATTTATACCCTGACCTAGGTAATTAGTGAAGGTATCCATTTTGTATGAGTTGACGGGTGTCATCCAAAACAGACAAAGGATGTAAGGCCGTTCAAATAATGCGTGTTGGGTTTTGATGGGTTATTGGGTTATTTGTAGTAAAAATAAAATCGGTTTTTTGCCAGTCTGTACCTGTACTTGCACTCTTAGAACACCGTTTTTAATAACATGCGGAATATTTTGAGCTCTTAAGTGTGAGTATCTCAACAGAAATGGAAGTTTTCTGAAAATGAAATATCATGTAGTGTGAAGTGTATAATATCCCATTCATAATACTGTAAACCAACATGGAAGTGGATATTAACTGTAACAAGGAATCATCAATATGTCTGAAATTAGGAATATTTGCATAACACAGGGCCATCTTTGTGATAAAGAGGTCAGCTCAGTTTGAGGTGATCGTTTTTATTTTTAACCCTTAAAACCGAGTGAATGACCAAACATTTTGACACCTGACATGTAAACATATTTCATCAGCAGAATGATGATTGTACTCTTGGAATCCAAATTACTAGTAAGAGCTAGACTTTTAACTGACAGTTGAGTATTTATTTATTTATTTATTTGGTGTTTTACGCCGTACTCAAGAATATTTCTCTTATACGACGGCAGTCAGCATTATGGTGGGTGGAAAGCGGGCAGAGCCCGGGGGAAACCCACGACCATGTGCAGGTTGCTGCCAGACCCTCCCACGTACGGCCGGAGAGGAAGTCAGCATGAGCTGGACTTGAACTCACAGCAACCGCATTGGTGAGAGACTCATGGGTCATTACACTGCGCTAGCGCACTAACCAACTGAGCCACGGAGGCCCCCCACTGACATTTGAGGGCGAAGCACTATTGCTTATGATGATAGATGTATAATTTTGGGCCCTTCCTTTGAGACTAGTGTGTAAAATTACATAGAGTAGATTTTGTTAAGGTTTCATTCCAGAAGAAGCTGAAGACATTACATTCTTAGTTTGACATGGAAACCAAATTAGTTTAAGAGCCGAGGACTTTAACTGCCAATGGCTTATAATGATAGAAGTATAGTGTTTGCCTTCCTTTGAGAATAGTATTGAAAATTATGTAGAGTAGATTTTTTCGTAGATATTCTTGGACATGTTGAAACTGATCGAGAGTGTATAAAATTATTGTCTTACGCACATGCCTAATAGTCCATATACACTATAAAATAAACTCTTTTTTTTTGTGGGTCACTGTAATTCTGGCTCTCAGTCTGGTTTCCTCCCCAAATGAAACTGACTTTGTCACACTGTATATTGTAACCCCAGTTTAACCACAATCATAAACAATGTATTAAAAAAAACATTTTCATCATAAACTTGTGAAACTTTAGTGAATTTTTGTTCATTTATTTATTTTTTTTATAAGTGTACTATTAACATTTTGTCAATTTGTTAAGATTATCATTTTCCATGAATCATAGATGCCTTCCTTTTTTGGGGGGGGGGGAGGATGGGCACCCGCACATTAATGATTCATGGCCTTTGAGATACATCGATCATAGAAATGACTGTCAAGAGGGGAATCATTGCTGGTTCGATAGTGAAGGTCATGTGGCTATTTTACCATACCATTAAGTTGTGCCATAAAAGAAAGATACTCTCTGGTCAATCAGGCATCCTTGTGCCATGTGGCTTCCAGTTGATTGGTCAGTTCAGAGGAAGAACGTAGATGCCGTGTCACAGGGTGATTCGTCAATGTTCTAGGGGGCGACAAGCGATCACGGTGTTAAGTTAATCTGGTCCCCTAGTGTGTGGCTAGTCGCAGTGGTCTACAGCTGTCAAAAGGTGAATGTCTATCGGCCAACATGCCAGCATCCTGCAGAAGCGGAAGTATCATAGGTTGCTGTCTAAATTTCTGGCTACCATGCAACGGTGAAATTACCACTGGCAGCGTCTGGACTGGGGAGCTTATACACTGTGGCTGATGTACAATCTCCGTGCAGTGATAGGCCTGGAGGGAACCCTGTGCTGCTCAACTGACTGACTGTGATAGCAGTTTGCCCCAGGATTTAATGGCTCTTTGGTCACATGACTTGAAGGGTAGATTAGGATTTAATTACGCTATATGTGTGGTGGAGAAAACAGGTGTTGGAGCACCTGTTGGGCTACAGGACTGCCATAAAGTCATCATGATCGAAGGTTATGACATGCGTGTGAGAGGCGGAAGAAGGCTTGATAAGATGTACAGTTTGTGAGCCATACTCTTTGCTGTTCAAAGGAAAACGGAAATGTGTAGGATGCCAATCGCAGAGCTCACCTGCTCAATTTACATGCGCGAGTCAATTAATTATAAGCTAACAATGAAAGAAAAGAAGAAAACAAGGTAATAAACAAAGTAATAATGAAACAAAAGCTGCTCGAAACGTGTATCAAATTTTCATGCACCTTAAAACTTGTGGTTACAAAGACTTGTAGACATGCAGTTAGATTATTACGGCATATTTTTTGTTGATCTATTTACACTCATTGACTGAAAAGAGCTGCGTAAATTTATCTGGCAAATTACTTAATTGTTAACATGTTACATCACTAGTTGGCGGCGAACAATTCGATTTCCTGCACCCACAAGCAGGACTTCTTATTTAAGGGGCCTTTACTGACCAGTGAGGTTGATGATTCAAACCCAGCTCTGGTACACCCTTGGCTTTTTTGTCTTGACTTCTCCCGTATGAGAATACTGTGTGTAACATGTCTGAAAGATTGCCAAAGGTCAGTGGTTTAAATTGCCCACCATTGTATAAACATAAAATTCTTCAGTATAGTTTTAAACAACAATCAAATAATTGTAAAAAAAATTAAGTACTAATTAGAAAAAATAAGTGAGTAAAACACAGTTTGCTTTAGTTGTTGACACAGGATTTTTATGCAAGTCAATTTTATAGTGTAGTGTGTAGCCTGGTAAGAAGTCAGTGCAGAGCTCAGTGGTTATGCCCACCTGCTGTGTTACATGGAATGTGTTCATGTGGGTCAGGACTTTCCAACTTCAAATCCAAATGATAAGAAGCACAGGATAGGGATCCTAAGCTTGCATGTGTTAGGTGAAACCCACCGTCACCTCCTGTGAGTCATTACTGTCTGATGTGGAAGGTGTTGCCATGGTTACTCGGAACACACAAAAGTCATTGGATTGACAAGTATCGTTTAGATGACAGCAATCTGTTTCCTCTGAAAAGTGCGGAAATTTGACCTGAATATGTCTTCATAGTCTTCACTGATACTTGCATTGTACATGTACGACCGTAGTCATATAAAAGTCATTTTGTTGCCTTCAGTCTTTCGAGAGCAAGATCAGGATAAATATGTACATTTGCTGATGCAGTTCGTTGATTGGTTGTTCAGTTACAAAGTTACCTGACCAATACAGTATAAGTATGCAAATGAGGCAGCGAACACCAGGATGATGATGATTGTGATACATTGCGAATTGAATTGAAATGCTTCTCAAATTGGAATACCTCTCATGTTATATTGCAAAAAGAAGCGATCAAGTGATCCCTTGCTGTCATGCTGCACAGTCAGTGACCTTGCCCTTGTCAGTCCTTAACTGATGGGGATGTCCCTGTATCCATAAACAGCAGCATGCACAGATGCAGATATATGGAGATTTGTGAACTGTGATGCTTTTATAATTTTCTGAACAATTCAGGCATCTTTTGTTATTTATAATATTGATGAAGATTTCATGGTAAAAACAGTTTATTAAATATTTAAAATATAAATCTGTATAAATATCCAATGTAACGTTGTCCGGAATATGTCCATTGCTTATCTCTCTTTGTTTCTAGGACATTGTGATGTCATTGGTTGTGCCTGTCAATTATGTTAACAGAAATGTAGCAGATTTTGCAATGTCCTTGAATGAACCAGGGCCACTTTCTATGTACGAACATTTTAAAAATCCAAGAGGGACAAGCCATGGAATTGGGCATGAAAGTTAAAGATTGTCCAGATTTGTGCAGTTCAAAAGTAACAGAAAAATGTACAGCAATGTATAGAAATGTATATATTAAAAACCTTTGCAGTTTACCCTTAAATGTCTCCTGTATACATTATTGAGTTATATTTTCCCATATTTGTCCATCTGTTTTGAGTTTATACCTGTACTTGTACTACCCAAATTCTTCTGATTTTTGGGACACCTGGTCTGCTCTTTTTAACCAATATACCGGTGATTGTAGCAGGCATATTTAGTTTAGTTTATTTAGTTTAGTTTATTTAGTGTAGTTTATAGTTTATTTGTATTTATTTTTTTTTCACCTAGTTAGTTCATCTAATGAACAACATATTCATATCTTTACTTTTCAAAAAAAAAAACATAAATAAATAAAAAAAAATGGGGAGATCAATGTAATTCTTTGCTTTCATCACTACTAATATCTGTTTTAAAAATTAGAAAAAATAGGGTACTAGGTCATCTGTGTTTGGGTTTTTCTCATAATTTGCCCTCTGTATGGCTACAATACTATGTGTCTGGGTATCAATGCTGGTGCAAAGTCCCATGTATTCAGTTACCTCATATATGGTTTCCTGTCTCTCCAAACCTTCAACCTTTTCAACCTCTGAAGCACTTTTTTCAGTGGAAGCTATGCATACAATTATTATGAAAATGAATACTAAAAATGATTTGTTCGTGTCATTAAAGATTTAAGATTCATAAAAGGTGTGCTTGCAAGTTATGTCTCAACACCCCATAATTCTCTTAAAATGTTTCAGAGTATTGGTTGCATAGTTGGTTGAAAAAGTTGAATTAGAGTGTACTGAATCTCTTCTGAACCAACACCCCCACCCCACCCTGTCCCTTTACTAACTGTTGTCTTAGACCTGCTATATGTATCCCTGCATCATGGCCCTCTTTGCCAGCCAGGCTATGGTTATGTGACAAGCCCAGGAGGAGATCTCAAGGTTAGATGTAGGGCATATGTATTGTAGGCCTGAAGACGCTGGACAGGGTCATAGAGCATGTATTGATTAAGGACCATTCAGAATTGCTGTGTGCTTTCCAAAGCCTGGCCATTTTCTGAGCTGCAAGACTGCAGGCTTACTTGTTTTGGGGAGAATCCTGACTTCTTCCGTAGGCTGTACATGGCGGAAGCCGCTCGGCTTGGCATAGAGCCGTGATTCCTGCTTCAAGTCTTCCTCCACCTCCCCCCTGTCACTGAGCCCTCCCCCCCTCCCTTTCTCCAAACACACAATGTTAATGACCAACAGAGTTGCATCTAGCCTTACTCAGTTCCTGGGTAATATCCGTCTAGCGCAGTCAACACACTGCCAAGATTTGATCGGCAGAACAACGGCCCTGTCTTGACAAGTGTAACATCGGAACACAGCGAGGCAGTTAACAAGCTGTACCCTGGTGACATTTGCTAATCATGATGATTATCTCATTGGTCACAACCAAACATATCAAGCATTGTCGTTAGAGTCACCTGTTATTTGCAGTACTCAATTTGAAAGAGAAGGTGTTATTTTCAATCCTCCATTCAGACATGTTAAAAGGAAGGTTTTATTTGCAATGTTCAATTCACAAGGTAAAGTGTTATTTGCAATGCTCTGTTCAAAAGGGAAAGTGTTATTTGTAATGCTGTAGTCAAAAGGCAAGGTGTTGTTTGCAATGCTGTATTCAATAGGGAAGGTCTTATTTGCATTGCTCTATTTCAAAGGGAAAGTGTTGTTGGCAATTCTCTATTCAAAAGGGAAGGTGGTATTTGCAATGCTCTAATCACGGGAAATTATTTGCATTGCTCTATTCCAAAGGAAAGGTGTTATTTGCAATGATCTATTCAAAGGGGAATGTGTTACTGCAATGTTAAATGCAAAAGGGAAGGCCACTGACCTATGCAGTCGCTGTGAATTCAAGACCAGCTCATGCTAAAAAACAAAACCCAGAAAGTAAGCGTATTAAACAATTTTTTTTCTTTGGCAGCAAAGGTTAAATTAGGGTTCATGGGAGGTGAGGGGAATTTTATAGTATGTAGTTTTTCTAAAGGTTGTATATTTTATACCACTGGGCAATGTTATAGACTTTCATGAAACTGGAGAAGACTTAGGTCAGCTGCTAAGTAAATATGGTAATTATGTTGTTAGTATGGCCAAGGCTCATGTAAAGCAACTTAAAACTTTAATCATAAATTGCAAGTGTTAAAAAAGTCAAACTCAGTATACGAAAGAACCCAAATTGTGGTTGGTGCATAGCTCTGTAGTAAAATATCTGTGTACAAATTTTAAACTTCTTACAGCAAAACGTTCTAAATGTGGCTATATTTGAATTTTTGACTTCAGTCTTATTGATGTTTGATAAATATGGGCCCTGCCTAACAGATGATGTTGGAGCTCCTCTTGTGGGAGACATTCTTAACCGCTGCTGGAAGCCTAAAAAAAAAGATGTTCTGAAAACATTAAGAGATAATAAAGGGCAAGGAAGTTGATGAGATTTGTGGTGGTGAGTTTAAGTCGGGGAGAGTATGCATGCTCAGTGCTTATATTCTTCTTGTTTTCCAATAGAGGAGTCTCAAGTTAGAACTCTTTTATGAATGAAGGTAGAAAAAGTCCAGCTGTATCATGTGACCTATCAAAAGTGGGTGTCAGAAAAAAGTGTCATAAAAAGTAATTTAAAGTAGTTGAATGATAGAGAAATTTGAGTATCTGAACATTTGTGGACTTGAGAAGTTCCTAATGGAAAGAAGTGTCATATGTGCCTCTGAAAAAGGATGAGATGGGTAATCAGTAAATTAATGTCAACAAAGGTTGCCTAACGTTTGTCACAAGTCAAATGATAGAAGAGGTCTGTGTTTACCTTTGACGACAAAAAAGTTCCAACTGGAAACTCCTCTATCATATCCAGGAATGTATAATAAAGAGAGGAACTCCTCAAGTTGTGAAATTCCTGTGATCCATTATAGTTTCAGTTAATGGTGATTTGAAATTTAAGGTTTCTGAATCTTCTTGCAACTTCTGTCTAAACCCAATATTCTTGCAACTGAAAGCAATATGTTTATACAATTCTTCTGTAAAGCCAATATGCTTACAATTCCTTAGTAAAACCAATATGCTTATAATTCCTTTGTAAAACCAATGTAATCAAATATGCTTACATTTCCTTTGTAAAACCAATATGCTTACAACTTCTTTGTAAAACCAGTATGCTTGAAGTCTAATTAGAACACACTAATCCTTTCGCTGCCACTCGATACATGTCTGTCAATACCTCGCAGGCAAAGATATCTGAAGTGCCATGACCACAAAGAGATCTTGACCAAAGAGAATGTAGTATTGTTTGACTCCTACCCTTTCTACCTCTGGGTGCAATAGTCGCTACAGGAAAAGATTTGCAGAGAGTGTCATGGTTTCCTTCTGTTCTCTGCATGGTTTTCTTGCCCCATACACCAGATCATCATCACTGTGGTAGGGACATTTGCTTGACTTCTGCTTCAAGCCCCAATCAAATGAATAAATAAATAAGGACACATGGACATTCATTCAGCGCAGCAGAGTGGAGTGATCCGGACCAGAATTGTTAGTCCTTTACCAGTTGGCCATAGTAATAAATAGAGCGATTCACGTTATGAAATATTAAACAGAAGGAGAACTATAAATTTAGCGATCATTTGGCCAAGTACACATAGCCTTATGGTGGATGTAGAGCTGAGGTTTTGCGCCAGGCTCGTCTGGAGAAGGCGGAATGTTTCTACGGACATGCGGCAATAAGAGTTGGAGTTGTGGAATTAATGCCTATTTACATTGTGCTAAGGGGCTCTTGACTGCTGTGAATAAAGCCAGCTTCCTTAGTGAAGCATACCCCAGTGTGTCACAGATGGTTTAGTTGATACGGCCAGGGTTGTGTTGGTTTTTGCTCTTAACTCTTAATTCAGCCGCTTAAGTGCCGTGATTTGTCAGAAATTCTGCTGTGTTTTTCGCGCCTTTGATCCGGGATATGTGTTTTTTGTTTCCTCTTGTCAAAATTTTGTGCGTTTTGTTTGTCTGCAACAAGAGCCATGTGGGTTATATATGTGAAGCGGATCATTGTAACCAACCACTCTTTTGTGAGAGGCCATGTTTGTTTTTTGTACTCCGTCACTTTGTCTTGAAGTGATACAGAGCTCAACTTCAGGATGTGGTTCACTTTGTTTTTCTCATGTGAGAAGCAAAAAGTGACAGTGTTTACAAACCTTTTACACCTTACATTATGCTGATTTATAGACAATTTATTGTAGAAGCTTGTTGCTTGAATTCTCCTCAGTGAAACCACGTGCTGGGCAGTAAGGATACAGTGATGCAGGGGTGAGAATTTGCCGACAAAATGAAGCCTTCAAAAATCTTCATCAGATGAGATGAAGGGAATTTACATTTGTTTTGCATGAAAATAGATATGAAGAAGAAATTAAATACTGTTTTGTGATGAAGCAACTTTTTGTCCGACATTATGCATTTTGTAGGTTTTTAATCAGTAGTGCTGAATTACACAACGTCTCACTTCCATGAAAAAATTAAGAAATTAACTAGGTAGTTTGGATGAATTTGTTGGTTATTTCTGTTGGTTTGGTTACTTTAGCCCTCCCAAAACATTATTTCAATAATCATCATTAATCAGGATAGTGATATTTATTATGCTGCCTCACTGGATTTCCATGTCATGGACACTGAACATGACAGCCCACCCAGAGGCAGGTTAATTGTAAGTGGCCACTGATCTTTTTCATCCAGAGCTGAAATGAACCAAGGCAGCATTGTGTGAGTCAATTTTCAGGGTAATAGTATAGTACTATAGTACTCAGCATGAAATTGAACTAGAGCTTGAAGTCATCATCTGTTTTAGGTGGTCTTGCATGAAGGTCATTTGAGATTAAGTGCCTTCATCCAACAGGACATATATATATTGAACTGTGCTCCACATGTGTGAAATTTTCTTTTCTCACATGTCGGTGGTTTGTGAACTCCCAGAAGTACACTGAATTTCCTCCACCAGTGAAATGGTCTAACACAAACATGTTTTGGACAGGGACGTCATAGGAGTATGGTATTAAACCACAATCATATAAATGCAGTACAGCATTATTTATGTATGTGGTGTTATATGCCCTACTCCAGGCTCTTATCATTATGGCATTGGTCAGGTTTGTGAGTGAAAGGAAACTGGAGTACTCGGAGTAAACCACTGACATTTGGTAAGTATCTGATAAACCTTTTGATGAGTGTTGCATTAATCAACAGTCAAGGCTCATAGATATGTGTAGCCTCCATGAAGCTGCCAAGACTAAAAAGGAGCACTGTTGACTTTGTTCTGCAGGCCTATACATTACCTGTATCACGGGACAATACTGTAAAACCTGACCTTTTCGACTTCTAAAACACTTTTAATTAATGCACACAATTGTTATGAAAATGAGGCAAAAAATGATTTGTTTTGTGATTTGTGTCACTAAAGATGCAAGTTTCATAAAACTTTGCAACTTATTTCTCTCCACCCCATAGTTCTCCCAGAATGTTTCAAAATATTGGCTGCAAGGCCGGTTGAAAATGTTGAATTAGGGTGGATACACACAACAAGGACTTTGACAATATAAAAAGCCACACCATTTCAATGGTCATGTGAATTGCCATTTTATATTCATATCCTGAGAGCTTAAATACGATGTTTTATCAGTCTGTTGATTAGGGTTATCTTTGTCTAATCAGTAAAGTGAATTATTTAAATGACTTGAGTGTGCTTTATCCATTTAATAACGAATTCTTTGTCCATTGGTGATGATGCGGAAAATGTAACCTGCTACTCTCTTATTTTGCCAACGGCACCCAATAATCAGCGTGTTAGTGAATGTTTGCTGATTCGACTCATTAATCAGTGTTTAAAGGGATTAATTAATAGAAGGCCACAAGGCAGAATAATAAAAAGGTGTATGGCTGGTGATGTTCAGTTGCGAAAGAATCGTGTTTGCACACACGAAGTATGGAATCAGGGTTCTTCCGTGAAGTGGGGATGGAGCCATTTGAAACAAGGACACACAAAGGCCACTCGTCCAATCATTGCTGAACATGGTGATTCTGTAGACGAAGCCTTTGTGGTAATGGATTCCTGATTGTATGGAAGTGCAGTCTTGGCAGATTCTTCACAGGCTATGTTGTGTCGCTGACCTATAGTTAGGCAGACCTTAAGATTTGGGACATGCCTGGCTCATTGCAATCCACATTGAACATGTGTATGCCAAGGTGCGAGCCAAGAGCAATGGTGCTAATTCCACGTGGTCTAGAATTGTAGGTGATCGGCACACAGCAAACAAACTCCTGCGAGCAGCTGTAACCAGGCCTTAGGGGACCTATTGTTGCTGACGTAGCCTGATCAATAGATAGTTAGTGCTTGAGCAAAGGTAGCCTAGCCCAGGGGCCAGAAGCATCAATTGACATCTCAGCTCTGAGGAAACCCCCTTTTCCTGTGACCCTATTCAAAAATTCTACCCCCCCTCCCCCCCCTGCAAATTCCATTTTATGTTTTGTATGTCTGGCACCACATCCTTCGTAGAGACACACAAATGACGCTCTCCCCCAATGTGAAATGGAACTGACGACTTCGTCTGTGGATCCGCAGGGTCAGATACTCCGTCTCTTGATTAGAAAGCTCGAGAGAATGACGGACCCTCTGGCCCTTTTTGGGGGGAAAGGCAGCTGTGTTCAGTGTAATCTCCCTGAAGCCTACAGCATTGCAAATTGTAAGCATGGACGAGTCTTGTGTGGCCTGAATTGCAAAATGGTCAGCAAGGCCCCGGGGACTGAGTGCAGCACGGCTAGACTTAACACTGACCATTGGTCTAGCACTGGTCAATATCTCTAACATAGCCTTGTTGTGGACATCTAAAGCACGTTTTACAATTGATATTTTAGTACGTCATACTCAGGAATGTTTCACTTATACGACAGCATCCAGCAGTATGGTTGGAGGGCCAAAATATAAGTATATAGTATAATATATACAGAAATCAGTAGGGTAGGTATTAAATTTAGAATTGTCATTCATCATATTGATATAAAACAGAACGTGAAGGTCATTTTGGAATGTTCACCATTGATGTAAATCAACAGAAGTATGTGTGATTCTGTTTGTTTGTGATATGGCAGGTGATCTGGTCTGAAAAGGTTGTCATCTATTTACTGCACCTATTCCTGGCTGGGTCACGTGTTAATCCATATTTTAACGAGCTGACATTCAACTTTTGGGATGTAATAAAATGGAAATGAAGAATCATTTTTTTGTGGGACAGGTGCCTGATGTCATGGATGTAGAGGAATTGGTCATATTATCCTTCTTAACTTGTACAATCCCTCGATTGATTCAAAGGTAATAAAGATGTAAAGATACTGGGCACATTGGATTGCCCGAGTTGTTGTATAGAATTTTAAATATTGAATTGGTGACTAATATAGAAAATTTGATTTAATGTGTCAGTATCATGACTTGAGGTCATGACTAGTAGAGCTAGTGAGGGCCATCGTGGCCGACGACGTTAGCACGCCAGCACAGCACAATGACCCAAGAGCCTCCCACCAATGCAGTTGCTGTGAGTTCAAGTCCAGCTCATGCTGACTGTTTCTATGGCCGTAAGTGGGAAGGTCTACCAGCAACCTGCGGATGATCTTGGGTTCTCTCCAGGCCTGCCTGGTTTCCTCCCACCATCATATAAGATGGTGATATAAGATCAAATATTCTTGAGTATAGTGTAAAACACCAATGAAATAAAATAAAATAGTCAAATTAGAATTAATTTATTTAGTCACTGAAGATCCGTTGATGCCTTGGTTTTTGGGGGTTTTTTTTTGATGGTAGAAGAGGGCAAGGCATGAAGGTTCGGCAGCTATGTACAAGGCCTATACCGCAAGAAGCTGTGCTGACTGAGGTACATACAAATGAGTTGCACCGAGCATTACTAGCCAGCTAGTATTTGACAGGAGCAATAAGCCATTATCCAGCAGATGTAGTTTGGTTTTTCATGGGATCAATACAAGTGGCAGGAGAGGGTATGGGACCATTTGCTAATTTCTGACTCTCGGCTCAGTTTAGTTTTATTTGCGCACAAGAAATGTGTTGCACATGTGTCAGAGAAAGTCGCCTTTTTTTTTGTGCCGTGTTGCCAGTGAATTTGATTCCTTACAGCGAGCATGATGGGGGGTTTTGTTGTCAAAACACCTGATGTTTCTTTTAGACCCAGCAGAAAATCCCCATGCGGTAATCATTGCAATTCCTTTATGGTCTTGGAGTCGCAGGGTTGACTGAAGCATGTTCTACTAATGTTTCAGGGTTTAATTTTGGCCATTCAGAATTCGTACAATGCGTACATCTGTAACTTTGCGCTTGCATTTTGCTAAGTACATGTGTAGACTTACTATTCCATCTGTAGCTGGTGTATTTGTATCTTTTTTTCTTACATTTTATTTTTTATAAGGCAATCATTTCGAAGTACTGCTGAGGCAATATTAGACTAATTGCTATTTTACGAGCTTGCTGACTGTCCAGCCAATTAACAGGCTCCTGGTTGATGGTATCTAGCACGAATCCAACAAGTAAGTGAGAGATCTTGATGCCTTGATAGCACTATACAGCATTAACGCTATAGACATATACACCCAGAAGTGTGCCTCATATAACACAGAAATACTGTAGGCTTTACAGGAAAGGGCGCTGTTTTGGAGATAGCCGAGGTAGTCGTAAAGGGGGATAATTTTCACTTATGTATAAGTACGGGTATTAATGTTCTCAGCTTGATAAGGAGACGAGAATCCCTTCTAACCTTCTATTTCCCGCGAGAACCGCTCGTTTGGATGCAATCAGCAACGATTGGTGGAGTGTCCGCATCGAGGGCAACAAAGGCATCATTATAGCTACAAAACACACGGTGGTTGTGCATTTGAAGAGTGGCTGGTCTAGATCGGGTTTTAGTGAATTAGCAGCAAGGGGGTAAAAACATGTACAGGCATTTTAATAGGCTACAAACGTATATGTTTAATTCATGGCCACTTCCGATGGTGTGAGAGGTTATGCAGTACAGCTGTGATCTGGACATAGCTCAGAAGGCTACATTTACTTTTGACAATGTTGTGCATTAGAAATTATACCCGCTCTTGTTGACGTGTTAAAGCGCTTTGTAATACAGTCTACTTGTGTCTGTCGAAATGGCCAAAAATCAGTCCAAATCATTTAAAATCTTAATTTTTGGCACGAGTGAAGAATTCTTTATATATCTTCTAGATTTTTTTTTCTATTTTAAAATAATTGCAATTCTGTCAAACTAATTAATTTACAAAAGTGAAAAAGCTTCTTGCATCACATTCAAGTATGTATGTGAATAATATGCATATTGATGTGAACTAAATTGTAATAGGGTGATTATTATCATTGTTGATGAATCTGGTATAGCCTATAAACACCAAGATACGAGGTGATTAGTAGATTGATGTGCAAACTAATGGAAGTTGGCATTTCACAACTCTTGTCAAGTTATATGAAAGCTACTAATACTGTGATACTGAGACAGCACAAAATGTGTGGATGATTCTCCTACAAATTTATTATTACCTGAAATATAAGCTCAGATAAGACTGGAGGAAAACAGAGGTGTGGTGCCTTTGATGTCCAATGATATTCAGTCTGCATATAGACAGTGCAGAGAGAACACTTGGTTGCTGCTGAAACTGACAGTGTTCTGTATGTAATGTACAGGTACACCTATAGATATTTTGTTGGAAGATGATAGAAATGTGTACAATATACAGATATTGTGTTGGAAGATGATAGAAATGTATACAATATACAGATATTTTGTTGGAAGATGATAGAAATGTGTATAATATACAGATATTTTGTTGGAAGATGATAGAAATGTGTACAGTATACAGATATTTTGTTGGAAGATGATAGAAATGTGTACAATATGTGACTTAACTGAACATATAAGGTCATATGAGCATGCTCATAGCTGGCTTGTTTACAGGGTTGGAAATGCGGTCCCTGTGAGGTCAAATCCAGCTCATGCTGGCTTCCTCTCTGGCCGTTTGTGGGAAGGTCCGTCAGAAACCAGCGGATGGGTTTCCCTGGGCTCTGCCCGGTTTCCTTCCATTATAATGCTGGCCGCCGTCGTATAAGCGAAATATTCTTGAGTAGGGCATTAAACACCAATCATATAAATAAATAAATAAATAAATACAGGGATGGATAAAAATCTTTGTTTGGAACTGGCATCTACCTTCCCTTAACACAAGATGTCTATGGTACCCTGTACGTTACTATACGTGATCGCTATATTCAGGAAATGCCTCGACAAATTGTGTACAACGGCTTTCAGTGATTATGTATTAACGATTCAGCCATTTTCTTTGTGAGGAAAGCATATGGCTTTAAGCCATCCTAGTCGTGCAGGCCAGCATTTAACTATAAAGTGGTAATTTGTATGACGAGCGGAGATTATACGGAGGCATGGTAATGAAGTCACAACAAGGGGCTGTAACGATGTGGAAATATGGGTTAATAATACAGTCCCGGGGGGTGGGGGGAGTCTGGGGTTTGGGGGAGAGGGACTACGTACAGCAATGGTGAGATAAATACATGGAAACACATGTTGTGACATGATCACTGTGCACATATGTGTACATTGCTCACTCAAGATAAGATAAGTACGCCCCTTGGGATCACCCATTCATTAAGCTGTACGTATTGAGCAGGAGTTGTGTGAAGTGCCGCATACAATGGCTGCTGATTTCCTGGAGTGTGGACGAGGCACTCGTCATGGCGTTGTGCGATTCGCATTCACTCACGAGAGCGTAGACAAATACGGCATTGTTCATTGCAATAGGGCGGATCTGCAAGATCCTCAGCAAAATGAGCAATTCCATTGATCTGTGTCATGGGGATGTGTTTGCACAGCCTAAAAGCCCAGAACACATGGCAAAAAGCACGTGTCTTTTTTGACGAGTGGCTACTGTGTGACTACAAGTAGAGGGACATACACCAGCAAGAAGAACGGAGTCAAGGCCTATGTAAACAGAACTTTGTCCTTGCATATTGTCCATAGTATAATTCTCTTGTTGAGGCAGATTGTCATTATATTACCAAAAGAAAATTTGATTTATGTTTGGGCTGATGTAGCCTTACATTTGACCCTTGGTCGATGCATGTGAAAACTTCAAAGATTTGCTCATTAATGGAAATATCAGCAGAGCAAAAGTTATTGAGTCCACCGTTGAGTAACCAAATGTGTGCAAGCAAGT
Organism: Liolophura sinensis; assembly: GCF_032854445.1. Classification (NCBI taxonomy): domain Eukaryota; kingdom Metazoa; phylum Mollusca; class Polyplacophora; order Chitonida; family Chitonidae; genus Liolophura; species Liolophura sinensis. The sequence continues at coordinate 19,494,886 of NC_088306.1, forward strand.
AACCCAGCTATGGTTAAATGTGCAAGCAAAGTATAAACCCTAATGTGGTAAAAATGTACGAATATGTATAACTTTGCTATGGTGAAGTATGCAAACAAGTAGCCCTGTTATAGTAATGTATGCAAACCAGTAACTGCTATGGTAAAATGAGCAAGCAACCATGCTGTGATAAAAGTGTACAAATGAGTAACCCTGCTATGGTGACGTGTGCAAACCACTAACCCTGCTGTGGTAATGTGTTCAAACCAGTAACCCTGCTGTGGTAATGTGTTCAAACCAGTAAACCCAGCTATGGTAACGTGAGCAAACCAATAACCCTGCTATGGTAAAATGAGCAAGCACCCATCCTGTGATAAAAGTGTACAAATAATTAACCCTTTTGTAGAAAAAAGTGCAAACCAGTAACTCTGTTATGGTAACGTGTGCAACCAGTAACCCTGCTATGGTAACATGTGCAAATCAGTAACCCTACTATGGTAACATGTGAAAACCACTAACCTTGCTATAGTAAAATGAGCAAGGACCCATGCTGTGATAAATGTGTACAAACAAGTAACCCTTTTATAGAAAAGTGTGCAAACCAGTAACTCTGCTATGGTAACGTGTGCAAACCAGTAACCCTACTGTGGTAACATGTGCACATCAGTAACCCTGCAATGGTGACATGTGCAAACCACTAACCTTGCTATAGTAAAATGAGCACCCATGCTGTGATAAAAGTGTACAAACAAGTAACCCTTTTGTAGAAAAGTGTGCAAACCAGTAACACTGCTATGGTTTCATCATTGAAAGTTCAGTTAAGTTCGCATATCTTTGAAGGCCTATGTACTGGATTTGAGAACATGGAATTTAAAAACTGGAATTTAGACAACTATATATGATTAGAAAAAGAAACTTACAAAAAATTTCTCATCACGATCAAAATTTTTTTGACGAGTTACATTTTGCACTAAACAAATAAATACATACTTTCATCATTTTCATCAAGATTTAAATTTAGCATACCTTTAAAGTTTCCAGAACATCCATTAATTTGAAATTTGTAGATCTTTAGAAAATTGTTTTGGCAAAGAAACGGAATACTTATTACATTTTCCATGAATGTGAATTTGTTGTTTTCTTTCAACACTTTAATGGAGACCACACAGAGTCTTGAGAATACCTGTGTAGACCTACCTGCTATTTCCTGGTACAGAAGTTGTCTCTGGTCACTCGCCCCTCTCCCCTTTATAACAGTTGCTGAGAACAGGTGTAACACACAACAGCTGAGGGTATACTCACAGGGGCTCAGCTTTGATGCTGTAGTTATTCAGTGGAGATATTTTAAAGCTTGAGTCTATAATGGCTCCAAACCCGCTTCCAACAAGACCATTTCCTGCCCATGCAGGCACTGGTTTCCAAGCTTTGCTTTTGCAATTGGATTTTTTCTTGATGAGCCTAGTTTCATGGCTGTCTTTAATCTGACTGGAAGTTAATCTCCTGTCCTACCATTTCTAAAACTAAATAAAGCTTTGATTCATTTACATGTATTCACTTCAACACATATCATTGTAACTTTTCATCCTTAACATACGGTATAATATTTGTTGCATATACCGTAATTCTTGAACCTTTTCACAGTTGCAAGGTCTTTATTCAGACATATTCTGAAGGCATTATTCTGTGTACACTGATAAAATTAAACTTTTTGAGAAGCCCTGAAATTGGCCAATCCAACCATTGTAGTTTTGTCTCCAAAATCAAATTATAAATGTGCATAAATTGCACTGAAAGTTTCTCTTTTATATGCAAAAAGGTTGCATAATTAGGGTAATGTGCAAACTTAATACTTGTTGCTTACATACATATTGCAAAACTTCAGTACATGTAGTTTTTGCATAATTTATATTGTTCACTGTCTCACTGTCAATACTTGTTGCATATATATTGCGAAAATATATTACTTGTTGCTTATGTTGTGAAAATGTAATTTTTACTGCATATATATCAAACAACTTGCATATACATATAGGCCATACTACAGTGTAATAATACATTGTATTCCTGGAGGATTTCATCCATTTATCAGTACTCGGAGTCAATGGAAGTACATTAAGGTCATTATCAGTCACTCATATTCCACTCGTATGGTATTTTGCACAATTAGCCCTGACCACAGGTGAAAATGTGCATGAAACATGTGGGAAAGTTCATTAGTTTACACAAACCAAAACCTGATGCTTTCATTCCAGGCACCCAAAATTAACTAGGAAATTTCACCGGTCACCAGTGGCCGTTTGCACACTTAGATGTTCGTTGAAGCCCATTTGTCTTGCACCACTATGGTGCAACTTCTTTACCTAGATACAAGTTGAAGTTTTAATGGTCAGAAAGTTGTTGAAGAACACCCGTTTTTCGCCACCCATAAAACTGACTATGATCATATCAGTGAGAATAGTGAAAAAGCGTTAACCATCAGTCAGATAAATAAATATTTGTAAAAACGTATGTGTGTAGGGTTTTCTGTGTGTTTATGTCATGCAGCACTGGCCTGGATGAGAGGGCTTATATCACCAGAGTATATATACTTCACTGGAAGAAGCTGATAGTTCACCATAATGAGCCTGGAGAATTCCTGTAAAAAATAACTATCAGACAGGAGTCATCTTCCTGTCACTGAGGCATTATGGGATGGTGTGAAGCCGACAGGGCATGATTGATGTCCCCTTCACTCTGGAGCTCTTCAGTGGGATGAGGTTATTCGCTTTGCAGAGGGTTTGGAATGCATTTTTCTATTGGGAAGCCACTTTGGGACCATTTCTCGGCTAATTCTGGACTTTCCAAATAGTTGTGTGGTTATAGCCGCGTCCAGCAGGCTAATTAATCCAAGGGTACATAAGCACTTCCGCATTTCCACCATAGTTTCAGCATTTCTTGACGTGATCCTGCTGAGTATACATCTGTACCGTTGTTTATTGTTCCTGTCAGGGGTTTTTAAGTACAGACCTGACTCAGTCTGTGGGAGTTTAGTCTGTTTAAGTGGGACGTTTGCCTTTTCTTTATTATAGAGCAGGTGTTGTGATGTGTGAAACTTGCAGCCACAAAATCTTGTACATTTCTGAAGAGGATATTTATTGTCTTTATTCACACAGTAGAAGTGAGTTAGTGATTGTTTTCCTGTATGAAATTCGGGTGCACCCACTTGCCCATCTCTGAAGAAAATCTTTGTTATGCCAATGTACATGTCCATGCTGTGTATAGATGAGTTATGGGGGCGAGGTGTTTAGACTCTCTTGTCATGTGACTTGTTAGAAAATGTTAGGCAAGATTTGTTGACATTAATGTACCGATCACGTGCCATTTTCTGGATAGACCAGTGACACTGCTTTGCTCCAGGCAGGAACTTCTTAAGTTCTCAAAGTCTCAATTCCTCCATTTTCTTCATTGTTTGTTTATTAAATATAACTTTTTTGGAAACCTTTTTCAGGTACCCGTGTTACAGTAAATGTATAATCAAAAATAGTTGCTTAACATTTCTGACATGCCATGTGGTACAGTATGACGCTGTTTACCTTCAAGAGTGCTAACTCTAGACTCTCCAGAATACATAACCCCTAATTCTTCAACCTTTTCAACTACCTGTGCAACCAATATTTTGAAATATTTCAAGAGAACTAATGGGTGTAGACAAATAATCTGCATAGTTTTGTGAGGCTTGCGTCTATAATGACGCAAACAAATGACTTTAAGTGTCATTCTCCTAATAATTGTACGCATAAATTCCACTGAAAAAATTGCTTACGTGGTTGAAAAGGTTGAAGATGAACAGTAATGAAACATATATATATATATAGGAAACATATATATATATATAGGAAATAGATGCCTAAATTACATTAGTTGGGATGTACATCATACAGAGAAAAAAACACAGAGCAGTGATGACAGTGTAATGGCTGGCAAATGGTCGCATGAACTGGTGAAATACGACTTCTTGTCAAGTTGTAGTTAGGGTTTTATTCTGACTGCTCATAAGCACACATTATGGCTGTATAAAGTAGCTCCTCTCCACCTTGTGAGCGTGTAAACCTGTCAGCTGTTGTATAGGTGAAATATTCTCAAGTAGTACGGCTTAAAACATCAATCAAATAAATAATTGATTAAAAACTGTGAGCACATGTATATTATTGTTACACTGGCTGTGAGTCTGTTCCTGGAAGTCCATGTTGTGTGTTGCTCCTGACGAATATGTGTTACTTGTTGTAATGGGGTTGAATGGTCCGCCTCTATCTGTAACAGGACCAACAGAAATTTTCTTTTGATCCAGTAGCAGAAAGGCAGGCTGTATGATACCAAAGAGTTAAATGTCATTGGTTAAAACAGGATTGCACTGCGAGCAGTGTGTATTGAGATGCAGTAGCAAGATACAAGTGCAACCTTCGATGGAGGAAGCCTGGTTTTTCCCTGGTTATGAGGCCATGAAATGGTTAAAGGGTGAGGTGGGGGCCGAGTTGAGGGCTGAGTTGAGGGTCGGGTTGGGTGGGGCTGAATGTATCAGGGTAAATATAGTAGCTATCTGCTACCTCAACCATGGTAATTTCCCTATGGTCTAGTGCTAGTAGTGTAGGTTATGGTCCCACAGGTCGTTGGTTCAAACCCCGACAACCTGGGGTTGGTTTTTGAAAGGAGAATATAAACCCTGTGATGAAGAAACTTCAATGAACTCACTGCTCAAAGGAAATGCAAAGCTATGGAATTGATGTGGGAGAGGGAGTAAAATGATGAAAGTGACCTCAGTTGATGGTATAGGCCTCAAGTTTATGAGCTCCAGACCTGAAGTGGGTGTGCCTCATAAAGTACTAAAGCCGGATAAAAAAGGGCGTGGCAGATAAAGTGCTAGAGTTTGGAAGGGTGTGCCCCAGGAAGCAGGGAAGCACTGAAGCACAACGCCAATACACCCACAGACTACTGATAGAGGTACTTCAGTTTGTGAGTGATCTCTGTGGGTGTCCAGAACACAGAGGGTGTGCCGCATAAGGCCATATTAGTTGATTTTGTGTTTCTTGTCACCATCACTTGTGCAAAGCTATGTAGCAATAATAGTGTAATAATAATGTAATCAGTGATGAAAAAGAGAAGGTAATCTTAGAGGTAAAATTACACAAATAGTTGTTATAACTGTTCCTTTCAGCTCATGCTGGCTTCCTTTCCAGCCATATATGGGAAGGCCTGACAGCAACCTGCGTATGGTCATGGGTTTTCACCTGGCTCTGCTAGGTTTCCTCCGAACATAATGCTAGTCACCATCGTATAAAAGAAATATCCTTGAGTACAACATAAAACACTAGCTATCAAACAACTAAATAAATACAGTTATTCCTACTGATTTTTCTATTTAGTTGGCTTTCTGTGTAAATACACTTACATTTATGAATTTCTCTGTAAATTGTGTGTATAGTAAACATGCCAGCACACCTCAAAAGCTTAGATGGCAAATGAAAAGAAACCGAAAATCATTCACCTGATGAATGGCCTAAAGGTGCAGATTTGATACACGCTGAGCGGGAGCTGATGCTTCGCTACACCTACAGGTGTGTCCCCTGTGAGCCAATCACAGAGCACCTGTATGACAATGTTGCTCTAGGTGTAGCATTCAGGCCATCTTACAGCTTGGAGGACTCAGACCTGCTCAGACTGCCTATCGGAGTAACCCCCACAGGCACAGCCAACAGCTCTCTGGTAATTTCATGCTTGCAATTTTGCTTTATCTCTCTTATCGGGAGCAGAAGCCCCTAGGCCATTGATCCTCGGAAAGGCGAAGGCCCTCAGACTCGTGAACCAACTCCGTGGATTCAACTTGGGTCTTTCCTAGACATTATCACTAGGCAGCCCTCCCGCCTCCCAGTTGCCTGAACTCTAGGAGCCACCATGGCTGTAAATCTATACAGAAAGTAAAAAAAAGAAATGACGTTACACTACAGCTGAGACGTTTGCATTCTATATCCTGCTACAGTGGCTATCGGCATCACTGTGGTCGTCTATGGCAGTGTAATCTGCTGGGAGATTCTGGTGATGAGCGGCCTCATGCCTCAGGTTGACAGTTACACCAGGTGTTATTTTAGGATGACCCCTTATCTGATGCCATGTGCTCTGTTGGTGTGATAAGCCCATGTGATAGGCATACGATTGATAATGTTAAGGTTACTTCTGTATCAACCAGACACTTTATTTTTCACTACTCATCGTCTACACCCTCAGTTTAATGACGGCAGTGTGTCACTGTTAAGAGTATTTGACTTGCTTTATGTACCCATCCTAACTAACATTGCACACTGTAAAAGGCACAGGCTCCAAGTTTTGGTTGAATTTTATGACCTTTGTGCACAGAAGTATATTGGTTTGAGGTGAAGATTAATTATACCCAATTCGAAAGGAAATATTGGCACAAGATTTATGCTTAAGTCCGTACGTTCTGACAAGAGAAAATTGTATTCACATGCTGGCAATATTGGTTAAATAGAAAAAACAATCTGTATCTGATGATGAAGAAAAAAAAAAAACTA